>NW_027526422.1:10733091-11262783 GCF_048455015.1 Haemaphysalis longicornis | reverse complement strand
ATTTATTTATTTATTTATTTATTTATTTATTTATTTATTTATTTATTTATTTATTTATTTATTTATTTATTTATTTATTTATTTATTTATTTATTTATTTATTTATTTATTTATTTATTTATTTATTTATTTATTTATTTATTTATTTATTTCGTTCAAAGATACATTGTCTAGGATGAGAGGGCTAAAGGGCACAAGCTGTTTCACTAGGGCGCTGACACCCACTAGACATTGCACAGGAACAGTGAGTAACGAAAGCACCGGTTCACTCGCAAGAAAAAGTAACAAAGCACGTTAATTGAAACGTTACAAAAACAAGCTAGCAATCTATTATACAATGAATAATGAGTCAATAAAGGCAATGGCAGATGGAAGATTTGTTTTACATAATGTATGGTAGATAAACATTTCTACTAATGTCTTGTGCGTAATCAAAGCATTTAAGTTTAGCGACGCACACGTGTTTTTGTTGAACATGGGAAAAAAGTTACAACAGCACATCAGTGAACCATAAATTCGTAACAGGAAAGGCGCTGCGCTGTCCACTTTTTTTACAATTGGGCAAGTGATAACAAGTACATTTAGCGTTATTTTTATATCTGTAATCAAAATTACAATTTTTAATCAAGTCGATTATACGTGGATGTTTATTTAGAAAATCGGGTTAAGTTGGCTAGTGTCTGTGTTCAGTAGTTTGTCCTAACGGCTGGTGTCTTGAAACGGCTGTGCCCTAAACCATACGGGGTGTTTACTGCAATTATGATTCAAAATTATTGGCTTGACTCAATATAGCTTCCTTTCGTATATGTATGGCCAGCTTAAGAAAAAAGCTGACCTATTATAAGCAGGTTATGTTCGGGAAACAATCGGGCTGTGTGATCTATTTTTTGGAGCGTTTCTATGTAGCGTACAGCTCGCTTCTGTAAATGCATTATTCTTTCTAAATTCGACTTTGATTCGATTGGATGTACTTATACCGATCAACTCATACTTACGCTCATTGTATCTTTGAAGTTGAAACTCAATAGAAAAATTCATTGGCCGGTTGAAGTGAGCTGGGTTAGCAGTGAGCAATAAAATTAGTGCCCTTAAGAATATCACCTGCGAAGCTGGACGCAGTCCACGAAGTTCACGAAACAAAACACGTTTGTTTGTAATTTGCGATTGAGCATATTTCCTGGACAATTAGCTGAATAAAGCTTAGAAGGGCCCGAGATTTATTCTAGAAAACAAATATGGGGCTGCCTGTTTTCTACCCGCGTCGTGGGCATCTTACCGTTCGAGTACCACACCAAACAGAACCGCTTGACCACGGCGGACAGCAGTAACGTCGCAGTGGGCTGTGATACGTCCACGTTTATTCGTCCACCAGCCCAACCGGCACGTGATCGGTGACCGCGTGAAGTCTGGCTGCACGTGCATGACCTCGTCCCTCCCTCCACTAAGTGTCCTTGCATGCATAAAGCGGCGACGGGTTATGTGCACGTGCTTAGAAGGGAAAGACACAGTTGGACATGTTGTTGTCAAGGGCCTTTAGCTGAAGAAGTAATATCAGCTCCCGTCGGCGTTCCAAGTGGGCAAGTTGCTGTTCATACGGGAGGGATTCGCAGCTACTTGACGAGTTGGATCTTGAGGCGGAAACGGTGGCGGCAGCGGCTTTCCGTTGTATCGCGCCCATTCGAGCTTCTGTTCGGGTTAGCAGTTCTTCAATTCCCGCTATTCTTCTTCTAAGCGGACAACATGCGTTCGTCCCTAAGCGAGTCAAAACGTGGAAGGCCTCGAGCTTTATTTTAGCGGACAAACATGTGGCTGTCCATTTCCCTCCCTAGTTGCAGGCATCGCACTGTCTGTGTAACACACCAACCCAGGCCCAAACCGCTCGATTACGAAGGACAGCTGACAGGTCGCATAGAGAGCCATGCACAACGGGCATGTCATCGGTAGCGGCATAAAGCCCAGCTGTGTGTGCACAGCACCCTCTTTCCACCCGAAACCCATGCACGCATAAACCGGCAACCGGTGATTTAGGCTTGAAATTCACCGGCGAGACTGTCGCTCGGAAAGCATTTCAAGCTGGAGATTAATTATGGGCTCACGCCAACGTACCAAAAGGGAAAGTTGGAACTCACAGCTTCTCGGCGAGGTGGAATTTGAGGCGGCAGCGGCGGCGACTACATGCCCGGCGGCGACGGCTTTCCGACATTTTCACGCCCATTCGCCGTACTGTTGATTCTCCGCGTTGTCACTGTAGTCAGTGTTGTCACTGTTGTCAGCCGATCACTGTCGTCAGCCGATTTCACAACTTGTGAAAGAGGCATTGGTGGTGGCCTTGAAAATACCAGTTGGGAAAGAGGCGTCGGCGGTGGCGAGGATGATCCCCGGTGTGGCCCCGGGTGAAGCAACTTCACCAGAATAAAAACTTGACGTTGGGGGAGAGGAGGGGGGTAGACATATACTGCTGCGCAGTAAAAAGTTTCGCTGTTCCCTTAGTCGCTCTGCACATTATGAATAAACCAGCAATGTAACAAAGCTCTTAAGCTGTCAGGTGTTGCATCGCGGAGGAGGAGGTGAAAGTAAGACGGAAAGGCTCGGAGGTTAACCAGGTGTAGAGCCCGGGTTTACTACCCTGCACTGGGGAAATGGGGTTCAGGGGATAAGAGAGGGAAAACGAAGAGGAGGAAATAGAAGCGGCAAGGCACGCACTCTAGTCCCGTTTTAGGCACTACATTCGTTCGTGTAAGTTTGTTTCGCTCAGGAAACGTATAGGGGCTTTTGTCATTTTCTACGAACACGAAGGAGGAGACATGATGGCCTAAGATAGCTTGTGCTGTAAAAGGTCAATTGTCCAACTGGCTCAGCGTGGTGTCAAGCATGCTTCTCTCCGATGAGTATTTAGGCAGCGGCACAGCACATGCTCTATAGTCTCTTCCGCCCCACAGGCGTCACAATGGGCGCTGCTGGCCATCCCGATGAGTAGGCTTTTCCGAAGGCCACTCCCAACCACAGTCTACATTGTAAGGTAACGTCTACCGGGGTCGAGACAGCCCATATGGAAGAGGGCGCTGAAGGGTATCTTGAGTATATAGAGAGGGACTCGAAAAGTCCGGTGTGTTCCATGGCTTCATGGTTATCCTACGTGCAAAAGAAGTGTCCTTGCGGCATCAGTCCTTGAGAGCGGTAGCAGGAGAGAGAGAGAGAGAGAGAGAGAGAGAGAGAGAGAGAGAGAGAGAGAGAGAGAGAGAGAGATAAATATTTTATTTGTAGAGCAGGGTGAGTTTGTTCTCGTGGCCTTTACGGGCAGCTTCAGCCGCCATTACGTTCAAAATGATTGCACAGTGACCTGAAAGCCACTAGAACATTATGTCGTGGCCGCCTGTAATAGCCTGATGGAATTTCTCTCTAATCTCTGTCACGAGTGGGTAGATAGGGCCGTAGGGCAGGACTGCGCGTAAGCTTTGTAATGCAGCCTTGGAGTTCGAGAAGATAGCCCACTTTTGAGGAGTAGCTCCAATAACGTCAGCAAGAGCCACACGAATGGCTGCAAGTTCTGTACTATCGAGCGCGTGGCATGGGCAACACGGAACGGTGTTGTGGTAAACTCTGCCGGTACAACAACCGCACCTGCTGAGCAGGATGACATTACTAAGCCATCCGTATATATGTGTTTCCGGTCGTTGTGACGTTTATGCAGTAACAGCACCGTAAGCTGTTAAATGTTATGGGAGCCGCAGTAGCTGCAACCCCGCGCCCAGCAGTTATCTCATTCGGTTACGGGCCGCTCTGTGACTCCACAGGGCGATTCCGTGCCTCAATTGTCAGCATGTCTCTCACGTGATAACATCTAGGTCCAACGGGCGATCGGTTGCCAAAAACGCCCCGCAGCACTCGACCATAACAAGAGAAAGGATCTAAAGTCAGTTTAAATTTACCGCGTTCCACTGCCCCACACCAAATTCCTCGATGCCAGCGCTGCCGCACGGCGGAGACGCGCGTGAATCGAGGCACCCTACTTACTCCACGCGCCTTCTAAGCGGAACGTGAAAACTATCTTGTGGAACCTTTCCTTGCTGTTGCCGTTTGATTTTTTTTTTTTTTTTTTTGCAGAGCATTTCTGTAACTTTTTTTTTAAATGCCGCTAGGGAAACCTCTCGCGACCGCTTTTGTACTTTTCTGGACGCATCTTTCATTAAATCAACCATGCGTATATTTAATAAAGGAAACACTGCGAATATCAGTTATGTATTGATGTCTTGCCCCAGATAAGCGTAACATTTTGTTTTGGTTCAACAATGTTGGTGAGCATGAACATGCTCCCGGACTTAGCCGTTCAGATTTCGCTGTGGGTATATAAACCTATTGTGTAGCACCTGTTTCACTTTGGCTGGGTGGCTGAATCGAAGAACAGACAGACAGACCGACCGACCGACCAAAATTTTCGCGTTCAATAACCCGAGAAAGACTACCGTCTTTAAAACATATTTTTGGTCATGTCGATGCAATCTGCGGCCTTTTAGGCCGTTGTATACAATCTTTGGGCGAAAGAAACCTATACCTAAAATTGTTCTGTATTCTGGGGGTGCCTTACAGCCCAAATGCAGCACAACTGCGTGTGAACCTAGCCTAAAATTGAATTTTGTAGTGCGAGCTACAATGGCTTAGGTTGAGCAGTTTCGCGTGGCTCCTGGAGACCCGTGCTGCGCATGCGCGAGGAGCAGTGACGTCTCACGGCGCAGCTGGCGCGCCGGAGCCGCCGCCACCGCGATTGGATTGGATTGGATTGAATTGGATTGAATTGGAATAAATTGGATTGGATTGTAAATCGTTTTAGCAGCAGTAAGGATGATAATCAGCTAATCCCATACGACCAGGAAACCTAATAATAACCAGCCGAATCTTAGCTCACGCTACGTACCGTATTTTTGCGATTTTAAGCACCTCCCGATTCTAAGCACCTTCTCCTACTTTCTGTTAGCATGCGAATTTAAGCACGCGAATCTAAGCACCCCCTTTTTTAAGCAACCATTGCAAATTAGGTTAAAGATCAATGGAAACGGCCCCAAGCTGACGTTGGGGCACGTAATTCAAGAAGTTTTCAATTACAAATCACTTCAACGGAACAGAACATGACCTGCTAGGGATATTGAGAGTGGCGACCCAAGCGGCACAATGGGCTGGAATGGCAGTGCGGGTGACTGAGTATCGGCAGAAGCGGTGGGTTCACTGTCTGTACAGACAGACAGACAATGAACTTTATTGTACTGTCTGTACCATTTCTTTCGGAATGTTTGCCAAATGAAACATTATTCCTTGCGCCCGCCTCGTAGAGATATGGCCGCGATAAAAAAAGTGGAGGGCGGTAATATAGGTTATTCGAATCTAAGCAACCCTCTTACTTTCGGCATCGCGATCGTGGAAAAAATGGGGTGCTTAGAATCGAGTAAATACGGTATATCCTGGCATAGCCGAGCTAAGCCAGTGCTAATTTTTTTAGACCAAAGTTTGGTGAAAAAGACTGCCCAAAAAGAAAAAAAAGGTTTTTTGTTTGTTCTTGAAGGATAAAAATAAGAAAGTGGCTCTAGACCTGTATCTCACGAAGTTTATCATTTATGATCACTGCCATTTCCTAAAGTAATCGCCCAACAGAATATGCTTCTCGGAGGATTCGTGAGGTAGGTCATACCTGCAACGGTGGTGATATTATTAGTATATAAACAATACGTTGCAGAGGCCATAGAGTGCAAGCTCAAGTAAGTTGTTCAGTGGGAATTTCTAAAGATACAAACTTTCCTCGAATTTCCTTATAACTTAAACGTGCTTTAGGTAAGGCTTGAAAATAACACTGCGTAACCCTAGTATTGTAGCATGGTAGTCACGAATATTGAATGCCCTGCAAAGGAACGCGGCTACAAAGATTTATCATACTTAAAAACTTTATTGAGCGTTCGTTTCTGCTCCAGTTAAGACTCAGAGATTGATCTTGAAAGAAATGTATTGATTTGCATTCATGAGAAAAAATACATCTATTATAGATTACTCTTTTCCACAACCTTCGAGGAAACTTTAGTACCAAAATTGTACGGTAATAGCGTATACAGTTTTTGGTGCCATTCTTGAAACGACAATGAAAGCAAAACACAAGTTCGGTTCCTTCGAAGGATTCCCACGTCAAGATAACAATGACATGCTAATTTATCAAACACTTTAACGAAGCCCAAGAGCCACTTGCTCGCACTGGCATTGGCCCCTTACGTCATAGGACTAGTTTACGTGATTGGTGGACACTGAGAAAAAGCTACTGCCAACAATTATGACAGTGGATTTGTATTAGTGCCACTGTTTTCGTTTCGTCGCTTCAGTTGACTGCCATGACATTAAGTTTCCACACTGGTTGTTCTTATCTGACGTTTTATTTTAAGGTCTGGCCCCATGACGTCATTGATGGAACCTCATCAACGACGTCACTTCTGATGATGTGCAGCGGGAAATTCAATTAGTGATTCTTTTTTGTACAAAAGAACGTCCATAGGCACAGGGATGGCGCTGAGCCAGTTATCAAAGGCTACGAAGGCAAGAATATTAATGGTTTTCTGAAACAGCACAAAAACATTAAATATGTGCAATCATCCAGCAACGATGATCATACCGTATTTTATGGCTTTGTTTTGATGTCGTCAACGTTACACCTATGGCTGCTATCGAAACCTGTGGATACACTTTGGTGTTATCTACGGAGTCTGTCTGTTAGTTCTGCTTACGAACACAAAAAATGCAATGACTTTCGTTGTGTCATGCATTGTACGGCGAGCTATCACTAAAGTTGGCCATCATCATCATCACCAGCCTACTCAGGTCCACTGTAGGACGAAGGCCTCTCCCATTGACTTCCAACAGCTCCTGTCCTGCGCTGCTCAAGTCTTTAGCTTCGAATTCCCCTATTGCATCCCTCCATCGGATTAACGGCCCTCCTCTTCTTCTTGACCCATCTCTTGGTATGCCCTCTGATGAATTGTCCGCCGGTTGTCATTTTTCACACTACACGGCCAGCCCAAGTTCATTTTTTTTTTTTCTGTTTTTGAACTATGATATCTTCTGCTCTAGTTTGTTCTCTGGTCCAGGAAGCTCGTTTTCTGCCCCTAAGTGTCACTCCTATCATTATTCGTCCCATGGCCCGTTGAGCCGACCTAAGTTTGCTTTACAGTTGTTTGTAGTAAGACGCCAAGTTCCAGCTCCATATGTCATCACCGGCGGTATGCATTGGATGTATGTTCTGCTTTTGAGTCACAGAGGCACCTTACACTATTCATTATTTGGGAGCGCTTGCCGAGTGCACCCCAATCCACACCTATTCTGCGCCGCATTTCTCTCTCGAGGTTGGGGTACGCACTTACAACCTGTCCGAGGTAGTTATATTCCTGCACTTGTTCTAGCGTTCCGCGACATATGTTGAATAGAACGCTTTCGGCATGTTTATTCATGATTCCTTTTGATTTATAAAAAAAATATTTTTAGTCCCGCGGCTGTGCTTTCTGATCGTAGTTCTTCAAGCATTTTTTGCAAATGTTCTGCAGTCTTACTTAGCAAGACTATGTCGCCTGCAAACCTAAAATGGCTCAAGTTATCCGTAAACCGGCGTTTTTTTCTGTCAAGCTTCCTAATTACCCCTTCCAGACATGCTATGAACAGTTTTGGCGAAATGGTATCTCCCTGGCTTACTCCCTTTCGGATCGGGAATTTATCGCTTTGCTTGTGGAGGGTTATCCTGACCGTGCATTCCTGATATATGTCGGCTAGAAGTCTTGCGTAGGATTCTTCTATTCCCTTATCTCTTAATCTTATCAGCACGGCTGAGCTGTATACTTAATCAAACGCTTTTTCATAGTCTATAAGCGCCACGTAAAGGATTTCTGTGTACCCTGCGCATTTTTACATTACTTATTGTGTATTGTTATTACTATTATATAACCATTACTATTACTGTTCTGTTATTTGATAGTGTATTGAAAAGCGTATTAAGCTAGTCGGCATGTTCTTTTTCGAGTACCCAACAACCGTCAATATTTTGGGAAAAGCAGATGGAAACTGCGCTCCATTAAGCCAATTATTTATATTTTTTTTCATGCCGTCCCCTGGCCTCACGGCGCTCCCTTCGAAATTGCTCAAGAAAAAAAAAAGCTATTTTCGTGCTTCAAAGAGAAGTTATTTTAGCCGCGGCCCTGTATAGCCCTCTTAAGTCGTTACAGATTTGGCCTCAATAAACCTTTTAAATGGACGCCGAAACGAGAGCTACCAAACGGGGACGACTAACTAGTTTATCTCTTTCCTTCGGGCCAGGAGGCACTCAAAGAGCAGTAGCCCATAATTGGATCTGCTCTAAAGGCACTATCTTCAAGATATTCGCTTAGGGCGTAAACGGAATTGCGAAATATGTGTGTCAGTGCTAACGAAATGAAATTACCTAATGCCAACGAATGCCTCCATGATGATACAAAAAGTATAGTAAGCAGGCCCTGATTTGAAGAACGTAACAAGAGAAAACAATAATTGAGCGAGTTTCTAAGTGAGCTGCGGTAGTCGGGGCAATATTACCTGGCTCAAATGTTTTGCGAGTCGCTAAGCTAAGAAGAGCTCGCGTGTCTATTCTATTCAAAGAGTCGTTCAATTTTCTACAAAATATTTCGGATGACCTTTAACCCTTTCAGACGCTATGTACACAACTGTGTACAATTCAACCCTGCGTTTTCTTGCAAAAAGAAATACAAAAACTGAACGTTTTCGCTAGTTTCGCATAATTTTGTATCCTTCGTCTAACAATGAAGGTTTTTGGGCCATCTGGCGGCTGGTAACATTACTTCGACCATTAACAAACAAAATGGCGACGGACACGACGGCTTCAGCGGCTCTTTTTCAAGTCTTTCTCCTCGTTTTCTCAAGACTTGCGGCCCTAAAAAACTATAAAAACAATTCACATCACACAAATATATGCGTATGTGGAAATATTCAGCGCTACTTGACGCTCCTGACCTCTGTGATGCTATGTACACAATTCTGTACATGACCGTATTAAAAAAAACTAAGATTGTGTTGGGGTCAGTAACCAGCCGATTCATCTTGTTTCATGAGATACACATTATAGAAACAACAAAAAGAAATTTGTATGGGGGAAATAGCGAGCGGCGTCCAAAAGTGTTAAAGAAAGCTTTTCATAGAAGTTTCGAGCAACCACCGTTAATTCAAGGTTAATTCAAGGTGGCTTACACTTTCGCTTAAGTGTACACTTCATGAGCATAAAAACATAACAGTAGCTAGTGTTAACGCAGCTAGTATATTTTTAGTGATGTTATAACTACAGACAGCCCTGTTTCGTTGAATAAGTGCTTACGTTTTTTTTAAGCATGGTTAGCTTAACTAGTCATGTTAGTCACAAGCAATAATCCCATGTGGACGAAAGTGCCACGCAAAAATGGAACATACTTCAATAAACGCGAATAGGACGCTTCCGCTTTTAAAAGGACCGCGAGAACAATAGGGATATTGCTTCACTTAAAGAGTTGTTTTTTTTTTACTCGGCAATATCTCTGTTGGTTCAAAAATGATGCCCGCAGTCAAAGGCCTGACTTTATAGCCCCATGGTTCGTTTCGTAGTTGGGTAGCAGCCAAAACGAGCAGTGTGAATGCTTCCGCTAAGCTAGACGGCAAGCATCACATTTTAGTGAAAATCACAAGTTAAATTTAATGTGATTAGTCGCTTATGTACCGGTGCAGCCATGGCTTCTGTCCTCACTTGTAAAATGAAGCTGTCGATGAAGAGACTAACTGGCTAGAATTTTATACAGAGAAAGTCTTCTGTGCTCCTTTGAAAATTGGCGGCCGTGGACGAAACTTCGGAATGAAAACTGAGGTTTCCTATTATTTTCCGAACGCTCCCTGTTGAAAAAATTCCTCTCGAGCATACTTCAGTAAAATGTGCTGTTGGGCTAGTTGGTGCATTATGAATTAGGAAAATTGCGCTGAATGGACAAACAGATGAAGGAAGACAGACAATGCGCAACTCGCAACTATTCATTTGCAGGGAAAGAAGTTGCCTTAAATAGGCTTCTACATGACATAAAAACATAAAAGCAGATAATAAAATCGATGACAACACCGCAATACTCAGAGCCCGCCTACCGCTTGCTGTCTAAAAAACGAAATTAATTGCTAAAAAGTGATAATGACGGTTCCCTGATGTACCCCTCGCGATTTTTTTAATGAGGTACGCTTCTGAAAGCTCACGCGCCACCGTGTCACGGCTTCTGTCAATGATAACAGTTTCTTTGAGGCGCGGCGTACAACCACAATCACGGCAAAAAATGGGCAAGTGTGATCCGGTGCCGTTCTTGATTAATCGTGTTCCCTGAGGCGCGATCCTTTATGCAACTTCCAGTTTGCCCAATATATACCTTGTCACATGTGAGCGGCATCTGTGAGTGGTATATATCCTAGTCACATGTGAGCTAAGCCTATTTAAGACAACTTCTTTACCTTCAAATAAATAGTTGTGAGTTGCGCATTGTCTGTCTTCCTGCATCTGTTTGTCCATTTAGCGCAATTTTCGTAATTCTCCCGAGCAATATCAAAAAGTGAGCGTATACGGTGTAAATGGTTACTTGGATCTGCTCTTGAAGGTGCATGAAACTTAACTTCGCCCCTGCTTTGTCGTTTAAAGCCTACAGGTCAAAGCGAATTTGCAAGCATTGACGTCGCTAAGCGGGTCCCTGGACACACTGCGCTGACCTATGCCCGGTTCCTAGCTCTAAACACTTATTGGTGTACAACGTATGTTTACAACATTCTGCGACACACTTCGTTGTTTCTAAATGTCTAAGGGACGTTCGCCACGTTAGCAAAATGCTTAAAACGGGACTGGAAATCTTCTCCGTCGAAAATAACGTGACCACATCACTGAACGTGTTTTTGTTTTGTTCTCTTCGCGCTATTTTCGCCGTTATGTATCCCCGACTGCCCAAATCTCGGCATCGTTCCGGGCTTTATGCATGTTGCGCACGTCTCGAGCCCACGCAAACTCAATCCCAAATTTCGTCCAAAGAGTTGCCTAACTCATACCGTCCACCTGGGGCTACGGGGATTGTGCACTTCCGAAGACGGCAAAAAAATGTATGATAGAGCGAGGCGATACACACAGGCTCTTTTGCTCCGTCCCAGTGGTGCACTGCGTCACTGGTCGGGTTGAAGTTGCCGCGTGCCTACGACAGCGGCCATTTGCGACCGATGCCGCGACATTGACTTCTTTATGTGCGGTGCAGTGAGGGTGGCCCTTCCATCGTCCAAGCAGGGCGCGAAGCAGTCGTTATTCCGAGCACGTCCGCGCGCCAAGGTCAGGGAGGGTCGCTCGGGGGCAGCGCTCCCGAATAGCGAGTCCCGACGGGCGTCGCTAGTGGGAGCGTTCTGTGCAGAGAACGAGGTCCTTGAGGAGGAGGAGCGTTGTTGGCGTAGTGTCCCGGTTAGGGTGGCGCCCTGAGGCTTTCTAGAGGCGCCGGGGCTGGGCGGAGGGCGTGCTCTAGCTGACGACCGGCTGTTGGCTCGCCCGTGCAGCAGACTACGAGATGAGCGACAAGCAGCGGTCGGCCTGCTCGCTGGTGTCCACCAACAGCCGGGCCAGCTGCGCCACGCAGACCCACGACAACGACCTCTGGGACAAGGACGTCCAGCTCTGACCAACGGTGAGGATGCACAGCCACGCACCACGCAGGCCTTTCTCGCACGCACCTCCCCCCTCCCTCCCTCGTCTGGATGTATAGCCCAGTCGAATCCCCGTCCCTCCAGCCACAGTGGGCGCCGGTGGTGATGGTCGTGTTGCATCCCTATGTCGTGTACGAGCTGGGACCGTCAGCCGAGTCTGTCCTTCGGAACGGTTGCTTTCGCGCGCTGGCGTCCCTACCGAGTCCTTCGCGACACTGGCTAGGGTAAAAGTTTGGAACAAAGCGAGCTTGGTATATACGGCTGCAATGCCCAATCGCTTTGCTACGGGTACCTCTCACTGAGTCGATGTTGCTCCGCTTGGACGAGGTGCCCTGACAAGACGAGGGTCGTTTCCTGTTCCATAAAAACCAGCGCGCACAGGATGGGACCGCTCCGCAAGGAACAGACTTCGAGTGCATGTCCCCCCAGATACTACTGCACGCTTGTAGTCAGGCTGCGACCCAGCTTGTTCGATGGTGGCCACCACGCCCGTAGGGGACGAAGTCCCAAACCCCGCACCTGTCTCCCCTGTCACCGATTTTCCCGTATGTCGCAGTTTCAATTTCGTCTGTCCCACTTAAGAACGGTACAGAAACGTCACTACCGGCAGATTCCAGAAAGAAAGTGGGTGGAAGATTGGTAACGGATATGAAAAAACGCGCTTTATCTTTCCACAAGAAGTCGTCGAGCTTATGAAATGGGACGTTAAACCACCGACAAGCTATTTAAACACGCGGAAAATAAGGTTACGGCAAGCGTACGAGGAAATCTAAGGGTCTGTGTTATCGTATACGGCACAGCATCTTATCCGCCGCCCGACGAGACTACGATATAGAACTCTAAACGCTTCATACGCATCTGAAACCCAACGAAGACAATTCTTTATCGAAATGAACAGCTAAAACATTTCTGAGGACGATCACGCGAAGTTAACCCGAAATTCGGCGTGGGCTATATCACGCCATAGATTCAATACCGGCACGTTCCGCCGTATCGATTTGAGCCAGCGCTGAACGTCCCGTTACCTTCGTCTGGCCGTCCCCGGGATTTTTGTCTTACTTCCCCGCTTCAAATGTGTTCGCACTCACGCAAGCACGCACGCAAGCACGGAAGCACGCACACGTGCACACTCGCACTTCCGCCCAGAATTTTGAAGATGAGTTCTATGATCTAGGGAATTAAAAGCACCGCACTCGTGAAAGAGCCAAGGTGCCGTGATTAATATCTGGCTAAATGGGGCCAATTGATCCTTCTCGACACGTTTACTTGGCACTTCTGGCTACGCTTCGGGATTTATTTTTACGCCGTACACTGTCGTCACCAGCGATTATTACGGTGCAGGGCACGGAAATATTCAACGCAGTCCGGAAGCGCTGGTGGTGACTTAGCTGAAAAATAAACGAGACCGGGTATAGTAAGTATTATTAAACTGCCTTACTAGAACGTGCGTTTTGAGAGCACGTCTGTACAGAATTATAAGGTTGGCGAGAAGCATGCGGTGAAACGGAAGTCGAGGTAATAGAACCGAGGTCAGTCATGCGGCGACATCTAACACCATGCTACTTTGATAAACACTGTTTAATTTTGTATTAGCTAGAGTCGAAGTGAATAATTTTAGAGCTTTCTTGCTAGTCTATGCCTGAGATTGCCAGCTCAAAATTGTGCCTAGACGGCACAACCATTTTTTTTTCTCTTTGAGTGAACCTTTTCTACTTAGGTGAAGAATGAAGGGCTCCAGCAGACCTAAATTGATGGCCAATCGCAAACAATACGTTACGTGTCAATCTAGGTAGGCGTAAATATAAATTTCATTTGTTTCTGCCCTTATATTAAGTCGTTGTCGCAAAAACAGGTGTTTCTCTTAAGAAAGGTTAATGGCAGTGAAAATCCGGACGCAGGTTGAATATAGTAAAAGTAGTAGCAGTAGTAGTGCCAGTAGCACTAGTAGCAGTACTAGTAATAACATAATTTGTTCAGTGGAAGAACGCGAGGTTTAATTGTTAAAGGGAAAGTCTGGGAGAGTTAATTACGCTTCAAAACGAAAGCCTTACAGGCGAAGCTCCATTGCGTGCCGAGTGTTTATTTGCGCCGGTTCGCGGTCCTATCCAGTCTTCGTGGGCCACCACCATCGCGGGCCGACATTTTTCGCGGATAACCTTAAGCTTTTCAACTCCAAGAACGAGGTGATTAACGTTAGACGTCCCTTTTGTGACACGTGCGGCACTGCACTGCAGTGGTGTGTGCAGGCTGTTTGGGTCCATACGTTGACGTGGCCACTTCCACAACGTGATTATACCTATATGTCAGTTGTCATGGCGTAGTCAGAACTGTATTTATTACAGCGAAGCTGCATATGGCAGGGGTCCCGTAGAATATCTGTGTCCGTAGGCAAGAACTCCCAGCGCTATGCTTGTAGAAGCAGGCATTGTTCTCGGGTTGTGTATCCTCCATAAGAAGGTTTGGACAGTTGTCAGCGTTCCGCGATGATGGGCTGGGCTCTGTCGGAGGAAAGAAGGGGCGGTTCCCTTGAGCCTCTGAAGACCTACCACAAGAACTCAGTTGGGTAGTGTTAAAGGGGCCATGAAGACAAACTAAAATTTTGTTCAGTTTAGAATAAATCGCCTTTGGCAACTCGATCGGCCCCATTCCACACAGCAAAGAGAATCTTTAGCCACAAAAACGCAAGAAACATTAAAATTTCGTGCTGCTGTGGCATATAACGTAGCGTGCGCTAGTGCTAAAACATAACTATCAGATTGTTAACTGCAGGTTGGAATCCGAGTAATCCGATCAAACGGAACTAGGGAACCCACTACGATCGCCCAGTCATGTTGGCGAAGGATTTAATCGGCGGCCGCCAAACACACAAACAAAATTCTGTGACGTCACACAGAAACCAACGGAAAGTGGCCGGTGAGCCGCCATTGCTTCATCTGTTTTCCTTAATATCACCATTATTTTTCCGAAGTTCGCGATAAAATTAGTATCATCGTTATCGGGACAAAGCAGTCTTTCTAATGAACCAAACCTGTATTACTGCAAACCAGTACATCTCTAACCAGCCAAGGATATTTTCGTGTCCACGTCAGCAGGAAACTCCCAGGTGGATACACAAAGAAACATTGATTGATTTGATTGCAGGGCTTAACGCGCCGACGCAACGCAGGCGATGAGGCGCGCCGTAGTGGAGGGCTCCGGATTAATTTTTGACCACCTGGGGATCTTTAACGTGCGCCTACATCTCGAGCACACGGGCGTTTTTGCTTTTCGCCTCCATCAGAAAAGCGGCCGCCGCGGCCGGGTATCGAACCCGCGATCTTGTGCTCGGCAGCGCAACACCTTAGCCACTGAGCCACCGCGGCGGGTACACAAAGAAACATCCCAGGCTACTGCTGGCTACTGGCTACATACACGCTACGCAAACAAACTATTGGCACCGCCAAGGATCGAACCAGGCCCCCAAAAGAAGCGGCGCGAGAGCCCGTCGGTTTGCCGACTGAGCTACGCCCACACGTGAAGATTGGGGAGAGGGGAGGGGGGGGGGGGGTTCCTTTAAGTAGGGTCCTTTCATTTGGTATAGAAAGCGTATACTCCGCAAAAATCGGTTGGCGGTCTCTTTAAAGAAGCATACTCTAAATTCAAAAGAGACTTTCTGGATAGACGATTGGGATTTAGCTGTGGAATGTAATTGGTAGTCTCGTTCGTCTACCACAAGCTGGTCCTCTCCTCTGGCAGACAGTCCAGAATGTACACGACGTCGCGGCTCTTAATGGACATGTCCTGTTTCACTGGAAACCACGCAGCTTCTTGGGACACATTTCGATCGTTTTCAGCTTGTTCGCTCCAAATTATATGTATCTGCGCATAACCACAACCCACAGCTCCGCTGGCGAAGCGACTTCGCAGGGCGGAATGCCTCGATTTTCGAAAATCGGAATCTGGGTTCCTCGATACAGCCTCTTGAATTTTGAGCAGGTGTATACGCTTCTGGGGGGAGGGGTGTGGGGGAGGGCAGACAGAACGGCGTATCGCGGCGTTGCTTCAGTCGGCGCCTTTCACCTTCTGGGCTTTGTGCAACTCACGGAGGTGAGTCCGTCGGTTGGAGGCGGTGATCGAGTTGGGCCTATTTGGCCAGCTCTTGGGCTCGTTCGTTACCGGGGCTGCCTGCGTGACCCGGCAGCCGCTTGATAGCTAAGCTGTCCCTCGCCGTGGTCACCCGGAATCCATTTTGATTTCACGAGCCGTGGTGCAGCGTCTCGGATGCCCCTTGATGTTGCGGATTGCCGTAACACTATCGGAGTAGTTGCTAATTTGTTTTATTTCTCCGGACTTCAGGCGGTCGTCAATTACATTTCTCGCAACCGTAGCTGCTTCCAGAATGGGATGAATTTCCAGCTCCGCTGTTACTCCGCTGTGTTCCTGTGTCCTTATAATAAGCAGCGATCGCCGTCGTCGAACTGTCAAAGCTCCATTGCCCGCCCACAAATACACAGGCGCAAAAAGAGTATTGACAGCACTGCACAAGCTGTCGTGTAAAGAAATCCACTGGCGAAAGTCACTAGCCAGTAACGAGAAGCAATTAAACACCTGTACTCAGAATAGATTAAAAGCTTGTTATGAGAGCACAGGTGTATCGACATACGTGAATGCTGTTCTACAGAAAGAGTGACTACGAACAAATAGTTATACGAAGCGCTAAAAGCTGGTTAACGTCGCTCTCGTGGTGCAGACATTAACGTTAGTCCGTTTACTACGGCAAAACACTTCGGTGAAATATACTATGCATTAATTTTTTTTTTTTCGCAGATGCGGGTGTGAACCGACACAGTTTGGCTACGCCAGAAGTCGTTAATATTAGAAGTAACACCGAATTATATTAGCAGCTGGATGAATTTTCGAGCGGGCTCAGCTGTGACGCGAAGGTCGCTAGGATTATTGATTATAGGTTGTGAAAGCACGAAAATGCTCTCTGCTGTTAACAGTGATTAAACTTGTGCAGAACCAGCGAAAACCGTATTGGCGTGTTTTTTTAATGGCCTGTGGTTGCCGCAATGCCGCGACGCTAACAAGTTGTCGTTCGCTTATTAGAAGACACGGCAGTGAAGCACGCGCCCACTTGTATGAGTGATGAAAATACGCTCTAGTGCTGTCCCATAAGGAGCGCCTTGGTTTGGGTAGGATGTCTGGCTTCTTTTGATTTTACCTCAACCCACCGTTCAAGTCTAATGACAGGGATAATTACAAGGAACGTTGAAGAAAGAGTCACATGAACCTTAGTTTTTAGGCTTATAGAATAAAATATCGCGATCAACCGACCCAAATGCTCTAGTCTCGTTTCATTTCATTTATTCTCGCCTCAAGATCCAGTAGGCACTAAAAAAGTGGGGGATGAGAAGCTGAAGCAAAAACAAAATAAATAAAGAAAAATTCTGTGCACAGGTTACGGAGGGACTTGCCGAAATCAAGGGCGAACGCATGCAAAAAAAGCAGAAGTAAAACAAAAACACAGTCATTCGTTGCATATAAAATAGGGCTAAAGAAGGTTTGCATAGAGTCTATAATTTATGGTGGGTGGAGTGCAAAAAAACATCTACGAGCGATAAAGAAGCAAATATGAAAAACTAGTTAAAAATCATAGTATGGGAATATTACGTTTTTGCAAAAGGTAGAGTGGTTTCAACATGCAGTGATATCGTTAGGTAAATTGTTCAACAGGTTTATAGAATGTGGAAAAAGGGATTTATTCATTGTTGAAGTGCGACCGTTATTACGTTCTGTTGGGTTATTATGGCTTAGGCGTAATGACACTCTCGGTGGTGGTTTTAACGAAGGATGCCTCTCCTGCGAGTGATAAAAGCAGCAGTGAAGCAAGCAAAGACGAATGGTGGTTGGACGCGAAGCTAGCAAAGAGGGGGACAATGTTTCTTTTAAGGTACTCACGATGATGTTAAATATTGGCTAGATATGAAGCGGGCAGTTCGGTTCTGGGCGGCTTCTAATTTGTTAGTCCGATAGGCTTGTGAATGGCTCCAAATCATAAAGGCGTATTTGAGTTCGGGTCTGATCAGTTAGATAAGCTAGTTTTTCATATCTGGAGACGCTGATTCTAAGTTTCTTTGTAAGTAGACAAGTGCGCGTGAGGCGTCTGCACAGATTATTTCTACACGCATAGTTTATGATAGTGAAGATGTCATGTGTACGCCGACGTATTTATAATTTGAGGTCTCGTCAATAAGAACTTAATTAATCATGTAAGGACTAGAAGTCAGGCTCTTCTTGCGTGTGAATGATAATAGCTTGCAGTTTGTTAGATTTAGAGGCGTGAGTAAATATTCGCACCATAATGAAATCGTATTAAGGTCAAGCTGCAGGTCTTCAGAATCTTCCAGGCTATTATGGCCAAATAAATAACGCAGTCGTCGGCAAAAAACCTTAAATTATTTTTTGTGTCACGTGGAAAGTCGCTTACTAAAATTAGGAATAGAAGAGGAGGTAGGAGAGGGGGACTCCCGACGCAACATTGACGAGCGGAGAGTGGCAGCTTATTTCCGGTTTTCAAGAAAATGTTTTACCCAAGTGATTATGTTAGGAGGGCGGCCCAGGGTGGATAGCTTAAATTAGGTAGACGTAGATTATGGGGAGCGCGGTTAAATGCTTTGCAAAGTCTAGACACATGGCCTCTATTTGAAGGTTGTCATCCATTCGGCTCGTTGTGTTTGACATGATGCTAGTTTGCGAAAGCCATGTTGATGAGCATAAAAGAAGTTAGTAGATTCTAGGTGTGACATGATACTAGTGGCTATGATGTGTTCAAGGAACTTGCATAAAATGCTTGTTGGTGAAATTGAGCGATAATTAGGTGGAATTCCGCGATTACGTGATTTGAAGGTGAGAATAATTTGGGCCTTTTTCCAGACGTCTGGGATGCCAACTTTTACGGTAGTTACTGACTAAATATTAGGCATAAGCTTTTACTATACAAAAAATAGTGCCTTTAAGTACTTTGGTAATGATGAGGACACAACCGGCGGAGGAAGAGAGCTTGAGAGGGTTCATCGATTTAGATATACCATTTGGAGTGATTAGTATGTCAGACATTGGTTGCGGTGAATGGTTCTAATACTGGTAGGGTGGTAACGGTATGATGGTCCGATAAAACCTATGCAAAATAGTTATTAAATGTGGAAACACACGGATCGGAATCTACTAAATCACACTGTTTCTAACAAGTGTAGTATACTTCATGACTTTTATTGGAAATTTCTTGTCAATAAAGAAGTTTATTTCGGTTAATGCCCAAACAATGAAACAATAGATAAAAATACTAAGGCTTTATTACATTTTAGTTTTTCATTTTTTTCTCCCAGCGCTACAAAATTAACATAATGTATCATAAACGCATAAAAAGTATATATATATATATATATATATATATATATATATAAATAGCAGAACAGAAGGATACGGGACGAGGGACTCGGTAAAGATACATACCAAGGTTGCAGTCGTCATTGCCAGTGCTATTCGGCTTTTTCCGAAATATTTGAATAGGGCCGAATGACGTGTGTTTGTCACGTTTTTTTTTTCATAAATTGATAAATAAGCGAAAATCTAAGTCGAGAAAAAATCCGCCGTTTTTTCCCGGAGTGGGACTCGAACCCACATCTCCGCATAACCGGTGCGGTGCGTTCGCCATTACGCTATGTTTCGCCATTACGCCATTACGCCATTACGATGCCGATCTTTCTTGAGAAAGATCGGCATCCGATCGAAACGTCGACCAATAAACAGTTTTGTTAGAAGCTATACCCTCTTTTTACTATTTGCTACGGCAACCAAAGACAGCCCTTCTCCAAAGTATATATATATATATATATATATATATATATATATATATATATATATATATATATATATATATATATATATATATATATATACAGTAAAAGAGGAGACTAAAGGGTAACGAACGAACATGTATTAACGTTTCGGCTTGGGGCAAGCCTTGGGGCACCCCACCCCTAGTAACGCGACTGTTTAGGTTTGTATTGATTGATTATGGGTTTTTCTAGTTTGCGCCACGTTTTCTTCTTTCTTTAAGTATGTACCAACTAACTCAGCAACAAGCTTTGTTACATCAGAAAAGCGGCCGCCGTGGCAGGGAAACGAACCCGCGTCTTCGTGCTCAGCAGCACAACGCCTTATCCACTGAGCCACCGATGCAGGTGCTGAATAAGTTTTCAGAAGAGCCCATTAGTGAAAAGGACACCCTACACCGCTGCGCGCAAGTGCTATTCTGTTAGTTAAGCGACACTTGGTTATCGCGGTATCACGGTGACTCTCGACTATTTTTTTTTGCCTCCATATAAAGCCGGACATGTATTTTATAACAGCAAGTTAGAAATTTGGATGCAATTATCATTAATTATTTCTAGCAAAACCGTCTGAAAAATTTAAGCAGGAAATTTTCACTCGCATACCGAGAAATTCTAAATAATTGTTTTTTTAAGGACAGATACTGGGTATCCCTCCGGCACATACTGGAAACAAAAGCAAAATTGAGAACGGTTCTTAAAGGGGGGATAAACAACAAAGTATAACCTTGTTCAATATGAAGGAACTAGTATGTTAGATCAGAAAGGCTCATTCCAGCAACTGGATGCGTTTTTAACAAGAAAAACGCAGGGAATATTGAAATACTGCACTACACGACGTTACCAGTGACGCGATAGAGGTAGCAGGGAACATACACAAACATACACAAAAAAATACAGTCATCAGTGTGTTAACTTGGAGTTACAATTCATGTGATGCGATGAAACGGAACTAGAGACCCCAGTATCCAACCCCACAGTCATGTTTCTTCACGGTGACTTTGGTTAGCGCCGTAACCCGTGCAAACAAGATCCTGTGCCGGCATGGAGACGTGCAGCTTGCTGGGCCAGTTGGCACTTTGCGTCCTTTTTCGCTGGTTTCCGTTCCTTCGACATGGAGACCTCGCCAGAAAATGGCAGGGGTGTCGCCTCCTCTCCATCTCTTTTAGTGCACAGCACTTAAAAAGACCCTTCAACACTTTTTTCAACTTTTTTTTTTGAAATCTTAAATGCTTGCAGAACGCAGTCACCCAACACACCCAGTACTTAGATTGGGGGGTCGCAAAGTACCTCAGCCAAAAATTACTGCTCTATGCTCACCAGATAACTTGGGAACTCGCTCAAAAGATTTTTCTCTCTTTCCCGGTCTTGACGTTCTGCGACGGCTCGAATGACGGCACTAAGGCCATGTAGCGGCTGTTGGCCGGTTTTCCTTCAGTTGCAACAATGAACGCTTTTCGATAGCAACTTAAAGAAAAGTCACAAAAACAAAGCGGAAATGGAAGGCGTATCTTTTGCGACGAGCAAATCACGCAGTGGTGCCGCTCCGTGCTGGCGATAACTGTAGCTTTCGCAGTGCTGCCAGACGCGAAGGAACGAGTGAACGCGTTTATCGCAGGGTACTTTTAAGTGCCCCTCGCCCCTTTTGTGGTTACATGGTGCTGTCGTCCCTCGTTGTAACCGAGCGAACGAAGGGGACACCGAAGACAAACAATATAGAACGAGCAGGAAAGCGGAGGAGGAATGTATGGCGAAAGGTGCGAGCCATGGTGCCTCGCGGCGACGGGCTACGAGACAACGCCCGAGTATATCACATGTCTTCGTGCATTTGCTGATGCGGCGATAACTTCAGGAGACGCAGCAGGTATGCGCCGTCATCCAAAAGACTGCAGTTCGCCCGTCGCACAAATTTTGAATTGAAGAGTATCGTAATCGTCATCCAAATTTTTTATATATCTAAATTGAGGTTTGCGACAAAATTGGTACCACTGTTTTCGGTACAAAATAGTCTTTTTTAATGAACCTCGCTCGTATTTTTGTGTTGTGGATCCTTCAGGTACTACCTTCAGAAGCCAATGCAAGTAATAGTTCAAGCTAATGAACTCCTGAAATTTAGATGATGTCAACGCCGTTACCAGAATTTTTTTTCCGTGAATATAATCATAATTTCTGGTTTATGCCCTGTAAAACCCTTTCAAGGCTTAAAGATTTAGCGAATAATCAAGCCCATGAATTTGTAGTAACAATGCTACCGTTTATAGCCCGTAGTGAATATGATGCGCCACTGCGGGTTGTTTTGAAGAGCAATGTATATTTGGTGCGAACGGTGACAGTGCACCAGGGTGACCTCTCTGTGAAGTTGCTGAAATAATTTTAGAGCTTACTCCCGCCTGAACCAGTCGCCCATTCGCTGAATTCAAGTTCCGCACATTATCAGTGAAGAACTATTTTATCCTTATAGAATAGAAACATAGATTACAGTACCCAATGACATAGCTTCGTGAACTAATTACCACAAAGCGCTTCGCGAAAAACTAAGCCGTGAAATTACTAAGCTGCTAGCACTCACGTGATACTCCTCCTAAATTTATTCGGCAAATTCCGCCGTTATCAATTTGTTTTGCCTAGTTCGTCATGTTTACTATATTTTTTACTATTTAGAGCTAATGATTTTCAATATGCTCTTTTTCTTCTTTGTTATTGATGTTTTCCCTAAATGATATGAAATAAGAGTTTACCACCGGGCAAAGAGCGCTGGCTGCGTGCATTCAACATCAGCCCATTTTTCACTCGACTCTTGTAGCGCTCGGAGAAGCTTAACAAACCAGCAGGTAGCTACATTGAACAAAAAACAATCCCAAGCCACAATTTTTCGCCGACATGTCAAAACAGTCTCTATCGATTACTTCGACCGCGGAAGCCGCCCTTATTTCAACCAACGGTGCTGACACATGTGGGTAAAAGCGGCAACGTATGAAAAATGGATGAGAAAGTTTCCGCCCGACGACAAAAGGAATAACTTTGTACAGCGGAGCGTGAATATTTAGATGGTTCATACAAAAAAGAACGCAACAGTGTATCCCCAAATTTCCATTCGCGTGGACCTGTTTGTCAAACCGTCCATAGCAGCATAAACTAACGTGATAAGCAACAACATTTTCTCGACTGAAATATGTTCTCGTTCCCGATGACACACCTGAGACCCCGCAGGAAAGCCACCTTTCGTCGGTCGTGGATGGTCTGTGCACTGCTTTGGTATGCAGGCAGATAGCTAGGCAGAAGAGAGACAACAAAATACTGAACATAGATTGGGAACGCTTGATATTCTGCGCGAAAAAAGAGTAAAATTGAGTACAAAAGAAGTCCATTGCCTTATATAAAGAACAGCTGTGTCCCCGCCACGGCTCCTTATCGGAAGCGATAAATTGGTTGTTACAGCAGTGAACATCATACAGCTTCGTCTGTCCGCGTTTTATGACAGTGTAGGGTGAAGGAACCTCATCCTTTAGGCAAAAATAAATTCGTCTCAATGTTCGCGTGTGCATCTAACGATAATATGAAACGCACCAAGTACAGCCAGCACTCTGTTAATCCCGTTCACGCGTGTTGCTCGAGGTACTAAAATCCCTAACGGGAATCGGATCGGAAGACAGACAAAAAGAAATCGCGAGCTATTCCACTAGATATAAATAACCAGTGAAGCTGGTGTCGCGACCTCTCTGTTATGACGACAGAAGAGACATGTAATTCAAAATCGAGAACACCAACTTGTCTTGACGACGGGACCGCCGCCCTGAGGAGCCGGAGGAATTCCTCCGGCTCCTAAGCGCGCAAGCGCTGGGAACGTCGACAAAGAAATGCCGTTGGGAGCGCATACATGGCCAACGCGGGTCTCAAACCGTCCATAGTTCGGGAAACCTTATTATCTCCGTTAGGGTCTCATTACCTTGAAAATGGTACCTTTTGATAACTTAGCTGCTTAAAACTTATATAAAAGTGATTAGACGTTCAAGGTTTTACGTAGAATCAAACGATTTCGCATCAAATTCGGACCCCGAGTTTTTCCACACGCGGAATAAGAAATGCACAGAACCCGTCCCGTAAACAGCTACGCTCTATAAAAGACGCGGAGAATAAAGTGGTGTACGCGACTAAAAGTGCAAGAATGAACCGCACATACCGCATGCCCGCTTTTTTTCGCAAAAAAATCGTATCATGCTTGAGCTGAAGAAACCCGAAACACATTTATTGTGGCTTTATTCAAGCTGCTTCCCCGCCCACCGCAAAAAAAGTCAGTGTTTGGGAGCTGTTTCCAGAGAAGACAAAGACGAACACACGTCTGCTTCAGCATATACAGTTGCAAGAAAGAATCACGCACCGTTACAGACACAAATCGGATTAGAACCATCCAAGCGTTGTTATCGCCCACAGGAATGCGGAAAACCAAAAGGATCGGGCTTGGCTCCGCCGAAGCAACGTTCGGATTGCTGGCCGGACCAAAAGTTTGAGCAATCCTCGTTTTGCGCCACGGGCAAACCACGGATTTCAAGATTAGCCGCACGTCCCTATTTTTCAGATTCGTTTAAACGGCACTGCATTTGACCAGCAGACTGCCCAACTTTGTGTAGATAAAACTTGAAACTTTTCATGTAGAGGATGCGATAGCGCATTGATACAGCACTCGCTGGCAAAGTTCGACGCTCAGCGAAGGAGAATAACGGAAATCGCTTCCCCTGCGCTTACCAGCGGACCTCAGGGCCTGGTGTGCCGCCTACTGCTTACCATTGTCCAACTGGCCCACTTGCCTTGCAGAAAAAAAAAAAGATGATGATGAAGAAGAAGAAGCGCGGTTGTAGGTAAATGCAAATTGTTTTCAACCTGAGCCTGCTGTCCTTTGGACAAAGAAATATCCTTCGCAATAGCTTTCGTAATTTCCAAAAATTGCAGCAGTGAACTTTCAAAATTCAGTTAGCTATGGCCTGCGGATTAACGAAGTGGGTGAAGCTCAGTCTTATATAAGCTCACGGGTCCATTTACCAGTTTCCATGGTGGAACTCCAGCACATTTGAAAAACGTCAGAAGTCCACAAATTTAAATGTAAATGCTGTAACACCAAGAAAAATTCCAGGACACCAAGGCACTCCTTATTATTTATTTATTTATTTATTTATTTATTTATTTATTTATTTATTTATTTATTTATTTATTTATTTATTTATTTATTTATTTATTTATTTATTTATTTATTTATTTATTGGGTATTACATAGGGTGGCTCAGGCATATAACCAAAATACGCGTACATGCAGGTAGTGCAAACAAACAGGAAAAGCCACACAGAAAAAGAAACAAGAAAAAATCAAGCTACGAAGCAATATAATTCATTACAACATGCATTACTAGAAGGGACGATGTACATAAAAGCGTAAACATCGAACAAAAATGTACAGGGCATCCCAAATACCAGTATGCGAAGGTCATGCGAAAGATTTAGGGTTGAATTGAACAGATATGTCGGTATTGCGTGCGCCACCGTGTTTCGTTGTCGCTGTTCACGAACAAGGTTCTGAGTCTGTTGCGGCATACGCCGCACCAATTAAATTTGCAGAACACGTGCCGCCTACGTGGAAGACGCCGCATACATTCTATGCACGGTGATGACGCAGTGCGGACTGCGAGGTGCGTGCGAGAAGCGCTCTGTTGAAAGCTTCTGAAGATGCGCAGCAAGGAGTGCGCATTGGGCAGAGCCTCAAGTTGGTGGAGGCGAGGGATGATATGCTCACGCATTCTTCAAGCTGTATACCAATGAATCTTCCGTTGATTTTATTGAAGAACTTTAATATCATAACAAGCACGAAACAACGCGAACACGAAGAATAGACACATCGACGGTACGGGCGCTGGTTGCCGCCACGGCCACGGGATTGGCTAACCCTGTTACAACTACTCCTTTGTACGGTGCGAGCCACGACGCGTACCGTGCGTTTTCCGCACTCGAAACGCTGAATATTTTCTATGCCTAAGCTGAAACCACAACCTTTTTTTTTTTTTTTTTTGCGGTCGGCAACTTCGTAACTAAAAACAAATTGGTGCAGCTTGCACTAGTAGTGCAAGTATAGTGAACTAGAATGATCTAGTGGCGCGAACGGCGAGGAAGGGGCGTGCTCTTCTGTGTAGAAAACACCAGGTGGCGCTGCTGCGCCATCTTCGAAAGGCGCCGCCGCGGCAGGCTGTCGCTGTTCCGATGTTGGGTAGTAATTAACCTTTACAAAAAAAAAAAAAAAAAAAGGCTACTTGCGTTTGGCATCCCCGTACCTTGCTAGGAACGTTTTGTTGCAAATCTGCCCGTTTGAGCTGTAGGGAAACGGCTATAAATCGAGTTGTTTGGTGTCATCTGCTACCTGCGCAGACGATCGATGCGAGCGTACGCGTTCGATGTGCTGCCGGCGGACAACTGCTATGTTTAATTCTTTACGAATGGATTTACTTTTTTATATTTACTGTAATAAAGTCCCGGCATGAACCTACTTGTGAATTTCACTCTACAAAAGCAAATTATACCCAGTATTCACGCGTGCAGTAGCACCCGGCTGATTTTCTCAGCAGCAAAGTTTGCAATGAACAAATTACCTTCAGAGGAAACTTTCCCCAGGCACTTAGTGCTGAAGGCTGCGTCTCCAAATGTGTCGTTTGAGATCGCAGCTTCGGTGTTAGCACGTGTAATACATCACTAAACCTCCTAGCCGTCATGGCCCCTTTGCAGGCCGAACTGCTGTCAGCTTCTTGCAGCACACTGTTCGCAACAGCTAGGGAATATATTTCACCGCTCCCGCATAACACACCACGAAAAGAATGTTTGCGACGACACTTTGTCGTCATGTGGATAGAAGAGCACAGATTTCTCGTGAAAAATGTCTAGCTTTTTTTTTTCTTCGTATCGATGTCGTAGCGAAAAGAACGTTTCGATCGTCGGCACAATTTATCCGGCACCAGAGCTTTGAAGGAAGCTTGACTTCTTGAAGATGGCTCATTGTGAAAGCATCCCATTCCACAGAACTTGCGACTTCATTTGATGAGCACTGCGGAGAGACAGAAGCCTCGTGGTGTGGATGGTGCACCTCATCTTTTTCGGCTCTTCAGCTTTGTCGTGGCTTGCTGGCTGCCGAAACTGAAACTCTTGTCGTTGTCCGCCTTTTCCTTTGCGGCTTCCGCGTGCATGCTCCGTACAGAATTCGACGCACAGTCAGGCAGGATGGTAGGTACAGCACCTGGAGCCAGTGACAGCTTCCCGCGTGCAAGTCGCACTTCACAGCCGTTTATTACGTGGATGTAACCCCGCAATAAGCACTCGGGCTCAAAGTGGCGTTCACCAACGGCTGAAGATATGGTCAAGAGTTTGTCCAGTCTTCCCAAATTTTGTTCCCACTTTTTGCACAGTTCATCGTCCAGGGGAGCGGCGAAAAAAGACGCCTTGGGAGCACCTGCAGGGTAACCACTGTGACAACCCGGAGCAAAGCAATAGGTGTCCGTCCTTCGTTTTGACATCGCGTACCCGGCCTGGCCAACCTCTATTCGACAGCACTCGCAATAACTATATTCCTGACGATTGCATACCTCTTGCTTCTGTAGGGGAACATCACGGAAACGTAAAACACGCAGAAAATGAAAGGCCGGCCTCGGCCATAAACAGACGGAGAGTCTGTCCGACCGCGCGCCGCCAACGTATCGCACATCCGCTCGTATCGTCTGCGCCGCTAGCAGACGATTTGTTTGTAGCCGTTGCCCGATGGCTCAAACGGGTCTGATAAGCAACAAAACGTTCCTAGAAAAGTACAGGGACAACACAAGTGAGCATCTTTCTTCCATAAAGGTTAATTACTGTACCACAGTAAAAAACGGCAGCGGCAATAGCTGGCGAGCGCCCCAAGGAACGGCCCGTGCAGCGGCGGTACCGTTTTCGGAGAAGGCGCAGTGGCGCCCCTCGCGGCGGTAGACGCGCTTTGCTTCAGCCGAACGCTGCAAAGCGCTCCCGTTCGCGCCACTGGATCAAGACATTCTAGTTCACTGTAAGTGCAAGGCTGGAAAAACATCAAAGATGGGGTCGACCTAGCTTCTCCCCACACTGACAGCGGATCCCAGGAGAGAGAGAGAGAGAGAGAGAGAGAGAGAGAGAGAGAGAGAGAGAGAGAGAGAGAGAGAGAGAGAGAGAGAGAGAGAGAGAGAGAGAGCAGCCGTGCCCCAGCAGCGCCAGGCCGTTTTGGACAGCACTGTAAAGCAAAGACCATTGAAGTATGTACAGTGTTTTTATTCAGTATCAATCGCCGTCATTTTTTCGTCGTCGTCTTCCGACGGCCCAGCCGCGTAGGGCAAATCTTCTTGTAGCGCGTCCTTGCCCCGGTAGACTTCCACTTCTTCGTAAGCTGGTCCGGTGGCCGTATCCACGTGCGGATTGTGAGGGGATGGCTTTGACAAAGTCGTTTTCATCGTCTTCAGCGCGGCGGTCCAGTGGCGCGCCGGTCGTTACACGACGACGACGACGAAGGCTGCAGCTCCTTATATGGCGTAAGCCCATGCGCAAGCCTGAACGACGCCGGGAAGTCGCCGCAAGGCACGCGCTCACGTGCGCTCGGAGTTTTCTGTCTCAGCTGGACGGATTTGGGTCGGTCTAAACAGCTCTGCTGGTAAAACAATGTCGTATATTCTCTTGATAACAACCTTGACCCCTCCAGAGCAGTTACTTAGTCACTCATAGGGCAAGAAATGAGACTCTGTGGGTATAGCCGGCTTTACGAAAACACTTTCAGGCTCACAGAATGAAAATCAGACTCCACTAATTTTGAAGCTGCATTCGAGTTTTGTGGAGGAATTTGAGCTCCATGCAAGTCCACTTAAGTTGCAGCTAGAAAACGCCAAGTGCCGCTTCTAGCAGTTTGTGAGATCATTAAAGGCGATTGTCTTTCTTGAGCTATCTAAACAAAAAATTTTAGTCTCTCCGTCCGTCTGTCTGTCTGTCTGTCTGTCTGTCTGTCTGTCTGTCTGTCTGTCTGTCTGATCTACCACTCGATGTCTGGCCGCCACCAAGGAAGAACACCCTGGTTGAGCTCCTGTAATATGACCACCCCTCCCCTTCCCTCCACCTAATTCTAGCGCCATAACTTCGGGTATCTTTGCACCATTTTTTCTTAAATGAATACCAATATCTCCCTTTCGATCACGCGAAGTATCTCATACATTTTATAGATAGATTTTTAATCTTGCGCAAAGTCAATACATTTACGCAATGCGAGCCAGGGGAAAAAATGACTAGCCCTAGATTCCCGGTGCGACAGGCAGCAAGCGGCAATGGCCAATATTGATAAAAATCAACACAAGGTTTATACAGCATACACAATGAAACTATCAACAGTACTGGAATACGCAGCACACAGGGTTTGGGAAATATTAACCTTGAAAGACAGCAACTAAAAAAAGAGCGAATATTTATCCTTGTAACAATATCATGAATTCGGTATAAAGAAACTGCGTATATAGTTCAAAAGAATGGTAGAAATTTCCTAAAAATCATTTATAAGGATGGCAATCTGTATTACAGCATTCGCTCTCCATAATTCGTTCGGTATTGTTTTTGCTTTCCATATTTCAGGACTGCGGGAAAATACGCTGAAGAAAGCTTTTCTAAACCAGCTAAATTGATTAGTGAACCGTTATTCACTTTTTTTGTAACGACGTCAAAGTTTATAACTGTAAATGGAATCCAAGCGAATAACATCCATGAGTGAAACTTAAGCGCAAACAGACACAGGGACGAGAAAGGGAAACGACACCAGCGGTTTCATAGCATATTAGCGCTTGCAATAACAAATTGCCTTTTAAAAAGTTATCGTGTACGAGAAATATACGGAACCTTGCTGACTAGGGGAATAGCTGGTTTTTGTAGAACTGTCAGTTTTTTTATATTTTGCCGAGTTTTGGTAGCCCAGATTAGAGCGCAGTACTGAAGCATAGGGCTAAAAAACAGTTGTAAAGTGTATGGTTAACTGAGATTGCAAAAGAGCAACAGTAACGGCGCATAAGACTTGAGGGCTGGGATAATTTTTGGATTTAGTATGTCAGCGTGTTTATTCCATGACATGATTTTTTCAATATACATCTAGTGTTTTGAAGCACTTAACAAAATTCAATTGGAGTCTGGTTTATTACAATAGGTGGAAACTGCGCCGATTTTATGACGTGGATGAAAAAGTATTGCTTTCGTTTCGCTAGCCTTCAGTTTTAAATTATTGTTTTATTCTCAGCTGCAAATACATGCGAGAGTCTTATTTGCGTTATTTGCCAAACCAGCATTCAGTTTTAGATTATTCTTTGATTCTCAGCTGCTAATACAGGTGAGAGTCCTATATGCTTGATTTTCCAAATCAATTCCTGAGCTACCAGAAAAAAATGAACCTGTATCATCAGCATATATTATGTGTTTAAGAGTTTCATCAGTATTAACAATCTCGTTTATGTACAAAACAAAGAGAAATGGACCTAAAATGTTGTGTAGCTTATGAAGGATAATATCGTGATTGACGTAATCAAATGTATTTGTGAAATCGAGGAAAATACCTAGAACAACATCATTGTTTTTGAAATTCTCCAGCATAAACTTCTTTATCGAGCAGTGCCAACTCAGTTGATTTATTTTAAATGCAGAGCATTTCAGTAACTCACGATGTCACCCGCGTCGACGTCCGTAGTCGTAGTCCGCACGCTCACTGCGCATGCGCGTAGAGTCGAGGCGATAATGAACACTCTCTCGCGAGGGGCATTGGATTGGATTCGAACACTTTCTCGCGAGCGGCATTGGATTGGATTCGATTGGAATGGCTTGGATTGGCTTGGCTTGGCTTGGATTGGATTTGGATTGGATTGGATTAAAGTGGATTGTGTTGGATTGTGTTGCGTCATAGCCGTGGCACGTTGCGTCATAGCCGTGGCAGACGCGCTGGGGCCGGCGCATGTGCAGTACTCCCTCTTCCGCGGTTTCCTCTCCTTCGGGCGCGCTGCGCATATAACCGGTGCGCCGTTCTCCGGCTTGGCTCAAACACCTAGAGTCCACGCCGCTTTACAAGTACGCCAACGTCGTCGACTGGGACCGGCTTACGCAGTCCCCTCAACGTATATAAGCGGCGGAGCGCGCGTTCGGAATTCACTCAAGGGCGTCTTTGCTTGGCTTTCGCTTGACGTGACGCTTTGCTTGACTCGAGTAGATGCGACGCATTTACTCGAGTTTCCCCCGTGGGAAGATGCGAGCGGCTTTTCCTAAGTGCCTAATTAGCGGGGGTAATGATATTATAACGATAAGGAAATGAAGGTAGGCGCTTCAGAAAAATTGTTTCTATGCCTTTAGAAAAATACAGGAAAGATGGAAATAGGCCGGTAGTTTAAGAAATTGTTACTATCGCCATATTCAGATAATACTGCAACTTTCGCAGACTGCATTTTTTGGGGGAAAACTCCAGTTGAAAAACACATGTTAAAAAGGTGTGTTAGACAATTATTTTATAAATCAAAGACGAACTTTACGGGCTTTATCTGGAAATTGTTTACGTCGGAGGAATTACTGTTGCTTAAAGACATAAACGCTGCCATAGCTTCATTCTCTGCAACGGGATCAATAAAAAAGTGTTGTTGATAGGGCAATTTAGTTACCTTAAACTTTTAGTGTTCATTAAAGCAGTTGGAACGGAAAGAAAAAATCCTTGAATGCATTGGCTAAACCTTCTCCTTCTGGTATTTCACAATTTCTTGTAAGTTTTTTAGGTCTAACATGAGATTAACAAGCATCGTATTCAATTTTTTTTCAAACGTCTTGAGGAAGTTCGTTGCAAGAACTAAAAAATTTAAATATCAGCGGTTTTTTGTATCAATCAAGCTTATAGTATTTGTGTTCGCGTAAAGATTAGGAAACCAGCCTTTAGGGTATTCCTACCCTGCCATTTATATTTTTGAAAGGAATGCATTAACCACGATGTACTTTTAACACAGTGACACCTCATTAATCAGAATCGGCTATCCGTAATACCATTACAAAATGTTCCTTAATTTTTTTTACTTTTACTGCCTGAAAATCTATACACCTAAGCTAAACCCAAACGCTCTCGACACCATAACTTCTTTCTAACCAACTAGTGCACTGAAAAACAAATACCAACCCTATAATCCTCGCAGTCATGCGGAGCTAGTTACAATAGCGGCGCCATAAAAAACGCGTTCTCCACCTGCAAAACGCTAATTAAAGCTCCGGCTCGCGCGAAGCTAACTCCGCACGCTAAACCACTCGTTTAACTCAAACACCTTTATAATATTCCTCGTGGAAATAGCTTGAAGGTTGGGAGCGAGAGAGAGGAGAGTGAGTTACGTGGAGGAGGCGGCAAAAGCATAACTTTTTCCGGCAAATTATTTGCAGCGTGGCAAGCAGATAAGCGGCCAATTTTTTATCCCCCGTGTGGCTGACCAGCTTAGCGCTGGCTTAACATGTGCAAACGAAGTTCCTGTTGATGACTTTGTTATGTGGTGTGCTGGCCCCGCCGCGTAAAAGGGTCCTTAATCAGGTAACACGAAAAAAACGACAGCGGTTTCCAGCTAATTAGGCAGCGTCGGTCTTTCTTTCTCCATTTCCAAGTCAGCAGCGGTCGTTTTCGCTCCGAATGGGCACCCACGCATGCAACGTCATCGCTTCCTTTTTTGAAGGCTTCCGTATGTCATGAACGGACGAGCGCGCTCACTTGGGTCTGCTTTTTCAGTGATCGCTTAACATGGCATTTAGGGTTCACGTCTCTCAAAAGTCAGTGCCGTGGGAGAATTCAGGTCCTCTGCGGCCTCCGAACGCGAAACAAGACAGCTGGTAACACGTCTTGGCTGCAGTTATATCGTGGCTTGGTGTTGGTCAAGATTTCGTACACCCTGGCGTTTGCGTGAATTGGTGTCGTGATGGCGTTGACCGCAACAGAGCGTTTTTTTGATACAAGCGGTGCTTTCGCACCTTGGAATCATTATTCCGCCGTAAAAGGTTGTAGTGCCTGTGAGCCTAACGGCGTGTCGGTCAAGCAGGCACTTCGTCTTTCTTAGTGCACAAAACGTGTAATATTTGTCAGCGCTCGCTAAAAAGGCTAGGAAGTTATTAGAGCCAAAGCACTGCTACGTCATATCTGCCTAGGTCATCGCGTCCCAATAACCTTGAGCTTCCGGAGCACAAGTGTGGCAGGCGTGACGTCACGACACGTGATCCACTGCGGAGAGGCTTAGCAGCTGCGCTAGCTCGTAGCATCTCCGTTGCGCTACCACGTGAATCAGCGATGGTTTAACGGCTTCTTCGGCGGCGCACGGTCGCTCAGTCTCGCAATGGATCGCGTGCCATCTCGTGCGCCTGTGAGTGCGCTTCACCTTTGGCTTATAATAAGCGGCTTTACAAGTGTTAAGTCTGACACATTTTTTTGTAGCGTGAGCTTACACTGGTCGAGGTTGAGCAGTTTCGCGTGGCTTCTGGAGACCCATGCTGCGCATGTGCGAGGAGCAGTGACGTCTCACGGCGCACAGCTAAAGGCCCAACCACATGCAGCGTACTTTCGGCGTTTTCAAGCGTCGACGCGCGTCAGCCCACTTCTTCAAAAATGCATGGCGACGCGAGCCGACGCCCGAGCAACGCCGATGCCTATGTTCGCCAGATGTCGGTGTCGACGCAGCGCAAGAAACCATCAGAAAGCGGGCCGGAGCGTCCGGGTTTTCTGTCCGTCTCGTGGTTTGGGGCCATTCCTGTCAACAGAAAACAATCAATTTCTTTTTAACTTGCCCTAATCGGCTGTCTTGAGACAAATTGCAAGCTATTTCTGCTCGAAAGCGCTCATTCATTCGTGGCTTGCTTGGCTTTCATGGGGGAGATCGATGATTTCCGATAGCTTTTTGCGAGTTAAATAAGGGATCTCTGGCTACGTCGCTTGCGTATTAGCATGAAGGGTCTTTTTTACAAGATCAGTGCGTGACGAGCAAGCTTTATCAAAACGAGAATTATAGTGGTGCATTCCATTCCATTTCGCGGCTACTGTGGCTTGCGTATGAGAGATCGGGGATGTGCGATAGCTTTTCTTGACCCAAATAAGGGAGCTTTGGTTACATTCCTTGTAGCACTATCATAATTGGCCCGCGTCAGAGATTGGTGCGTAACAAACAAGCGGCATCACTGTCCAAATTTCTTAAATACGGCCAAAACAAAACACACCCGACAATATTCGTTGGCAGCCCAGCTTGGTACACCGAATATTTGGCCTCTGCCATGCCTCCTGGCATAGTGGAGAGGTTAAGAGTTCGGCTTCTTTTGAATGTCCATGGTTCGAATCTTGGCAAATTATCCCTGCTTTTTTTTTTTTTTTTTTGCGGTGAGAGATTGATCAGCTTCTTTTTACAGAGTAAAAAGTGCCAGAGTACCTTGCCTTTTAATCTACAAGTGACGTTCGACTCAAACCTCAGTAGCAAGGCAGTGCTGAAATTTGTTTTGCTAACGCTTATGAAGAAGTTCGTACATAACATCAAGGTATAGCACCAAGTTGCAAGGAAATAAATTGTTCGAAATGTGTTTTTGATTAGCAAGCTCCCTTATATTGTTCAGATTTGACGGTGATAACTTGAAATACATTTTGCAGGATTTCAAAATTGGCCCGCAAGCATTCGTAGCAATGAATGAAGTAAGGCAAGTGTATTTTTTATGGCAAATCTAGGGTCTTTATTACTGCTTTTAAGCAATCGAAAATAACAGCTCAGAAACGATCAAAAATAACTTTAAAGGGATGGCAGAGCTCATACAAACGTGTCCACCAACGCACGTCGACGCAGCGGCTGACGCGGTCTCATGCGGTTACTCGCCCTTTCCTGCGTGTCCGCGCGGTGCCACCGAACGACGCTGACGCTCGCGCGACGTGTGATTTCGCGTCCATGTGGTTAGGGCTTAACGCGCCGGAGCCGCCGCCGCCGCGACTAAATTGGATTGGACTAGATTGGATTGGACTAAATTGCATTGGATTGGATTGGAAATTGTTTTAGCAGCAGTAAGTAAGCATGATAATCAGCTAATCCTAGACAACCAGGAAACCTAAGGATAACCAGCTGAACCTTAGCTCACGCTACGTGTAACGTGGCATAGCCGAGCTAAGCCACTGCTAATTTTTTGTCCATGACTGCCCCGCGCCCTGTTGTTCCGAGAATGAGGACGCTCATGCTCTCTCGGCACATGTCCAAAATACCCACGACCTGTTGGCGACTGACAATCAGATATCTTCTGCTCACAGTGCTGCTAAACCTGCGCTATGGCACCACCCGGACACCCGTGTGGCTAGCGAAAATTGTCCACTGCACTTCCTTCCTCCAAATTTGCGAAGAACGACATCTCTCCGCCCGCCTCTGCCGTCCCTCCCTCTTCGCTGATCCCCGTTTCGCAACATGCTGTTTGCCAGAAACCGCGGAGCGCTTATTCATTGCTTGCCACACCGAAGAGTGTCGTCATCTTCCACGGGCCCTGAAAATGCCTCAGGTCACCGAACTTTTACTGGCATTCCCGCACAGCGCAAGTCTGGCGCCTTGATTTTAACAATTTGATGCCACTTCCCCTGTTTCTCTCTGTCCCCTTTGGACACAAAAAAAATATTTTTTGCTCTCCCTACAGTATCTGTATCCACTTTTTTTATTTAGGCCTTCCTATTATTTTTATAATTGTCCCATTTGCCTCGCACTAACAAACCACCGCTCATTTGGAAGGCAGTGGTTGTTCCTAAATCCTCTCTCTCTCTCTCTCTCTCTCTCTCTCTCTCTCTCTCTCTCTCTCTCTCTCTCTCTCTCTCTCTCTCTCTCTCTCTCTCTCTCTCTCTCTCTCTCATTTTGGGGCCAGTGTACACACCATTTATGTGTACGGAAAGGCCCAATGGAGCAGAAAAGGCAACTTTGGCATCAATGAGACCGAACTGTTAGGCACGACATTTATGCGCCCACTTTAGCAGAATTCTACGTTTACGGTGTTGTGGATTCACACTTTATGTAATTAGATTGTTTCATTGGAAATTAATTGCAGGGGATCAGGAAGCAAAGAAATAAGTCTTTTTTATGCTACAGTGCGAGAAGCATACTTATCAATTCCCACATTGCTCTGTGCTACGAAATTTTGGAGATGACAAAACAAGAAAGATGCCTTTGTGTGGCAGTTACGGCAACAGTAGAGGCTTTGTAGTCACTGCTCCTACTTCGGCTTCCTTGCTGTGCTCTACCCTTTCTTCTTAGTCGTATAACCTTGTTTGTGCGGTGAATGCCTCATTTATCACCTAAACATGGGGCTTAAAAAGAAAGTCAGCAGCGTAGGAGAGGGCAAACGCAAGCTGAGGACAAGGAAGACGAAAAAGTGAACGCGGCTCTCAGCGTTTAGTATGAAATAAAAATAAAAATAAGTTTTTTCGAATTTTAGCCGGAAATACCAGTAGGCCACGAATATACATTGAAATGTTTCGATTTGGATACCCAAGTTTCCTTTATTATGTGTCAAAATCCGTTATACCACACTCGTACGGTAGCTCCACGGCGCCTTAGACGTGGTTTTCATTGCAGTGTGTTTAGCCCCCGGCATAGTACACACTAATATAACGCCTTAACCACTGCGAAATTGTTATTCGTGCAGTAAGCAAATACTAAACCTCTTTCTCCCAAACCTCTCAGATTTGCTTCAAGGTTCAAACTACTTTTTCTTGTACAACACGAATGGCAGTGAGTGGACGCAGCGCGACGAGGTACGGTATAAAATGAATAGATTTATGGCAAAGCTCGCTACTACAATCATCACAAGAGTTGATGTTATAACCCTTCACGGGCTCTCAAACATAACGACACCAGAAATAATGTCCTAAATAGACAACGAAATTCATCCCACGGGGTTTATAGGAGCAGTAATGGAGCTGAACGCGAACATTCGAGGCGAAGCGAAAAATTCAAAAAAGCCATCTCCGCGCTATGAGGAAATGCGGCGAGCGCCGCTTGCGTGACATCGCTCCACAAATCTCCCTGCCCACGAATATATGACACGGGCTGTGTCCGCACTCCCTATTTCAGCACGCCCGTTGATGTCCGACACGCAGCCGCGCTCGGAGAGCGTGCATCGCGCCGTTGCACGCATCAACGCATTAAATGACCATCGCTCGCTCTCTACACCACTGTGTGGAGAACGCGGCGCACCAGAGGGTGGAGAGCGGCCTTCATAAGGGCCCGCGCAGTAGCACTTTTCGCTGAAAACAAACCGTTGCAAAATGTCTCTCATTGAAACGTATTCGACAGACCCGTTTCTAAAGGGGTAGCGGCGGACTCGTCGCAAGTTCGGTGAAAAAACTGCGCTTTGGCGTGCAGTGGCGCCCCAGAAAACAGTCGTAAAACCGCGAGTCGATGGGAGTGAGTGCATTTGGACCAAACCGACGAGCTAAAAGAACAAAATTGGTCGCTTGTTTTATTGCTTCCGCGTAAATGACATCGAAAGACCGTAGGGTTTTCACTTCCCGCCACGTAAGTCTCTCCTTTTCTCCTCTTATATCCTTCGCGTTCTTGCCGTCTAACGCTCATCGCAGGAGGTACAGTGGATGTATTCGCGTTAAGCTAGTGGTTTAGCTCGCGGAGTTATCTCCGCGTTTTTTGACGTTTTACGCTAATTTAAGTACTGATCGACGGAGAGAGAGAGAGAGAGAGAGAGAGAGAGAGAGAGAGAGAGAGAGAGAGAGAGAGAGAGAGAGAGAGAGAGAGAGAGAGAGAGAGAGAGAGAGAGAGAGAGAGAGAGAGAGAGAGAGAGAGAGAGAGAGAGAGAGAGAACTCTTTAAAGTGGGCTGGAGAGGTCAGCTCTGCTAGCGGAAGTGCTGGCTACGCCAGATGGGGATAATTTCAATGCAGCGGAATGAATGTGAGAGATTGGGAAGGCAACAATTAGAGAGAAAACAAGTTAAATAAAAAATGGCACGCAAGAAAATGCAAGGGGAAAAACTCTAAATAATGTTAAGTAAAAAAGTAGAGCGAATGGTGCCCAGGAAGCGCAGAGCGCCTAAGAACAAAAAGGAGAAAAATCGCATACATGATGACGCAAACGCGTACAGATGTAGCCATGCGCACAATGCAAGAATTACAAAGTTTTGTCTAGTCCAGAATACCGCAAGAAACGCAGCCGAATTTTCGTCCCTAAAGACGCGTCATTATCCTTGGCCCAGGGTCCAAGAAAGTGACACAACTGAAGCCTCGCTCCACGTCGTACACGAGGCAGGCAGCTAGCCGCTGTTGCTCGCGCACCTGCAAATCGCGGGCAGATACACAAGTTCTCGGGAGTCTCGCGACTGATTTGAACAAAAAGTAGCGTCTTCATTGTGTACAGTCGGAAGGGAAATATTTGTGTTGGTTTCATTGAATGCTAAAGTGTTGGGCGACGTTACGGCGCCGCCTGGGCGACAAGTGGTTGATTCGAGGCACAGACAGACAGACAGACAGACAGACAGACAGACAGACAGACAGACAGACATAAGAACAGACAGAAAGACAGACAGATGGATGGACGAACGGACGGACGGTCGGACAGGCCGACAGTAAGACAGATGGACGGACGGGCAGACATACGTACATACATGCGTACGTACAGCCACAAGCAAAAGTTTCCGGACCAGAAAAATGCCAATTTTAGGCTATTTCTCTTCCGGTAGCAGCCCGACAAACTGCCATGTGCATGCCAGATGTCGTGACGTTACTGAAGTAATGAAAAATACCGAACATACTACCCCGGGCTGCCGTGCGGCAGAGAAATAACCCAAAATTGCTGCTTTCGTGGTCCGTAAACTTTTGCTCTTAGGTGTTCATTAATGTAAGTATGTATTAATGTATGTATGTATATGTGTATGTGTGTATGTTTGTATGTATGTATGTATGTTCGGATCCTACCCGGCGGCATTTCTTTCTCCACATTTTTTCTTTCTTTCCAAATTCTTCATCTGTTTCAATCCCCTACTACATTCTACAAACAGCCGCGCCGGTAGCGTAGTGGTCATCGCATAAGGCGCGTATTCTGGAGGTCGTGGGTTCGGGTCTCACCCGGGGGCATTTTTCTCCACATTCTTTCTTTCCAAATTCTTCATCTGTTTCAATGACCTACAACATTCCCCCCTTTGCTTTCTGGGGCATTCTTGGCTGCCAACCCTTATTTCTGTGTGTGTGTGTGTGTGTGTGTGTGTGTGTGTGTGTGTGTGTGTGTGTGTGTGTGGTGTGTGTGTGTGTGTGTGTGTGTGTGTGTGGGTGTGGTGTGTGTGTGTGTAGATGTATGTATGTATGTATGTATGTATGTATGTATGTATGTATGTATGTATGTCGTTACGTATGTATACATGCCGTTACGCGGTGGGAGTTCAAAAGACAAGAGCCATGATGGATGAGGCGATAATTTAACAGGCGGCCATGACTGCACAAACATCGGGGGTGTGCTCACTCGCTTCCTCTTCTTCTTCGGAAACGGGTTAGCATGGCGCAGGGCGTCACTGACAACTTCTTACTTCTCCTAGCAACACATTCACGCACACTCGCACACACACGCAAACACACACACGCGCGCACACACACACACACACACACACACACACACACATACACGCACGCACGCACGCACGCACACACGCACACACGCACGCACACACACACACACACACACACACACACACAGAGAGAGAGAGAGAGAGAGAGAGAGAGAGAGAGAGAGAGAGAGAGAGAGAGAGAGAGAGAGAGAGAGAGAGACAGCGCGCAGCCCACGCGTTCACTGCACCCCTCATTTTCACCACGGTCTGCGCGCAAGGGGCGGAACCCCGTAGCGGCATCTTCATCATCGTCAAAACTCCATCATCGTCACCGCACCGCGCGTGGCCTCGGCACGTACGCCCGAGCCGCACAGAACGTCGTGGCTGCCGCGCTGCTCGGCTGCTACTCACGGGCGCCCTCCGATTGGCGGACCCGCGTGCCCGCTTCAGCACAAGGGTAAATGAATACCACATTGACCGGTCACATCGTCCGTCTTGTGCGTGTATATATAATATAATATATATATATATATATAAGACAGAAATAAGAATTGGCAGTCAAGAAGACCTCGGAAAGCAAAGCTCCCCTTTGTTTTCCGAGGTCGTCTTGACTGCCCATTCTTATTTCTGTCTTATTTTCAACGAGCCCCTCATTTCCTATTCTGATTCGCTATATATATATATATATATATATATATATATATATATATATATATATATATATATATATATATATATATATATATATATATATATATATATATGCTATTAAGATGTTTGTTGAAGTTTTCAATGTGCTGCCGCTACTGGCTTCAAAGTTTCTAAGCTTCCTCTACCAAACCTTACGAAGTGGCGCAGGGCACAGTAAACAGCGGTTTTGCAAGAGAAAAAGAACACCTAGGCTCTCGACAGAGCAAGCCTAGCGAGCAAGGAATGTGGAGAAAAATAAAAAATGCGACAGTTGGCAAGTAGGGTGTCGGGCACTCAACGCCGCATTTCCACCCATGTCGCGTACATGTAGAGAGCCGTCGTAAGTGCCAGTGGGAAGCAATGAAGACGTAAAACGGTAGTGAGAACAGTACGCAAAGGAAAAATCTCTTCTGGGAAGTTAAAAACGGAATAGAAAATTGAACTGTATTAGCGACCCTCAAGGAGCAGCAGAGAGGCGGTATAACTCGACATCGCGAAAGGCGCAGCAGACTGCAGACGCCTTATGTAAAGTGGGCGGGCAAGTTTTTATATGCGAAGCACATCTTCGCAGATTCCGGGCTGCTTTCTTTCGGTGAATCGATTTTTCTGCCTCCGCTTTTCTGTCGACGCTTTCTTTGGAGTCAGTTTTAAGTCTTGGCTTTTTTGAAGCCGAGTTCATGCATTTCGAGTACAAATTTTTGTATACGCTGCAAGAAACCGCAGTGCTTAAAAACCCAAATAATAATAATATGCGTACAAAGTTGACCGGCGCACTACTGTCGGTAAGAAGCAAACAAATAATACGGGTGGTATTGCTAAAGCATTCCATTTTGTTTCAAGCTATCCGATCGACTATGCCTAATGGTAGGTCTAACGTGATCATGTCATGTCCTGTTGCTACAGTGCATCCATCCCTGGTGGCACTGAAAACTTTGCCTTATGACGGTTTGTACCGTTTTATTAGGGGCGAAGCTTCGTAGGACTCGGGCTGTCGGCGTCCCATGTCGTCGCAGTACCATGTAGTCACGGTACTGAAACACCGAGACACTCGTTTTTCAACGCCTGGCGCTAGAACGCTTCGAACTTCAAAGACAAGATACTTTTACAGCAAAGCTGTACACCTCTATCCCCCATGTTTTCATCTCCGTGGGCAAAAACGCCAAGGCGCCGAGAATACACTTATACACTGCATGCTTCACCCCTCCCCAGGTTTCACGGCAGTGGTGATGGCCCGTTTTTTTTTCTCTTGTAACGACGACTGAGATGCTTGGCCAATAGCCTCGTTTAGCACTACACATGCGCTATTAGCGTAAACCCACGTTTGTAATTGCCATGCTCAGAGTTCTCCAATAAGCCTCCAGTGATGCGGTTGTGTCCCTTCAACGTTATGAAGGGCATGGATCTAACCACGTGAATGTGACTTTTATTACAGTTCCCCAGGGCTGTCTGCTGTATCATGACTGTATTTCATCGATGTAAATTGTATTGGATCTTGGTTGCCCAAACGTTTTCCTGCTTAGCACACTGCTGTACTAAAGAGTTATTTGGAGCTACACAATGCGTCCATCTGGAGAGCCCGACGGTGCATTGTAGGGATACATACAAGCTTAAATTCATGGAGGCCTCCTTAGTCGGGTTCCTTCGGACTACGAATGATATTCGCATTATAAGCGCGGCTTCTAATAACTTTATAGAAAGAAAAAATACACATTTCAGTGGTTCTGTTTTACAACGACCCTTGAACCTTTCAACAGTGGGCGTGAGGAGTTGAGGAGACCGAGTATGTATGTATGTATTTATTGCACAAAAACAAGAAAGGAAGGTCCACCAACAGGCGTAAATTGTCTCGCCTAGGGGCGGACACCGGAACGCCTGCTGGTGTGGGGGAGGTGGGATAGGGAGGAAAGAGTACATAGGAATAGGGGGATAGGGTAGAGGGCTAACATAAATATATGAAACATGGGCAAGAATAACCTATATACAACGTTGGGTGAAAGAGAAAAAAAAAACACACACACAAAAAAAGGAAACACTAGACAAATAAATAAATATCAAAATACAGGACACGAAGGAGTAGGACACCTGCACACTTACACACACGCACTCACACACCCACACACACACACACAGGAATTCTACCCTAACAGCTACACTCCACTGCGACCCGGGCAGTTACGTAGAGTTGTAGCTTAGTGCATTGTGGAGCCCCGAGGCCCCCAGGTATGCTGTTGTACAAGTTGTACGAATATCAAATTCGCCAAGGATTTTTTCCAACCGTAAGAATTATGCTTAAGGTTCAAAGGAGCTTGCTGCGACCACCAATGAGCAAGAATATCGCAGAAAAGTAGTGTGTACTTGCTTCTTCATAGCGAAAATCAACACACCAGATCCGAACCAAACACCTGCTTAACAGCAAATATTGGGGAGAAGGAGTCAAGGTGACTTCGTTAACTGTGTCAACAAGGCAAGGTTCGGAACGAAACTGCGGAGGTTATACGCTGTCTGCTTGTACTGATTCCCTGAAAGGGAAAACGCAGAATTCGAGAAATAGCTCAGCTAACGAAAGCGCGACGCTCCGAATATGCACTCCTAATTTTATAATTTAGCACGACGCAATTTTTTGTCCTGCCTTACAGCCCCTGTTCCACCGATTTTTTTAATTCTTCAGATAATCCGATCACGGATTCAGGACAGTCAACAGCACCATGAAGTTCAGACGCATTTATTCTATGCGTAAGAGAGTGAGCTTACCTACGACATACCTCTAAGTGCAGTTTCCCCAGGAAAATTGTAAGATTACGAACGCATGCTCAACCTTATATTTCTTTTTTGTATCACGTCACGCGATGAACATTCATGAAGGTTACCGATTTTAAATATTATTAAAAGGGGACGCTTAAATTTGCATCTTTTTTCGGCATGTTATTGCAGCTCGGGAATTGAGTTTGGTGCCGTATCTGTCTCCAACGATTGTAATTCAGCCTAAGCTAAGTTGACGTAAAGGACGGGAGTGTTACTGTCCATTTCCGCCCATGTTGGCCGCAGGATGCGAAATATTGGCTACTCAGTCACAAGAACCTCTGTATCCCATCTTGCTTCCAGTTTCAGCCGCACGAAATTTTTAGAATGAAGGATAAGTTTAAGGTTCGTACTGTGTGCCTCATCTGTAGTCCTTGTTTTTTTTTTTCTTTTTTTTTTTCCTGTGCGGCAGCAGTAATTACGTGCAAAAGCTATGTTTACAACGACCAAGAAACCTTTCAGAATGAGTGCCGCACACAAAGCCCTTTTGAAGTCAGCATTACTACTATGCATAAATGCATTGTTAGGAACACATCTTTCCGAGGGCAATATTGATAGTCATATATAATGTTTAAAGCCCCTGGGACCTCTTAATAAAACGTACACCCTGTTAGGCCCCTTTACAGCTGTCGTCAGTACTGTAGTACAATGTACTGATGGGAAGGTGTTTTCATGGCAACAAAACCAGTCTCATATCCATATACGAAGGACCTCTAAAAACATTTCCATAAAACACCGTGTGTCGCATTAAAGCCCGTTTGAGTTCGGCTTCATCAGTGTACGCAAATGGATCGCTGGGAAGACATTTCTATTGTGAATAAGAGAAACGTGGCTTGAGAGGGCAGGGGGCCTAGCTCGTCCCTTGGGCGCGGGCAGTGTTTTCTTTGCCACTGAATCGATCGGGCGACTGCGTATTCTTCTCCGTTGCTTCCACAAAGCGTTTCTCAGGGGCAATATTAGCAGACATTATGAATGTATGAAGGCTCTAAGTCCTCGTAAGACTCCATACATCCCTGCGGAGAGCAGCGCATTACGTTACATAGCACAATGTAATTCAGATGGAAGTAGCCATATAGTGCTTACGTATTCAAAAGAGCAATTACGTAAGTGAATAACTTACGTGCTACCAAAGAGTTACTTGAAGCTGCTAGTGCTGATCAGGGACGCATAAAATCAGCACTGGTGAGTAGCTTAATAGCTCATCAAACTTCCGTACTCCTCGAAGTCTCACTACACGCATTCAATTCATTTCAATTCATTTCAATTGAATTCGATTCCTCGTTTTCCTTTGGGAGGAAATTCAAATCTCTCCAGCTCTTCCCTCCCCTCCCGCACACTCCCACATATATGCTTGCACGTGCGACAAAGTTCAAGAAAACCAGCTGTAGTTACGCGGATTTCCATACAACCTGGTGGCGCACAAAATGCTGACGCAGGCTCGTGCTATTCTTGCGCTATTTTATGGAAGAATTTCGGTAAACAGAAAAAATTGTGAGAGCCAGATACGCTGACCACCGCGAAGCGTTTTAGGTTAACTACGGCTTTTTTTTTTCTGTGAGCTTCACTGATGGCACATAAAAGGTTATATATATGGGTCACCTTCGGAGAAAATGTGCGTCCGTTAGCTTTTGGCTGCTCTTCAGAATGACCTACTTAGTAGAAAAGGACCAAGGCTATAATAGAGCAGCAAAGAGGGAATGGACGGCCCTCGCAATTCTGTTTTTTTTTTTTTTTTTCGTCTAAATTTTCCGAACGCATTTACGGATCGTGGAGCGCGCGATCAACTTTGCCGGCCCGGGGGGCGCACCTCATCAACTTTTAGCGAACGCGAACCCTGGGTAGATGACGGGCGGGAAGAAATCGTTGGAGGCCCAACAAATTTCCATATGCAGATGATGCCATCATAGCGACGGAAAGCAGCAGCGATTTTGAGTGAATTTCGGGATAGCGAACGGGCAAATCACCGAACCGCGACCTGCACGGGCGCTTGCTCCCTCCTCTTACCGCCCGAAAGTCTCGCCAAGGGTGTTGCGCCTTTGCTGCGCAACAGCACCGGCGGCCATTTCGAGGAAAATGAACGAAGTTCCTCATAACGCCTGTGTCCTCAGTATGCGGCGTTCTATTGGAAAGGTAACGACTGCCAAACGAATACAGAGCCGGAGGCAGTGGAGCGGGTACTTTGCATACTTGAGCTCCCCGCCTAACAACCGAACGACGGGAACAGAGGCGTCGGGCGAGCGCTGAATGCACCGTACTAGGCACACGTGATGTGCAGTACGTGATGTCCGCAATTCCCCACATTTTGCGGAGTGTGGGGAAATAAGGCTTCATACAGGCTCGACCAACTTAACCGCGATAAGCATTAGGGAGCAGCCGGCCGTTACGCAGACGTGTGAGCTGGGGATGGATAGAGATAACAAGACGTAGTGGTATAGAATAAACGAGATACCTAATTGTAACTCTGCGCCTCAAATATGTAACTCATTATGTCTGCACCACTGGAAGACGACAGCCTGAGTTCACAGCGAAGTAAGTCTGAAAGTGCACATGAAAGTGACAATAACCAAATATCCAAGTAACCCGAGGTTTTCTAGTACACAAGATGCTAGGCCGCACCGTACTCTACCAGCGAAAACAGAAGGCAGCAACAAAAAAAAAAATGAGTAGGCCGAATGTGAGATAGGTCGTTCTGGAGAGAGGGCGCTCATATTTTGCCTTTTTGCCGTAATAGCCACGGCTCGAAGCCAGTCGTTCCGGACGTCAAAATAAGGCTAAAAATGTTGAAAACGACCTCTGTCCTGGCGGTACGTACGGCACGAAGGTTATTCCAAAGCAGTTAAAGAAAGGCACGCTGCGCTCCTGTATAGCGATGAAGGTGCATCTTCAGTTGTCATTTTTGCACAAAACCCATTTTCAGCCATTTGCGAAGTGCAATGAGCAACCATATTTTTCGCTCCATGTTTTACGCTATAAAACTGTTGCGCCTTACAGCTGCCCCTGTATAATGCCTAACGTATGAGTACTCACCGCAAAAACAAATTATCCGCTGGGGCCCACGCAGAAATTGACGGCCCTCCTGACGTATACGTTCCTCTCATCACGAGGCGCGGAGCTCTGATGGCGTATCAAGCATGCGCCGTTTCTTCCACGATTTTTTTTTTTTTTTTGTAGCGTGAGCTACACTGGCCGAGGTTGAGCAGTTTCACGTGGCTCCTGGAGAGCCGGGCTGCGCATGCACGAGGAACAGTGACGTCACACGGCGCACAGAACGTTGCTCGCTGCCCGGCGTCTCCCACACACCCCACGTGCCCAGCGTCTTCGCCGACCTCCGTTCCGCACGTGGCGGTGAGCCTGGTCCAGTTGATGATCATGCGAGGGGTGGCCGGGTGTGCAACCGATGGCTCGTGCGTCGCAGCAACACCGGCGTTCGCCTGTGGAACCAGCTTAGCACTGGGGCGATTGGTGACGTGGCGCCGGAGCCGCTTGATAACATGTGTCACATGATGTGTATACCGTGTGTGTGTGTGTGTCATTGAAGCAGCAGTAAGCATGATAATCAAGCTAATCCTAGACAACCAGGAAAGCTACGAATAACCAGCTGAACCTTAGCGCACGCTACGTATATCCTGGCATAGCCGAGCTAAGCCACCGCTATTTTTTTTTTTTGTTAAAGGACGCGAGTTTTGTGGCCATTTACTCCTCACGGCGTCGGGCCTTGTAGAACACACAATGCTCTCGCGTTCAGGTACGCGCCGTTCTCGCCACAGCTTTATTAACAGCGGAGCTGTTGTTACTGGCCATAAGTTCGCCGTTGCAGAAACAAAATACCAAAAAAATGGCGACCGCTTGTAAGCGCATGCCTCGCGGCGACCGCTGAGTCCCCGGCTCGCGCACTCGCTTTAACAAGAAAAGAAAGAAATCTCCAGCGCTGTTTTCAAGCGCTACCGCGCATCTAAAAAAAAAAAAAAAAAAAAGAAACTCCAGCGCTAGTGCTAGAGGTGAAAAGACACCCTGCTTGGGAGCGGTCACCGCGGCAACCGCATCCTCTAGAAACCATTATGGGTAATCGCATGGCTACGAGTGGGCCACTCGTTCCCGAGACGACTTGCAGATCCCGCAACCGCTGCCCCGAGTCGATGACGAAGAGCTGGTGGCACAATGCTGAGGATTAATTTGCATCCATCACTCGCCACGAAGAAGACGACGACCTCTTCGATGCATATGACGACGAGTACATAGCACCTTAACTACCCAAATAAACAACGATACTGAAATTTAAATATGCGTCTGGCAATATTCACCTACACCAGCTTCGCCATTCAAGTCTAGCGCGTGAGTGCAAACTTCCCTGAAAATTCTTTAGTTGAATTAAGGACCTTTGTGCCGTCAGCGCTGTGTGTCTTCGCATTTTGTTGTCTTTCTAACGTTGGTATGTGTAGGCTAACCCGTACACCATGGTTTGAGTGTTTTGAGAAGCTAAAATTTTCTCGAATGCGAGCATTTGCAGTACACGTCGAAAGACAGCATCTCTTAGACCTTTCACATCGGGAGAGGCCTTCGTCCTGCAGTGGACGTAAATGGGCGCATGAATGATTGAACGAATATATAAGAGACGATAGTCTTTCTTGGGCTACATAAACGCCAAAATTTGTGTCTGTCTGAAACCTCAAACATTTTTAAGGCTGAAATTAAGTGCAAAGCCAAAGTAGTAGTGTTCTCTTCCTTGAGAATACACGTTGGGTTAGCTTTTATTATGCAAAAAAAAGAAAGAAAAGAGCACGTTATAAATGAAGCTAAAGAGAGGCGAAATAAAAAAATACTAAAACAAAAAAATGGCGACGGCTTAGCTCAGCTAACCTTGGATATGCAAAAAAAAAAAGCTTGGCTTAGTCTGTTTGAGTCTTGCTTTCGCTTGGTTAACCTTTGATTTAGCTGCATTGCCGACCGCGTCTGAAAGCCGTTCGGTTCCGTGCAACGCTCACAGAAGGGGGCCGGGCGAACGCACCGTTCCTTTTCTCCGGGCGCGAGACGAGTCACGTTGCCCGAAACGACCCAGCGCCGCATGCATGGGAGGCTGCGGGGGTGGTCAACAGCGGGCGCCAACAGCCGAGCCCGCTGTTGGCGCCGCGATGCGCTTCGAGGGGTGTGTCGCCGGGGGTGTGTCTCCCGTCAAAAGGTGACCTTGCGCATCCTCCATGAAATCGCTGGCTTTGCTTTAAAAATGTCGAACACTCCTTTGTATTATTTGCCCACTGCGGCGGCTCTATTCACCAGCCGAAGCTGGTCTTCGAGGTCGGAGCTTGACAGCACTCTCTCCCCCTGCTCACAGAAAGAGCTTGAAGCTGGAGCTCGAACTTCGAGCAGAACGGAAACACAAGGTTCCAATAAATGGTGCGCGAGCAGTGCAAACGCGGGAAAATTGAATTGAATTGGGGAAACTTCCATTGCACTCAGCACGGGAGAAGTGAGAGGGGAGGTGAGAGGCGTGAGAGATGCGAGAGGAAGGAAAGAGAGGGAGTTACATGGCTGGGACGGCACAAAACTGTTTTCGACGACATTTGCAGCGAAACAAGGGTTTTTTTTTTTTTTTCGGGGCATCGTCTTAATCACCGTCATGACAGCGTTTCTCTAACTGCTGGTTGTGCGTGATTCCAAGTTGTACCCGTGTAACTAACCCAAACGAAACAATTCGTCGTATTCAAAGAGAGGAGGAGTAGGAGGAGGAGACAAACGTTTTATTGAGCGAAAAAAGGAAAATAAAATAGATAACGTAAATGAATTCTACATTTTTATTCACTTTCATCGTTTTCAGTAGGGCAATTAGGTTAGGCAATTCAGAGTTTGTGCTAGTGGTAACTTGCAGAGTGAATTTTCGTTATCCCTATCTAGACCGTAGCTATCGTCACGCTGTCACTAGCTGTTGGGAATACGCTGTTTATTCCGTGTCGTTAGGTTCTATGATTCAGTGTTTTCTGTGGAACCCTTCGTCCGATAGTAAAAACTAATACTGGTGCCACTAATTGGCTCACACATTAAGCTCAAACTCGATCTGCACAGGAATGAATGAAACTGTCATGCTGGCTTTTAGTCATTCCTCTGTTTTATTATGTGGCCTCCGAGCTTGCTGGAAGTGTGGAAGAAGGCGCTTGGTTCATCACAACGCAAATTTTCTGCCTAAAATCTTCATTTAGTAGTAGGGAACCCTCTACTTTGTAATAAAAAGGTATGTACTGCTCAATCGCAGTGGTGTTGCACTAAGGCAATTGCTAAGATTTTACTGCCGCTAGAATGCTCTTAAATGCGCTGACGTATTTATGACTTAGATCGGCCCAACTTCTGATTTTTTTTTTTTTTTTTTGGCTGGGTAACTGTTTTTAGCGACGTCGGTGGGGAAACGGCGGCTGCTGCCCATTCCCGAAGAATTCACGGCATCGAGGACTTGTGAACTCTTCGAACACGTTTTGGGCAGTAACGAGTAAATATGGCTTCCTCCGAAGTAAAACCACGGAATCTTCGTGCAAACAAAAGTTGTTTAAAAGACGGCATGGCTTTACAACTATACTCACAGATAGAGCACAAACTTTAGCCATTACGCACTCAGTACGTTTGCGAAAGAGCGAATGAATAGAGCATGGTCGTCTTAAATGTCCCTATACTAGTTTCACGGTGACAGCGTGGTTGGACAATGAAGCAAAACGACCGACTGACACAAATCACGACTGGCCTGGGCGCTGTACAGACGCGTGCAAAAAAAAAAAAAGAAGATTGTTTGAAATTTGCTTTAAGGACTGCAGTTTTATTTAGCAGACAAACCTGGGGCTGGCCGTTTCCCTGTGACTTTGTGGCGCTGTTGGAATGGGTAAAGATAGGTGGTTTCATGCTTTCTGTATTACAACTCTGCTGATAGATGTCCATGACACGAGCTGAGATAAAACTTTTCACGGTTATGTGGTGGTTTTAGCATTCCAACGTCATATAATATTTTGGATGGTTATAATAAAACATAATTTATAGCGTTTTACTGTAACCCTACTCCTCCAGTAGAAACCTGTGTATTGAGTGCAGACGGATATTCCTAATCGTTTGCAACCCATCTGTGTAATAAGCATGGCAATTAAATTTAATTCAGCATAATTGTGTTGATGTTTGAGAGGCGAATTATCATATGATTTGTTTTTGCATAATCCGGGGAAAAGACGAGTTACAGGAGTTTTCTGTAACCATGCTCTCGTCGTAGAAGTCCTCGTATTGACAGAAGATAGGAATTCTGAATCGTTTGCTACACAATGAAGAAACTAATTATGGTAAATAAATTAAACTTGGCGTGCTGATAGATTTGTCTTAGCGGCCAAGCTGATATTTGTTTTCTGATATCTACATTCACTCGAGGGCTACAGAGTGTTCGCGAACAGTTGGCTTCGCCGCAAAGCGTATTTTGTCTCACTTTTTCTACAGACGCCTGACACGATTGAGTCATTGGGGGTATGCATTACAGCTTCGCAAGAACGCTGCCGGTCAAGACCGCAAAGGCACAAAGGAAAAATGTCGAGAACGGGAGCTACTGGTTACGCAAGATCGTTCTCTACGTCATAAGCGCCCCCGCTCGTATTCGAGCCATGTCTTTGCGGGGGAGGTCACATGGGAGTTTAGGGCGAATGTATCTGTTTCTGCCGGGCAGCGTGTTTGTCACGGAGCATCGATGAAAACAAAATTCCACGCCGCGCAGTTCAAAGACTTGCTTTTGCGCTTGCCTTTCACTTGCATGAAGTCATGCGAAAGAACCTAAATATACTGCTCAGCTGGCCGTAGCAGTGGGAATCTTGAAAAAAAAACTGGGACAGTTGTAGTCTGGGTGAAGCCTAGGCATTATAGGATAGGACAGCGTGGCAGGAGGCTTGAGGGGTGGTAGGACGGAATGGATGAAAGAGGACGGACTGGTGAATGGGTTCAGTTCGTATTGACAAATCTGTTTTCGTGTGGTGGCCTGAAAGCTTACTTTTCCACATCAGGGGTCTTTGTGCGAAGAAGCCTGCTGTAAGGCTGCTGAGTATAAAAAATACTTGGTTGGTAGCGGGGATAACTGTCCAATAAACGCAGTGCCATGGGCTTGTACCAAACGTGCTTTACGGGATACAAAAGCTCTGATAGAGTAGCTGAAACACACAGGTCTAGACCAGTCGCTGTGAATAACTCGCCGTTTCTGTGCGCATCAAGTTCTTGAACATCATCGCCATCATCTTCATCCCGTCATCAACTGGCGTAGCAAGTTAAGCATTTTTACCTCGGCTAACATTGCCAGACTTCATTAAAGATCGTTCTATCTCTCTCTTTCTCTACATGGATATAAAAATGGGGTCGTCGCAGTCGACCCGTAAACAAAAAGAAGAAAATAAAAAAGGAAGAAAAGCAGCCGCGTCTGAAACTAACTAGGAGCAGCAATTGCACGGCGTTCCTTCCCAGTTGATACAACCGCTCTGAACGGGTTGGATGCTGCGAGACGTATTCCTTCAATTCCACCAAGAAAACTTAAGGTTGGTGAAATGGATAAATGCTGTAAGAATGCTTAGGTTTTAGTAGACATTGCCGAAATGTCAGTGTAATTCTTGTCATCAGCCTACGTAGTCTGCTTTAGTTCGGTGGCGATGTCGATTGCCCCTCGGAGACTTTCAGTAGCTCCTTCCCATCCTCTGACATATCGAATGGTTATCAGCATCTGCAGCTTTCCTCGCGAGCCTCCCACTCTTCCGCAGGTTATTTACTACGACAGCGGTGCTGCTTATGAACTTACCGTAGTTGCATGCGTGGAGACATTCAGTGGCACAATCGGCTTGTTTTACGGCCCACAAGTGACTACTTTCATATTGCAGCCTGGCTGCAAATGGGCAGATGGGCAGTTTAACATACCGCAGTGCCCGGGTTACCGTCCGAGGGCGCTCCATCCCACCACTAAAGGCGTAGTTGGGGTGCCGCTCGACGGCAGTCGAATTTGTATGTCTAGGCCGGGACGGAGCAGAGCGCCTGGCACAGAGGATTCGTCCGAGCTCTGTGATACGAAGGGCGTTGGCTCGAGTCCCATTTTTTTCCCATTTTTTGTTTCAGTTTAAGTTTCGATTGTAATTTTGATGTCTTAGGTTAGTTTTCGTTATTTTGAAATGATTGCCCTCTGTCCGCTACGTTAGGTTAGCTTGCGTTCCTTAGGTTAGGGAGAGCGAAGTAGTGTTCCACGCGACGGGTCGCAACAAAACTCCCCTGGACATCACTTTAGAGAAGTTTTTATGTTCCGTACGACGTAAAAACCCGCCGCGGTGGCTCAGTGGCTAAGGCGTTGCGCTGCTGAGAATTCTCGGCCGCGGCGGCCGCTTTTCTGATGTAGGCGAAAAGCAAAAACGCCCGTGTGTTCGAGATGTAGGCGCACGTTACAGATCCCCAGGTGGTCAAAAATTAATCCGGAGCCCTACACCACGGCGCGCCTCATTGCCTGCGTTGCGTCGGCGCGTTAAGCCCTGCAATCAAATCAATCAATGTTTCTTTGTGTAGCCACCTGGGAGTTTCCTGCTGACGCGGACACGAAAATATCCTTGGCTGGTTAGAGATGTACTGGTTTGCAGTAATACAGATTTGGTTCATTAGAAAGACTGCTTTGTTTCGATAACAATGATACTAATGTTATTGCGAACTTCGGAAAAATAATGGAGATATTACGGAAAACCGATGAAGCAATGCTTTCCGGCGGTTTCTGTATGACGTCACGGAATTTTGTTTGTGTGTTTGGCGGCCGCCGATTAAATCCGTCGCCAACATGACTGGGCGATCGTAGTGGGTTCCCTAGCTCCATTTGATCGGATTGCCGGGATTCTAACCTGCAGTTAACCTGATAGTTATGCTTTAGTACTGGCGTGCGTTACGTTTTATGCCACAGCAGCGCGAATTTTCAGTGTTTTCAATGTTTCTTGCGTTTTTGTGGCTAAAGATTCTCTTTGCCGCATGGAATGGGGCCGATCGAGTTGCCAAAGGCTCGTTCCTCTGAACTGAACAAAGTTTTAGTTTGTCTTCATGGCCCCTTTAGCACTACCCAATTACGTTCCTGTGGCAGTGCTGCAGAGGCCCGAGGGAACCGCCCCTTCTTTCCTCCGACAGAGCCCAGCCCATCATCGCGGAACGCGGAAAGCTGCGGAAACCTTCTCAAGGAGGATACACAACCCGAGAACAATGCCTGCTTCTACAAGCATAGCGCTGGAAGCTCTTGCCCACGGACACAAAATTTCTACGGAACCCCAGCCATATACAGCTTCGCTGTAATAAATCAAGTTCTGACTACGCCATCACAACTGACATATAGGTATAATCACGTTGTGGAAGTGGCCATGTCAACGTATGGACCCAAACAGCCTGCGTTGCGTCGGCGTGTTAAACCCCCACAATCAATCAATCACAATGATTAAAACACTTGCCATCGCTGCGCATATCATGTTGTTGTGGCAAGCATGAAAGGAATGTTTCAGAATATTTGCATGATAGCAAGCGTAGTATGTTAGGCACAAACAAAATTAAGATGAGTATTTTTCAATATGCGCAAAAGGCTGCGTTTTGGCAGCATAGATTTTTTTTTCCTTTGTCACTACGACGTATCGTTTTTTCTAAAAACAGGAGTAAAAGCAGAACCCTTACGTTTATCGCAAAAATAACGCTTTTAGCTAACGTTTGTTATTTATACAATCAATTTTTGCTTTTAGACACGTTTTGAGTACATAATGTACTTTAGCGATTGACGAAAAATACAAGAAGCGGAAACCTTATTCCAACTAAAAGGCGAAAAGATGGAAGCTGCTGTAGGTAGCGGGTGCGCTGCGGAGTCATCGCTGTAGTGATCTCCGGTAAATGGGTGTAAAATAGCGATTGTTTTCAGGATGCAGCTTAGCCTATTCCGGAGTTTTTTAGCACTTTGCATCTCGATAGCTCATACATCTATCTGCGGTCTGTTGAGAAAATTCGCACTGCATCCCTTAACTCTTACAGCCTTTTTGCATCCCTTGACTCTTACAGCTTCTTAAAGCCTGCGGCATCGGTGACGTCAAGTTTAAAACTGTAAATTCCCACACTTTTCATGATTTTTAAGGTTCACAGCGGCCAAGCTAATTCTGGGCTGCTAAGCGTGTTGTAGGGTGGGAAACATTGGACAACCTTGGCATCTCTAACGTGCGCTGAAGTCTCGGCACAGGGGCGCGTTGGTTTTTCGAGTTTTTTTCATTGGTTGGTTTTTCCGTTGGTTTTTCAAAAAAGGGCCACCACGGCCGGAATGCAACCCTTGTTCTTGGAACGAGCAGCCCAATGCCCTAGCCTTTGAGCAACTGCGGCGAGTTGAACGGTAGTTATAATAAAAAAATAATATTAAACTAGGCGAAGCTTTCGAGTAATTTTAGCGTCGAAATGTGTTGTTTTTTGAAGTACGTGTGCAACAACGCGAGTTGGGGCACTTTTTAGGCGCCCCACTTCTCATCGTGCCGTGTTTTCGAGAACGATGCATCTTTCCCAGTTGACTTTCTACTACAACAGCCATCGTTCGATGTCATGAAACATTGAAATGAGTTGAAATACCTTATTCACTCGCGTAATGATCGCACTTTTTTTTTTCAAAATAATGATGCGAATTTAGGGGTGCGTTCATTACGCGAGGTAGATTTTTCGCGAAAAACGTTTCACCGCAGAAAACGCAAGTTGCAGGTCAGAATGTTCACGATAAGTCTCATGAACATAATAAACATAACAAATAGAAACATAATAAAACTCCACCGACCACCGAATGACCACCGAGTGACGCAAAATGCAGTGTTTTCATTACGGAACGCGAGAGAATTACGGAATTACGGAACGCGCTGGAACGAGTTTGCCGCGAGGTGAGAACAGGTCGACCAATAAGTGGCATCTGCGGTCACAGTGTGGGACATCAAGACACGGCTGCCGAGGCAGCAAGCCGAGCGCGTTTTCTTGCATGTCTCGTGAGTACATTATGTGCATTTAGTGAGAGTTTCTTCCGCACCAATAATGAACTCATGCTTGCCGATATCGCTAATATCATCACGCCCGCGGAAATAACGTAGCCATGTCCGCTTTAAAAGAGGAGGAAACTAGAGTAAGCGCGACCATCGTCATCTAGACTTGGCATGCATACGACATATGGCTGCGGCAAGTTCAGGGTGCGATCATTGCGCGGGAAATAAAAAAAGTCATATTTTGACGACGAACTTCAGGGGTGAGATCATTACGCGAGTGCGATCATTATGCGAGTAAATACGGTAAATTTTATAACTTGCGTAACGTACATTATTTCAGTAATAAAACCACGTAAAAACTGAGAGAACGGCTTGACCTGTCCTACTTTTCTTTGGGCGACACAGATAAGCAGCACCCAAGTGCAAGGTATAGGGCAAAATCAGCGGAAGAGAAACACATAACCAACTATTTTTTTTAAATTGCCTCACCTATACAGCAACTGTGTTATGCAGTAGGAAAATTGAACAGAGAGGTCGAAATGAAATTCTGAAAGGGACGCGTGAAAGAAAAGAAAACCGCGACATGGGAGGAACGAGGTGTGAAAAAATTAAAAAAGGGAAAATTGGCTTTACGATTCTGGGCCAAACAGGAGAAATAATAAACACTTTGTGCGAAATAGCTGCGGATATGCTGTAGAGGAATACCTGTTCGTCTTGAAAATCGTTTAATGAAGTCGCTGGTCTGCATCTCAACATTCGATTTCTGTTGTTACTCGTTCAGAAACTCTGTGCTTTCCCGTTGTTCAGGAATATGGGTTCAGTACGCTGAGGAATGCTTTCTCTAGTACATCCAATACGTCCTCAAGACGGAAGCAAAATGCGGGAAATAGTGAACACGTTGAACGAGCCCACTGTCGACGTAGGCCCAACGAGTTCCGCAGTGTCGTGTTTTTCGCTCCAGGCGCTGGATTTCTGCACGACCTCTCTCTGCTGCTGGCGTTCTCCACCTCGGGCGTGAGAGGGCGAATAGGAGAAAAAGGATCAGGCTTTACGCACTGTCAGCGCGCTCCTTCTGCACGTTCGTTTCTTGTGCCCTTTTGCCTCCGGCGGGATACGGCCATCGGGTATCGGGTACCGTCGCAGCTCGAACGAACCGGCAGGAGGAAAATCAAATCGCAGCTTCGCGAGGATTTTAACTCACATTTTGCAGAAAGCTCTCTTGGAATAATTTTCGATATCTGCATGCCATCGTCTCTGGTTTAGAAACGACGTCAAGCCTGTCATTGTCAGGTACTCTGGGTAGTGCAGACAATAATTATAGCGTGCGGATCGATGCAGCTGCGAGTTGGAGTCGGTGCCGTGATCACCCGTTGCCACCGTAAAGGGAAAGTGTGCGCGTGGGTGAGGGAGGGCTATGTTTTCTCAGGTATTCCAACTTTTTTTTGCCTTCCTTCCCGCATTTTGCCTTTTTAGGTGGAACTGGAAATAAGTCTGCCGATGATGATGATGATGATGATGACGATGAGCATTATGGTGATAGTTATTTTTGTTGCTGTTTATGGTGACGATGGTAATGGTGATGGTGGTGGGGATGATGATTATGATGATAATAATGGTTGTGATTATGATTTTGATGGTGATGATTATGATGATGATGATGATGATGCTGATCGCCTGTTGTGTCACACCGTACCGTGCAGCCCTGGCCGCCGGGGTCCACGACGACCACCACCACTACCACCTCGAGCAAACCAAGCAGCGGCCGGCGGACGAGCCGGCTGAGGAGGCGGATGAGGCGGCGGAGGGGGAGGAGGAGGGGAAGGAGCGGGGGAACAAGACGTGCCAATAGCGCCCACTGCGGCCAGCCGCCGCCAGCGACGACGAAGCAGGCGCGCCGGGACCAGCTCTGACGACGGCGACAGCGCAGTGCGGACTGCAATAACCCTGCTGGGACCACAAGGGCGCCCTTCAGCCACCACGGCCGCCGCCGCCGCCGCTCTGTGATCACACTGCCGCGCAGAAGAAGATTGTATACTATTTCTACAGCATTCCTCTTCGCTCTCTTCTACACACGCGCCGCCGCATATATAAATATTCATATACCACAAATTATTATAAATATATTATATTATATATACATATACTACTATACACAGACACACGACACAGGAATCTACAACTGGTACTCATCATATCGTCTCCTCGGTTGTTGGTGCATTTATACATGCGGAATAAAGAGCCTACTGTTTATGTTTTCACAAACGCCGCCTGCCAGGTGTCTTGTCCCGGGGTCGCCTCCTCGCGTCTGCACCAAGCGCCTCGCGACGAGGGACCGCCCAAGGGTCGCCGCCTTCCACCAGGTGCGTATACTGGAATCGCCACCGTGTTGCCCAAGGAAACGCTGTTGAGCTACACAGCTCACAGGAACGTTTAAATCGCCAAATTTAATTCCTACGACCAAATCAGTCTTGTAGCCTCTTACGTGCGACCTGCCATCACAAACACGATCTGAGTGTGGGCATAAGGCAGAAGGTTGCCGCAATCTATAATGAAGATATTCTGCAGAAGCGTAAACTTAAAACCGAGAAAAACCAACCTCAGAAACGTAGGCGTGAGCTTTGTCCCGCGTGAGAGGGGCGTCCGATGTTCTTAACGGAAAAGCCGCGTCTCCAAAGACGTTCTATTACTGCAGGCGTTCTATATCACGTGGCGTTCAACGGTGCGAGCTTGAGCGACAAAGCCGGCATCCGAAATAGTCGACCGTAATAAAAAAATCCCGTACCATCTCCACTAACGTGAGACCTGAGGAGGGACGAAGCATGCAGCCAGTGTTTAAGTGTATTCTTGGCGCCTTGGCGTTTTTGCCCTGGGAGATGAAAACGTGGGGGTAGAGGTATACAGCGTTGCTGTAAGCAGAGTCTCGTGTCCTTGAAGCACGAAGCGTTCTAGCGCGAGGCGTTGGAAAACGAGTGTCCCGATGTGTTCTTTTAGTGCGCGTTTTTCCCACGGAGATAAAACTTTCCAGTTCGAGGCGTTGGAAAACGGGTGTCCCGGCGTGTTCTTTTAGTGCGCTTTACGTTCTAGAGCGAGGCGCTGTAAAACCAGTGGCCCAGAGTTTTAGTACCGTGACTACATGACACTACGACATGAGACGACGACGACATGAGACGCCGACAACCAGAGCCCTGAGGAGTTTCGCCCATAAGAACGGCCCTTTCGTGAGACGTTCCACAGCGCTAGCTTAAATTCAACATTAGCAAGAGAAGGTCGCCCTGCCAGTATACCGCAGATGAAGGGAGGGGAACAACAAGCAGCAAAATTCACCATTGTCGTCACTTCTCATCACATGGCGACATGAAGAACCAGCGGCGCAAGACGTAGGAGACAGATCAAAGCAGCTCGAAAGCGTGCAGGCGGATGGCAAAGCAAAGCGTCGGCACCTGCAAGCTGCAAGATTACAAAGCCATTCGACAACGCGAGGCGGAATAAGGCGTCTGGGGCATTCAGCTGGACATTCAAGCTTTCGTATTTACGACCCACAAGAAGTGCTTAAAGGGACCCTGCAACATTTTTTTCAACTTTTTTTGAAACCTTAAATGCTTGCAGACGGTAGTCAACCCAACCCAAATTACTGCTCTATGCCCATCAGATAACTTGTAAACTCGCTCAAAAGATTTTTCTCTCTTTCCCGGTCTTGACGTTCTCCGACGACTTGGATTACGTCACTAAGGCCATGTAGCGGCTTTTGGCCGGTTTTCCTTCACTTGCAGCAATGAACGCTTTTGGATAGCAACTTTCAAAAAAAGACGCAAAAACAAAGCAGAAATGGAAGGCGTATCTTTTGCGACGAGCCAATGACGCTGTGCCGCTCTGTGCTGGAGATAACTATAGCTTTCGCAGTGCTTCCAGACGAGAAGGATAGAGTGAAAGAGGTTATCGAAAGTGTTACAGGGTCCCTTTAAGTGCCTTAAGATGATTTTTTTAAGAACCTAAGTTACTGTTGGAACATCATGAGCCTGGCAATCCGCGTCCGGCTCGTTCGGTTTGAGGTCAACGTGCACCTTTGCATTCCGCACGTTCGACATGGCAGAATCTCTGCAACAAGAAACTCAAGCGTAGTTAGCGATTGAAGCGTAATTACGAAAATGTAATCTTTTTCCTTGCCGCAAGAAACCGCAGATTTTTCAAACCGCAAAACTCGCCGGAATTTGGTGCGGGGGAAATAAAGGATGCTGCTGTGTGTGGGTGAAAGGTGATATTTCCATCAAATACTTAAACATAGAGCATAGAAGACGGCGCTAAGGATTGGTGCACTTTTCGTGTACATCAACAAATAGAGACAGTCCCGCCCTAACCTTGTCAGCAGAAAATGCGAAGCCAGGATGTTTAAGTGACATATTTAAAGTAATTATTCTTTTAAACATTTATAAATATTGAACACTTCCTGGTAATTAGGGGTCGGGGTGCGTGACCCCCTTGGCCCCCTCCGCCGTGTGCGTGTCTATACCCAAAGGTGATTGTGGTAATGAGGTAAAAACGGACGCGCAAATGTAGTAGAAAGCTGAATTAAGGTGGCTAGTTGGGCAAGTTGGAACGGGTTCATAGAATAACTGCAGCGCGAAGGAGTATCGTTTCCTGAACGATGCATCGCGCAGATGAAAACGAAAAAACACTTTGTGTTGTAAACATACCTCAGTAACTAGAGCAATGAGTGTTTGTCGCACTTTTGCTTGTGATTAACGATTGACAGCTTACGCTTATTTCAACGCAGCTGATAGCGCTTGTTAAATAAAATGCTCTTACATTTAAAGGGACCCTGCTACACGTTTTTCAACTTTTTTTGAAACCTTAAATGCTTGCAGAACGTAGTCACCCAACACACCCGGTACTTATATTAGGGGGTCGCAAAGTACCTTAGCCAAAAATTACTGCTCTACGCCCATCAGATCACTTGTAAACTCGCTCAAAAGATTTTTCTATCTTTCCCGGTCTTGACGTTCTTTGACGGCCCGAATTACGTCACTAAGGTCATGTAGCGGCTGTTGGCCGGTTTTCCTTCAGTTGCAGCAATGAACGCTTTTCGATAGCAACTTAAAAAAAGAAGCCACAGAAACAAAGCAGAAATGGAAGGCGTATCTTTTGCGACGAGCAAATCACGCAGTGCCGCTCTGTGCTGGAGATAACTATAGCTTTCGCAGTGGTTCCAAACGCGAAGGAAAGAGTGAAAGCGCTTATCGAAAGTGTTTCAGGGTCCCTTTAATATAAACGTTCTCTCCGTCTCTTTCAGCTCGAGCGTAGTTTTTACGCAGAAAATTCGGCAGCTTTTTCGTAGAAAACCACTACGGAGGCATTTACGTAGGCAGGAATGCGACGACGGTTCTTTCCAGATTTGTCGAACGGAAGAAAATAATTCGAGGTATATCTCCAACTACAGTATTGCTCCTCGACAAACGGTGGAGATTACTTGAAGCGCGAATGGAATGCAAATTCTGGTTCTCTTCAGGCCACTCAAATAGGAAGCGCCCAACGCACTTCCTCTTCGCCGCGATCTGAAGTCATCCTTCCTTCGAGAGGAGACAAGACGCGTGCCAGGAGGGGAAAAATGGCCGGCTCTCTTTTCGTTCACTCCGACGTGCACCCACGCAATGCGGGAAGCGTCGGAGAAGAGATGCCGCGGGGAAACTGTTTCCGAAGGGCATGAACGTGACGTGGATGAGAGCAGGGAAGAAGCGCCATAAAAATAGGCCGGTATGAATTGCAGCGGATGAGGAGGGCCGTAGGGGGGAAGGCTATCACGTGGCCGAGGATCAATATGTTGGCTCTCAGTCAACCTTTCCACTCCTGTTCGTGAGTATTTCGCAGTCGCTAGAGTAGTGTTTCCGGAGCGGTAGGCGGCCAGGGGAATTAACGCGTCTTCTCGCGTTTCGGCCGTCGTCTCTCCACGTGCGGCTTCGTCCTGCGCTGTAGGTTTTCTCTCGCGGCGTTTTAGTCCGCACGACGGAATTACGGCGGCGGAAGGAGGAGGTAAAAAATATATTTCAGCAATGGAGGTGTTGTTTTCAGCCTCCTGTGTGCGTAAGGAAAAGGAGGGGGGGCTAGTCTAAATAGCCTTCGACATGGACAACCCGTTTAGCCAAGTGTACCAGCTCCTACTGGTCCCTAAGTGAGGAGCTGGCCAGTGTCCTGTTGCACTGCAGAAGAACGGAAAACGGGGCAAATTGAGGTAGATTCATATTACAACGAACAGCGCTAAAACGCAGAGAGACGAGGTCACAGGACGGGCGCTGACTAACAACTGAATTTATTGAGCGAAAAAAAAAAAACAAGTAATTTATACATAGAGTAACCATACCTGGCGTGTACCCAACCCACATTGTTCAAAGTCATGGTACCACCTTTTGGAAAAAATTATTAACAAGAAATACAACTTTTCCCTTTAAAAGGGCAACCGACGCTTGGCTAGCACAAGGGATGGGCGATCGCCTGATGAAAAACGCCTCGGCTATCTCACGCTTGCACTGATTTTAATGCGCAGCATTCTTTGCCGAGTATACCCCCCATTCAGGACCGTGTAGCGCCCTGCATTTCCGCAAAAAAGCAGATTTGGCAGAAGTTCCACGTTTATTCGTTATACTAGTGTAAATGGAGATAATTTTCCGGACAGAATTTTGAAAACCCCTCAAAAATAAGAAAAATAGAAACAATATAGCGAGAATGGCGCACCGTATAACGCCCTGCATTTCTACAAAAATAAAGATGCGGCGAAAGTTCTACCTTTCATCATTATAATAACGTAGATGGAGATAAATGGTTTAACAGAATTTTGGGAAACTAAAAATAAGAGAAATAGAAACAATTCGCGAAAACGCCCTGCATTTCCGCAAAAATGCAAATTAGGCGGAGGTTCCACCTTTAACCGTTATAACAGAGTAAACGGAGATAACTGGTCGGACAGAATTTTGAAAACCAAAAAAAAAAAATTGGCTGTTAAGAACACACACACTAGACATGCGGCATAAGAATGCTACGCATTAGCACACAATTCTCTAAAACTCTACAGGCAGGCGGAAACGGGAACGGGCCGGCTAAACGGAGCTTAATGACAGTAAGCCGGATGACTTCTTTTTTGTGCATGTACATACCTCTGGTGTGTTCGAACAGTGTACTCCGACAAGTTTTACAGTGACTAGCTAAGTGTGTATTCGGGTTTCCTTTAGAAAAACTGTCTTGCTCCCGTAATACTTAGCTATCCTCCCGTATGTCCCAAATAAACGCGGTCGCACGATGACGGGATTAAGTTGCCACAGGAACGGAGCAAGGCACAAAATGTTCTTTTTGTTTCGCAGTGCATGCAGGGCGGCTTATTTTTTCTTGCGCCAGGGTCTTGAGATTCGTTCTTTTTCAATAGCCGCGCACAATTTTCTATGCTTATTTTTATCTAATATACGAAAATACTATGTGAGCACCATACCTCGTCCCGATACTTTTCAGAATGCCTGATAGACCGTGTAAATAGGGTACCACCCCTTGTCTACTGATACTTTATGCGATTTCCGCTCCGGCCTTGTTTTCCTTGTTCAACCCTTCGTGGGACACCCGGACAGATGCATTCTTTATTTTGAGATTATGTTCATCCATGCGTGAAGCAATGCACGAATCAATCTTTCCGCGGTTGATCCAATAGGCAGCTCCAGGAAACTTGCACGCAAAAGTCTGGCCACTTGTCCAGACAACTTGCTACACATTCAATGCTTGCAGGACGTTATAAGAGCTAACTCAGGCATGAAAATAAACTATGCCGTTTTTGCCTGTTTTGTGTTAGCGGAAGCAAACTACAAAATGGGTTTCTTAGACCTAGTTGTGTATGCCCAGCAGACGCGTAGTGCCTGAGATGTCAGGATTAGGTCTAGGAACTGTACCCTCGTATTTAAACTAATAACTACACCCTTTAAGATGCCTGTATACATTTGGCTATGGTATCAGGTACGGTTCCTATCATCAACAGTGATCAGATAATAATCGACGTACCTAAACACTGTCTTGGAGCCCAGTTTAGTATTTTGTTAGGAGACCGCGCACTGATCACTAGAATTTTTTACCTAAACACTGTCTTGGCCACCCAGTGTAAAATATTGTTAGGAGACCGGTCAACTTTAGATAAAAAAACATCGACTAAAACAGGAGCGACGTGATCCCATCCAGAATTTTGCACCTATTGGTGGTGAGATGTTTGAGTGGCGCGCCCTGGCCCTGACGTCAGCTTAGGGACTCGCGCCGCTGTCGTCTGCTACTCAGTGCCGCTGCTACTCCCGCGCCGCTGTCATCCGCTCGTGAGGGGCAGCAGCGCCTGCTCTAGAAATCACTCGCTTTTTGATTGGTGTTTTTTATGCGCAATAAAGAGCGTATTTCCAGTAATCCAGTTATTTTGCCAGCTTCTGACTCACCTGAATAATTTAAAACTATCCCGCACAAGTTTGCAACAAACGAGGAGAGAGAGACCAACTTTTTTCAGAGTATCGGTCAGATAATCGTGGGTAACTCGTCCTTTCTAGCTTATTTTCCAGGTTCAGAGCTCAGAGCTCCTTGATAAGTATCCAAAGTGCGTAGCATTCCTTAAGTATTTTTGAATGCTCTTATGGAGACTCAACAGCCTAATTATACGCACCAAGCAGCGGGTCCCTACACGCGCATCGCACAGCAGGAAATAAAATGGATGTCTTCTATTTCTGTGGTTGTTGTTGACTTGTATCAGATTAAGGTTTTCTAACGCATTAATTTTTCTGAACCGTCACAAACGTCTTATAAGAAGGTTTGGGATATTTGTGGGTCTCACAAAGTGATATTTTCTTCGGGCTGTAAGGCATACAGTACCTTCTTAAAAAATTGTCTTTCATTATGGCTGCGTACAAGAAGGTGCATATCCGCAGTGTGCGTTGTTTATTCACATGCAAATGCAATAAGGTTTGTGCTACGCCATTGCGAAATGGCGCAGACAACGTTTTCCAGAGTACTCAGGTGGCTTTTGTGTCATGAATTTCGATCGTAACCGTGGTTATCGTAACGAACTGAACCTGAACCATAACAGTTATGACATGACTACGGTGTTGAAGGATTGATATACTGGCTAACGAACGCAATAAACACTATACGTGCCAGTTTTCAGAATAACAAGAATCAAAACCGACGAATATGTCCAAGCGCCTATTAATTGTTTTCCAATACCCTCAGACGTAAGAACAAATCCTAGCCTACTCGGGATGACATTCGATGAGGTGAACAAAATTATTCTTACTCTCTTGTCGTGGACTGACGATCCCGCCCGCTAGCCAGCTCGATTTTACTGTTAAATAAATATTTCTCCTCCTCCTACTCCTCTGGAGTGCAGTTCTACTGTAACGAATATCTGAATATTGGGAAGATATAGCTATGCAAAATGTAGCGAAATATCCCTCCATCTCTGGACAAACAGTTTTACTGTATTTTTGCTGTACACCTGACTCGTTTTCCTCAATAAGCCTCCATGCTGGTTAGAAGCCTGTTATAAAACAAGCACGCGCCTATACAGACGGTAGGTTACTTGTAACTCAACCAACACTTTTTGCGCCTCATAACGTTTGTCGGCATACGTTCATGCCATGACAACGTAAAGTGATACGATACAATACTTTCAGCGTTTAGCGAGGTTGCCAAAACGGTTTTGCCTTGCATGCGATTACTGGGATTCGTAATGCCTTCTGCCAAAGGCGACAGCCCCGAAGGCCTGGAATTTGTTTTGGTCTTGAATTGTTGCTGTTGTCAGCTATTACACTATGGCTGTTCCCTTTGTTCGAAAAATTGCTGAATACAAAAGCTGAAACCTAGCTCCCACTCTACACAGCCGCACAGATCCGGCCTCGCGGGAAGGGCGCGACGCCGGCAATGTTACATCTGGAGCGGTATCCAAAACTACTTTAAATCACCCCTTGAGAGATATATATAGTGTATGCGATTTTAAGCCTTTTATTATGATATAAAGTTCCGCATGCGCAAAATATGCTGCGGACAAGCATCAAAAGTCCCCCGAGCGCAAAGAAACAGCAGAGAGAGCGAGCATCATCCGAAACGCGAGAATCCCTAAGCTGAAGTCACGGAGATGCGCTCCGCAGCGCCTCCCGTGGTCGCGCTCACCGCCAATACGTTGTCTCTCCACACACGCCTAGACGTGACATAGAACAACAGAAGCTAGAGAAAACTTTGAACCGAAACTCTGCTTTGCTGACAAAGGCCTGCTCATAGTTGTAACACTCGCGGACGCTCTACATAAGTGCGTTATGCGCACTTATGGAGAGCGTCCGCGAGATGGAGAGAGAGAGAGAGAGAGAGAGAGAGAGAGAGAGAGAGAGAGAGAGAGAGAGAGAGAGAGAGAGAGAGAGAGAGAGAGAGAGAGAGAGAGAGAGAGAGAGAGAGAGAGAGAGAGAGAGAGAGAGATTTAAAAGCCTGGTTAAGTGCGTTTGCGTTGGGTAACCGACAGCCGCAGCTTGCCGGTGACCATGGCAGCTCGTTCCGCGAGACTGTTTTGAGTCTGCAGGTCCAAGCTGTCCTGCGCCTTCTCCCAGAGCTCGACTGAGTGGATCAAAAGAAAGGGGTCTTCAGGGCATGGCCAAATGAGATGGGTGACGGTGTCCTTCGCAGCGCACGCAGGGCATTTAGGTGGCGGATATAAAGTGGGGTGAATATGGTGCAGTTAGGAGCAAAATGACATGGCGTTCGTCTGCAGTAGGCGCCACAGACGTTCTTCCGCGTTGTAAGATCCCGATGTGCGCGCGGATACATTCGCCTGGGTAGGTGGTAGTGTACGGTGATTTTTTGATAGCGTAATAAGCTGTCGCGGGCTGATCGGGCTCCGTGCAAGGGGACGAGGCTTGGTCCCGCTCGGGTCGTGAGCTCTCGAGATGCTTTGTTGACCGCCTCGTTACCTCAACTCTGTATGGGCAAGAGTCCGGATCAATTCTTCTTCAGTGGTAGGAGAGTTTTGGACGAGAATTTTAAGTGCCTGAGGGGAAATAATCCTTTTATCAAAGTTTTTGACGACCGTTTTCGATTCTGAAATTATGGTTGCAAGGGTCAGCCGGTGAGCTAGTGCCAGCGCGAATGCCGCCTCTTCTGCTGTTGCCCGATTGCAGATGCGTACAGTCAGGAAATTTACGGGAGGAATGTTCGGGTCATATAGAGCCGTCACAGCATATACCATGCTTGGGTTGATTGGGTACTTCTCAGTTAGAGTTCGGGATCGTTCTTCCCTGCGCTTCTGATTGTGTATTGGGTGCATGTTTCTCGGGAGAGGGCGAAAGAGGAGTTGAGCTTGAATTTCACGGGGGACGGGGACTCTGGTATCGGTAATTAGCGGGGCTCGCACATTGAGTCTGTGCATGATTTGTTGGCCGGTAGGGGATGCTGACAGTCGCGATAGCTGATTGAGCCTGTGGGCCTCTGTTAGCTCCTTGGCTGTATTGTAGACGCCCAACTGTTCCATTCCAATCTGGCAGTGCAAGTGCTGTAGGGTATTTGTAGGACTGTCTTGTAGACTTTACGAATAAGGCAATTGACCCTTCTCAGTTCGATCGGGAATGAATTAAGGTATGGTAGAGAGTATGCAATACGGCTGATTACAAATTTTTGGATTGGTCAGATTCGTTCAGCTTCTTTAAGTCCTTTATTCCGAGTCGTTAGTGGCGCCAAGAAGCGGGTGTTGGCTCCATTGCTTTCGATAATTAATCCCAATACCTTTGTGCTGGGTACAGCCGGTACATCCATTTCGCCAACACGGATTATCATGCTTGAGGGTGGCTGGGAAACTCGCTTGGCTGGACGAACCGGATTTAGCTGGGCAGCAATTCTAAACCTGCCATTCTTGGCTCATCGATGAAAATTTGGGCTCCTCTCTGGAGGGTGCTTTCTATTTGAGTGTCACTGCCTATCGGCGCCCAAAGGTTATGCCATCGGCGTAGAGACTGTATCGGAGGTTTGGGACCTGATTCAATTTGCGTGGTATATTATGCACGGCGAGGTTCAATAGCAGCGTAGAGAGGACTGCTCCCTGGTGGGTGCCTGTTGAAGATAGTTCAATGACCTTCAACGTGGTGTCACCTTTATGAAGAACGTCCGTACGTGACGTAAGAAACTTCTAACGTAGTTATATTGAGAGGCTCCGGCGAGAAGGCTTGGTTGAAGGCGAGAAGGCCCTTTATTCGGCAAGCAGCAGCATGAACCCGAGAAGGGACTTCGAACCACGATGATGATAATCAAGCGTTGCGTGTCCAAGCGATGATGTCTGATGATGGACGGGTGAGGTGAGAAGACGAAGACGATGTCCGGATGGCAAATAAATGGAGGGAAAACGATGAAGGAAGCTCGCCGCTTAGAGTTAGTCACTTGCGCTTACAATATGTACATTGGCCGGGAGCTATCAATTCCTAGCCGCACAAGTGAACTGAGACGGGCTAGTTGGTGCATGATGCCACTTAGAGAAAAAAAAAACAGCGCCAAAAAACGATACGACAGGTTGTCAGCGCAGTGTTTCTCTTTACTCCCTGTCGTATCGTTTTTTGGCGCTGTTTTTTTTTTTTTTTTCTAAATTCCAAGCCATTTAGTATGACCGCATAGGACACTCTATCGAATGCCTTCTAAAGGTTTAGTGTGAGAATAGCTGCCGCGTCCACCTTTGAGGGGGGTGCAATTACATCACGAAATAACTGCAGGTGCACATCTTGAGTAAACAGTGCCGCCCGGAAGCCTATCATGGTATAGGAGAGGGGCCTGTCTGGGTCAGGTACTTGACCAGTCGTGCATGGTTGACATGCTCCAATACTTTGCCCGTACACGAGTTAAGGGAAATCGGCCGGAGATGGTCGAAAGTAAGAGGCTTGCCCGATATTGGAATAATCGAAATTTTCGCGTGCACCATTGGTCCAGAAATAGTTGAAATACTGCGTACGGGGGTAAATAGACATGTCATATAGGTTGCGAAGCCATCCATGCCGGGTGCCGACTCTGCGCGGAGGTGAATAAGGGCTGCTCTAACCTCCGTGTCAGTTATATCATTGTCTAATTCTGTATTTTCTTTCCCCTGATAGGAAGGTAGAGTGACTCTGGTACCCTCCTCTATCTAAAGCGTTTGGTTCGCTCTAATAGCTGTTGGTTCTTTTCCTGGTAGCTCTGAATAATTTGTGTCAGGCTATTTTTTTTTTTTTTTTGCAACGTTTTAGATTTTCCAGAGTCCAGCAGGTGCCTTAGTAAGGACCGTGTGCGAGGCAAACTCAGATTCCCTTTCATTTGGTCACAGAAGTGTCCCCATTGGACTTGAACTAACTCTGCGGCGTGTGCTTCGATTGCTTGTTCAAGTTCCGCTAGTTTAGTTTTCTTCGGAGGCGGCGGTTATGTTTATTACATTTCCATCTGCGCAGTATACTTTTGTATGTAGCTCATATATGGTGCAGGCGAGTGTCTACTATTTCTGCGGGTATCTCGGGCTCTAGTGGGTGGTAGTGCTTACATTTATCCTCTATTAATTGGTCCACCCAGCTGTGTAGTGTACTCGCGTTAATGTCCGGTGGGTCTCGTTGAGTGAGGGTTTGCCTAAATTCATCCCAGTTTGTTAGGTGCTGCTGTCTCGATCGCGGTTCTAGGTTCGAGGAAAGTGATACTGAGTTGAATAATGTAGTGGTCGCTTCCTAACGAGTGGTCCGTGCAGCTCCACAGTGCCTTTCTTACCCTGCTAGTGAGAGTGAGGTCTGGTGCAGTATCTTTCAGCGCGCTGTCGCCAATTCGCATGGGTACGGAGGGGTACGATTCATATGTTAACCGGATGGACGGCACGTGCTCCGAAAGAAGGCCTTTTCGGGTGCTCCTGTTATAGCCCCATGCATTGTGGGGCACACTATTATTAGGGGGCATTGGTGTGCTGTCTGTACGGCCAAGCTAAACAGATGGTTAAAGGTGTGCGTGTGAGCCCAGGGTCCGCTATAGACATTGAGGACTAGGAGTCCATGGTCCGCTATAGACATTGAGGACTAGACAGGAGGCAGTGCGTTTTTAGGGTAGAGAACCACGAGGTCATTTGGTATCTCTACACTGTCTTTATAGGTTTATAGGGATCTGTACAGTAGACGGGACATACAGGATAATGCCGAACGAGACAGCAGTTCAGAGGAGATAGACATCCCACCAGTAACGACCGAAGAAGTAAGGAAGGCTTTGAAAGAAATGAAAGGGGGCAAAGCACCTGGTGAGGATCATATAACAGCATACCTCTTGAAGGATGGCGGAGAAATTGTACTTGAAAAACTGGCAAACCTGTATACGCAATGCCTAATGACCGCAATGGTACCGGAATCTTGGAAGAACGCGAACACCATCCTAATCCATAAGAAAGGCGACATGAAGGACTTGAAAAATTACAGGCCGATCAGCTTACTGTCAGTCGTCTACAAGGTATTTACCAAGGTAATCGCTAACCGAATCTCTGCAACCTTAGATTTCAGTCAACCTAAAGAACAAGCAGGGTTACGTAAAGGTTATTTAACAATGAACCATATTCACACGATCAATCAGGTGATAGAGAAGTGCGCTGAGTATACTGAACCCCTATATATAGCCTTCATAGATTATGAGAAAGCACTTGACTCGGTCGAAACCCTAGCAGTCATTCAGGCATTACGGAACCAGGGGGTAGATGAGCATTATGTAAGAATACTAGAGGATATCCACAATGGGTCTACAGCACAGCTACCATCATCCTCCATAGGGAGAGCAGTAAAATTCCTATAAGGAAGGGTGTCAGACAAGGAGACACAATCTCTCCAATGTTATTCACAGCATGCTTACAAGAAGTATTCAGAACGTTGGATTGGGAACAGGTGGGAGTAAGGGTTAATGGAGAATACCTCAGTAACCTCAGATTTGCTGATGACGTTGCCTTGCTAAGTAACTCGGGGGACGAATTGCAAAGCATGCTTTCCGCACTGGGCGAACAGAGTAGAACCGTGGGCCTGAAAATTAATATGCAGAAAACTAAAGTAATGATCAATAACCTCGGGACAGCACAGCAGTTTGAGATAGGTGGCGAGGCAGTGGAAGTGGTAATCGAATATATCTACTTAGGCCAAGTTGTGACCCCAGATCCCAACCATGAAGCAGAGATAATTAGAAGGATCAGAATGGGGTGGGGTGCATATGGCAGACATTCTCAGATAATGAATAGCAGCCTACCATTGTCGCTGAAGAAGAAAGTGTATGACAGCTGCATCTTACCGGTACTCACCTACGGGGCAGAAACCTGGAGGCTCACTAAGAGGGTTCAACATAAAAAGAGAACGACTCAGCGGGCAATGGAGCGGAAAATGATAGGTGTAACATTAAGGGACAAGAAGAGAGCGGAGTGGGTCAGAGAGCAAACTGGTGTTAAAGACATATTAGTAGAAATTAAGAAGAAGAAATGGACGTGGGCAGGGCATGTAATGCGAAGGCAAGATAACCGCTGGTCATTAAGGGTAACAGCGTGGATCCCTAGAGAAGGCAAGCGTTGCAGCGGGCGGCAGAAAGTTAGATGGGCAGATGAGATCAGGAAGTTTGCGGGGATAAATTGGTCACAGTTGGCACAGGACCGAGGTAATTGGAGAATAATGGGAGAGGCCTTTGTCCTGCAGTGGGCGTAGATAGGCTGGTGATGATGATGATGATGATGACATTGTCGAACTGCAGCCTGTTTGCCGGGATGTTTCGTTGGACCAGGGCAGCCGTGTATGGGTTATTCGATGACTGGAACGGCTGACATCAGAGAGGTTTAACTTTAGGGCCTGCTTTCTGGAGTGCAATGACCGAGGGAGCTTCCGCTTCTCTCGTTAGAAGCATCTTTAGGTTGGGACGTTTCCTGCCAAACCCCCGCAAATTCCACTGCCAGACTTTGAGCGTTTCACTGTGCTTGGCCATTCGTCAGGTCATGTATTGGTTGCGGGATTACTTGAGTACCTACAAGGCGTTAAAATTGGTTGCCCTTTCCTGAAAGTAATTTCGGTTCGCAGAGCTTCAATTTTAGCCTGCGTGGCAGCCTGATTTCTCAGGAGGGTTTGATGAAGAGTAATGTTGTCGAAAGGGTTTCCAATGTTGGATAATGTCTCATTAGGGTGTCCCTGGTGGCAGCAAATACTAACATGTTATAATGGTCAGTTCTCTATTGGTTGGTATATAACGGTGTGGATTAACTTAATTATCGCGGTGCACGCGCTATAAAAATATAGCATGAGCACCGCGATAATTAGGTTAATATGAGCCACACATTAAGGCGGCTACAGGAGGTTGCTGCGTAGCTTGCGACGGACAAATATTTGTCGGTTGTCGTCTGTAGATGGTAGGCAAAAGTTTGTTGCCTCGTCTATAACCCCCCATTCCTTGAGTATGCCCGCTTCCCTGCCCCTTGTGGCATGTGCCGTGAAAATGTAAAATGTAAAATGTATTATGCGTAAGTATATATATATATATATATATATATATATATATATATATATATATATATATATATATATATATATATATATATATATATATATATATATATATATATATATATATATATATATATAGCAGAACAGAAAGATACGGGACGAGGGACTCTGTAAGGACACATATCAAGGTTGCAATCGTCATTGCCAGTGCTATTCGGCTGTTTCCGAAAATATTTAATAGTGCCGAATAACGTGTGTTCATCATGTTTCTTTGATATAGTGATAAATAGGCGAAAATATAAGTCGAGAAAAAATCCGCCGTTTTTCCGGGAGCGGGAGTCGAACCCACATCTCCGCATAACGCGTGCGGTGCGTCGAGAGAGGAGCCGCTGCGGGGTAGCGTAATTGGTTAACGCACCGCACGCGTTATGCGGAGATGTGGGTTCGACTCCCGCTCCCGGAAAAACGGCGGATTTTTTCTCGACTTATATTTTCGCCTATTTATCACTACATCAAAGAAACATGATGAACGCACGTTATTCGGCACTATTAAATATTTTCGGAAACAGCCGAATAGCACTGGCAATGACGACTGCAACCTTGATATATATATATATATATAAGAGAAGAAAAACTTCGAACAAGGTAAAAGCACGATTGTGGCCTACGTTTCAGCAAAGAGAACTTGCTTTCCTTAGGGCAAGTTCTCTTTGCTGAAACGTAGGCCACAATCGTGCTTTTACCTTGTTCGAAGTTTTTCTTCTCTTGTGTTCTCTACCATCTTCAAAGTTCTACTACTCCCTATATATATATATATATATATATATATATATATATATATATATATATATATATATATATATATATATATATATATATATATATATATATATATATATATATTGAGAGACAGAGCTCCGAGGTGCTGAAGGACCACTTTTAATTAGGCTCCCGAGCACAGGCCACCGAAAGACGGAACTGTCCGGGGATCCGGGGATGATGATGGTTATACACAGATGACAGTGGCGATGGGTTTGGATGGGTAGAAGGAACAGAGGGATTGACCCGCCGTGTTCCACACTGGATATAACAATGGTCACGTCGCTTCCACGCATAAATATCACAACAGTACACCCCCAATGCCCACAATATATATATATATATATATATATATATATATATATATATATATATATATATATATTGTCACACACTTCGGACAGATTCCCGAGAAACGTACACGGGGCATAACCGCATATCCATGTGGCCGATCTCTCCCTATCGGGGTATGTGCTCCAGTGGAATTAAAGACGCTGGGCGATGTCCAACGGAATGAAGAGGAGGTAGACGAAGACCGAGCTCCCGCTGGGTTTGCGCCATCAACCCGTCTTTCGCCCGGTGACTACGGTGTCCTTTGTAAATACACCTACTTCCTGACTACCTATCTCCGCGTTGTCACGTGACAATATATATATATATATATATATATATATATATATATATATATATATATATATATATATATATATATATATATATATTGTAATGAACAATTGGAGCAGGGAACGGTATGTGCGGAACCATGGCCAATCTACGCGCGGGTGTGTGCTGCGGACCTGCAACAGTCATCATCAGTGCCTGTCTGTGCGTCTTGCAAGGTTATCTCTGGCTTCGCCGTTTTTTGAAGAGACTGCTCTTCCTCGCCTCTCGCTTGGACAACTGATCGAATTAAACACCATTGGAAGTGGTGGAGGTGCGGGTTCGAAGCCGCAGGCTCCCAATGCCCACTACCCCCGTTGACGCTGTTGATCAACAAGCCCCAGCGATGCCACAGATCGTCTGCGCTGGTTCCATCCGTCAGCGCGATCCCCCATTCTTCAATGGCGAGGGCGATCATGATGCTGAGGATTGGCTTTCGACATACGAGCTGGTGAGTGCTCACAACAAGTGGGATGATCCCGCCAAGTTAAGCAACGTCGAGTTCTATCTCACGCAATTGGCTCAGACGTGGTTTTTGAACAACGCACGTGACTTCAAAATATGGGGCGATTTTAAGACCCGCTTCCTTCAAGCATTTGGCAGCCCGGCCGTACGCAGACTACAAGCAGAACAACGCCTCCGCGGAAGAGCTCAGACGCAGGGGGAGAATTTCATCAGCTACATCGAAGAAGTTGTAGATCTGTGCAGGCGCGTCGACGTGGCCATGTCTGAAGCAGATAGGGTGAAGCATATTTTAAAAGGCATCGATGATGATGCGTTCACTATGCTGCTTGCCAAGGACCCGAAGACCGTGACGGAGGTCGTGAGCCTCTGCCAAAGCTTTGATGAGCTGCGCAGGCAACGAGTGCTGGTCCGGCGATCTCTGGGGACAAATGCAGAACTCTCCGCTTTGACTTTCACTTCCGAGCACTCTTCACTTGAGACGAAGATAAAGGACTTCGTCTGCGAGGAAGTAGCACGCCAACTATCGATTGTGCCGTTCGTTCAAGAGCCACGCCAGCGGACGGAGGCACCGCCTTCATGCCTTCTTTCGTCTCTTCAGTGCACCATCCGGGAACAGGTCACCGAGGCCCTGCCAACTAATCGCCAAGTGGTAGCAGCTCCTGCTCCCCTTACTGTTCCCCAGGTAGCTACTGTTGCTCTTCCCCTGGCTTCACCGGCTGCATTAACCGGTCCCCTGACGTATGCTGAATGTGTCACACAGCCACCCGGACCGTTTACCCATTCGTTCGAACCAACCGTCCCAGTGACTGTGCCGTCCAGCTATCAGCAAGTCTCCCAGTTTCGACGTCCAGTGCAAGTGGTCGCGCAGCAATCCAATCCGTGGGGCACGCCGGACAATCGCCCCATATGCTACTCTTGTGGATACGCCGGACATGTCGCCCGTTACTGCCGCCGTGTGGTGCCGTTTCCTGAGGTTTTCAACACTCCAGGATACACGCCTAGGCACGTTCAGCATCGCGTATCCTCGAGGCCTTCCCCAACGTCATATGAGACCGACCAGCCGACGTTCACTAGTCGCCGATCGCCTTCTCCTCGCCGCCGTTCCCTGCTCCAATTGTTCATTACAATCTATATATATATATATATATATATATATATATATATATATATATATATATATATATATATATATATATATATATATGAATCAACGGTTCATATATTTGTGGCGCTGGCTACCATCCCCAAGCACAGGAAAAACAACATGCCTTAACATACATACCCGATCAAGTGGAGGGGAAAACAGCCCCGCCGGTAGCGTAGTGGTTATCGCACCAGACGCGTGTTCCGGATGTCGTGGGTTCGGATCCCACCCGGCGGGCATTTTTTCACCACTTTCTTTCTGACTCAAAAAATCTGCATCTGTTTATATGACATACCACATTCCCCCCTTTGCTTTCCGAGGTTTTCTTGACTGCCAACCCTTATTCTGTCTTAATTCACCCAGCCCCTCTCATTTCCCATTTCTGATTCGCTACATGCAAGTGAGGGCCTCTGTTCTGGCAGTCTTGGTGCCAAAGGTAGCTTAAGAGGGTTCAGCGCTGGTCGACCACTCTCGACATGTCGTAGACACTCGAGTCACGGCTCGGGGGTTAAAAAGAAGGTCCCCTTCACCCCGAGTAGTCCGAGTGGCGCTGGCTACTACCCCCAAGTGCAGAAAACAAAAAATTCCTTAACATAAATACCCGAGAAGGTATTGGGGAAACAGGCCCGCCGGTAGCGTAGTGGTCATCGCACCAGACCGGTATTCTGGAGGTCGTGGGTTCGGATCCCACCCAGCGAGCATTTTTTCACCACTTTCTTTCTGACTCAAAAAATTCTTCATCTATTTCTATGACGTACGACATTCCCCCCTTTTCTTTCCGAGGTTTTCTTGACTGGCAAATTCGCTATATATATATATATATATATATATATATATATATATATATATATATATAGCAAGTCTCTTTGCTGAAACGTTGGCAACAATCGTGCTTTTACCTTGTTGAAGGTTTTCTTTTCTTATATATATATATATATATATATATATATATATATATATATATAGAGAGAGAGAGAGAGAGAGAGAGAGAGAGAGGAACGTACTGTACTGAAGTTTCAGGAGGGAGCAGGACTTCTTTTCTAAATAAAAGAAGTCATCTTCCTATACGCCAGTAAACTTTATGTTTTTTTTTCACGTGTGTCCGTGTCTTTACTGCCCATATTTTTTCCGCTCTTTGTTTTATTTTTTCAGTCTACATATCATCATCATAAACAACAGCTTATTTTGGTCCACCGCGGGACGAACGCCTTCCCAGTTGACCTCCACTCACTTCTGCCCTGCGCCGCCCAAGTCCACTTTGCCTCCGAATTTTCTCATTTCATCTCTCCGTCGAGCTGATGGCCTTCCCCTTCTTCTAGTCCCGTCTCGCGGTGTCCATTCTGTTGTCCCTGTGGTCCACACGTTGTCAGTCCGTCGTACCACATGGCCAGCCCAAGTCCACTTCTTTTTCTTAACCTGACCCAGGATGTCATCTATCCGAGTTTGCTCCCATTTCCAGGCAACTGTTTTCCTGTCTCTGAGGGTTACTCCTGACATTATTCGCTCAATGGCATGTTGCGCGAACCTAAGTTTACTTTCTAATTGTTTAGTAAGGCGCCAAGTTTCCGCTCCGTATGTTATCACCGGCAACACGCATTGGTTCAATACCTTTACGAAATATTCTTTACGATACTATACAGCCAATATAATCGACTAATAGAGACAAAATATGAAAACATTTAGGCGCACATTTTACGAAATGGGGTCTAATGAACCACACAACTAATAATATTGCTGCCGTTTTCGGGGGCGATTAGTTCATTAGACCGTTCGATAGAGACATGTTGGAATTTCAAGTGGCCTCTGTTTGATCATTCGTACAAACGCTATGATAATATTTGACGAAAGACATAGCTTAATGGGCAGGGCAATCTGCGTGAGTGCATTGGGCACGAATATACGACACGAAGTAACCTTCGAGGCAATTGTACACGTGCATGACGTATTTCAAGCTGAGAAGTTGCCGTTTCAGAATTTTGAACTTGACAAATTCTGGTTATTTGGAGAAAACGGAGGACATATTTTTGCAATGCGTGACTAACGTTCGCCCAATTTAATTGCGTGTATTTAGAATTCAATTATGTGCGACTCTTCTGAGACGTTACTGAGAGCTTTTGAGTTTCTGTTTCCACGCATTTTGCATATTGCGCGAGAATCGAGTAGAGCGTTCGCAATTATGTGCGACTCTTCTGAGACGTTACTGAGAGCTTTTGAGTTTCTGTTTCCACGCATTTTGCATATTGCGCGAGAATCGAGTAGAGCGAACGCTTTCTCAGGCACGGAAAAATTTGATTACATACAATTCCACTCAGCGTATTGGAAAGCGACTCTACTGAGAGGGTTTGTGCATGTGCGTTTCTACGCAATTTACATATAGCGCGAGAATGGAGCGAGCGCTTTTTTAGAAACGAAAGTGTATTTAGCGAAACTTTTTGTTGCGGTATTTTCTCGGTGGTTTAAAGGAACCCTGCAATACTTTTTTTCAATTTTTTTTTGAAATCTTAAATGCTTGCAAAACGTAGTCAGCCAACACACCCAGTACTTAGATTAGGGGGTCGCAAAGTACCTCAGCCGAAAATTACTGCTCTATCAGATAACTTGTAAAGTCGGTCAAAAGATTTTTCTCTCTTTTGCGGTCTTGACGTTCTTCGACGGTTCGAATTACGTCACTAAGGCCATCTAGTGACTATTGGCCGGTTTTCCTTCAGTTGCAGCAATGAATGCTTTTGGATAGCAACTTAAAAAAAAATCGAAAAAACAAAGCAGAAATAGGAGGCGTATCTGGTGCGACGAGCAAATCACGCAGTGCCGCTCCGTGCTGGCGATAACTATAGCTTTCGCAGTGGTTCCTGACGAGAAGGAAAGAGTGGAAGGGCTTATAAAAAGTGTTGCAGGGTCCCTTTAAAGTAATACGTTATTTTACTGTGCAGTCGAAAGCTAGAGATCCTTAGTTTTTATCTATCACCACGGCCTCAAAGTCATGACGAAAAAACAGGCGTTTCTTGTGCATTATTTTACCTTTGTTTTGCATTTATTCTACATTTCCATGTCCCTGTCTTAGTGCTTGTTTCAGAAAGTGCTTAGGCAAGCTCCACCAATCACACGCTTTACCATTCAAGATTCGTGATGTCACAAATGGTAGTGCACAAAAATCAATATATGGGCGGTGCCTGTTTTCACGCTTTTTAAATTGTTTGTAGTAATGAGCACCTGATGCATGCCGCGAGTGGCACACTTCGCATTGTTTTTTACCAATATAGGCCCATTTGCTTTTACGCCATAGTGCCACCATTAAGCACATTGCACGAATTCGCAAATTCGTTATTCTGGTACACTCGCTGTTGACCTCTGAGCCTGGCTGCAGTTCCTAGCAAAACCATCTTGCCGTGACCTTGACCCATAACGGCAGCAACATCCCAACTCAATCAGCTATAACGGTTTTGGGGCACTATTTTCAACAAGATGAAAGAGGAAATACTACTGGTTATCTTAAGCAAGGAGAGTAAATTATTGAACACATGGAACGAATCTGCAGCTCAAAGAGAGAACTCAACGGGAATGCATGGTGAGAGTTCGTGAGGCCCTCGCCATCGTCAGAATACGGCACGCAGTCCACTATACCACCATCACCAAGGCGCAGTTTTAAAAAAATATATATACAGCATAACCTATAAGGCTAGCAAGATATTGTTCAGACTCCCTATCACCGCGAGCATCAAAGTCCTGGAAGAAATAGGGACAACAATGATCATAGCCGAAATATTCACGGTAGACGAATACAACCTTCTTGCAAGACTCAGGCAAACCAGGGCCGCCATATATCCTCGAATCTCTGGGATACACAGTCACCCAAACACTCCCTTGCCTCCCCATCTGCCAAAATATAACCCAAATAGTGGCAGAACCTCAAGATGGCCTCCACAACGAAGTCTGACGTCCTCCATCTGACGTCCTCAAAGAAGGTACACATGGGAAAGTTGCTTCAACGAAACTTCGAAGATGAAGTCGCATCAAATGCACGCCTGTACTGACGGGCAGAATCAAACAGTGCATGCGCTGTAGCATACAAAAATAATCTCAAACTACCTCACACCGAAAGCACTGTGGACTTTCAAAAGGCAGTAGAAACAGGAATCTACACAAAAAATCTCGGGCCATCTCCACTAATGTGAAACCTGGTAAGGGGCGAAGCATGCAGTGTATAAGTGTATCCTTTGCGCCTTGGTGTTTTTGCCAACGGAGATGAAACCATTGGGAGGTAGAGGTATACAGCTTTGCTGTAAAAGTCTCCTGTCTTTGAAGCACGAAGCTCTCTAGCGCGAAGCGTAAAGGAGTTTCCCGGTGTTTTAGTAGCGTGACTACATGAGACGATGAATACGACAGGAGACGCCAACAGCACCAGCCCCCAAGGGGCTTCGCCCCTAAAAAAGCAGTATCCGACCTCAGCCGATCGAACTACCTGATCGATATAACGCGAGCAGTAAGAAAGAATCGCAGTACACCAGAAAGTCGCGGCTTACCCCTTCGATAAATCAAAGCTGCTGTCGAGATATAGTATAATGCATTCCTGGTAGCGCTAGCGTGAACGCTAATCGAAGATCAATTCACCTCCCCGAGAAGCTTTCTACCGGGCTCCAGGGATGAGCAGTATAACGATACGATCGAGGATATCGAGATATCATCTTAGAGAGGCTTCTCAGCATCTGCATTTCTGTATCGAGATGCATCTCAAAATTAATTTGTATGTCAACACAGTGGTGAAATACTGTTACGGTGCATCGAATATATCGCGATACTCTGGCAAGTGCAGCTGTCTCGTTACATTTATTTTTCAGGGAACAAAAAACACCCACTATTTTTTTTTTTTCGCTAGGAGTTATACAGCTTCCGTTCCCCTCTACAGCTCTCCTTTAAAGTACCTCACTTCCTGTCCGCGGCCGGCAGTGTTTGGTTAACCAGGCACCGATGAGGCGGCCGCGTAGGTAATTGTCGCCGTAATTAAGGCTCATGTGTGCGCTGGGTCCAACCGGTCACGCGAAGGCGAGCGAGCGAATCGACCATGGGAGCGCAGATGGCACGCACGTCTCCTCTGCAGACCGGGGTCAGCCAAAGCGCGATGGAGATCAATGGCTCTGCGCGTAAGCCTCCATGCATGTTACGCGCTTGCATATGCGAGCTCATTTGGACTCCCTGCGCGGATGACGTGAGGCAGTCAATTATTAGGGGCGAAGCCCCTTGTAGCTCTGGCTGTCGGCGTCTCCTGTCGTCGTCGTCGTTTCATGTAGTCACGGTACTAAAACACTGGGACACTTGTTTTTTAACGCCTCGCGCTAGAACGTAAACCGTGTTAAAAAGAACACACCGGAACACTCGTTTTCTAACGCCTCGCTCTAGAACGCTTCGTGCTTCAAAGACGCGACTTTTACAACAAAGCTGTATACCTCTACCCCCAAACGGATTCATCTCTGTGGGCAAAACATTAAGGCGCCAAGAATACACTTATACGCTGCATGCTTCGCCCCTCCACAGGTTTCACGTTAGTGGAGATGGCCCTGGATTTATTGAGGTTATGTTTAGTGATGTAGAGCCTCAGGACCTAGAGGATGAGGAGCCAGTTGGGCTACACACAGGAAGCTAGGTTTGATGTAGAGAGAAAAGAATATTCCGCGCAGGTATACGATAGTACTTCCGCTCGTCCCACTAGAATGCACCTCTTCGACCCCACATAATTTTGTCCGCTTTGCCACTTCTGTGGAGGACCGGTGGCCCTTAAATTCCTAGTGGGTGGTCCCCTTCAGGCCTCCACCTTTCCAGAGAGCTGTGGGACGCAGCGCTGTGCAGCTCCGGCCTCAAAGATTAGCTGCGCCTGATCGGACGGGCTCTCGACGTGGCCCTCTATGAAGCTTTTTCTCGAAGTAAATAAAGCGTTTACTCTTTTTATCCCCCCTGTCTCTCGTTCTTCACGAGATCGCGGGTTCGATTCCCGGCCGCGGCAGCCACTTTTCTTATGGAGGCGGAAAGCAAAAACGCCCGTGTGTACGAGATTTCGGTGCACGTTAAAGGTCGCCAGGTGGTAAAAAGTAATCCGCAGCCCTCCACTACAGCGCGCCTTAGCTCCTGCGTTGCATCGGTGCGTTAAACTCTACAATCAATCGAATCAATCTCTCGTCTTTTCGTCAAAGCTGCCGCAGTAAGGATGCCGCGCGTAAACCAAGGAACGATCGCACATCAGGGGACCCGACGTAGTATATTTTCAGAGCGGACCCTCCGCCCGGCCGTTATGATTCAACGCTCACTCTTTCTCCTTTTCCCCGAATATGTGCGCTCTCGGACAGTGACCACATTGAAGATATTCTGCAGCCAGAGGGGGATTTGTAGCTTTGGGGGCACCCATACGGCGAATGTCAATCAGGACAAGTGGATGAACCCAAATGTCGCTTCCGCAGACGCCGTCATTTCACAACGCAAGCCGTAATCGCCTCACATTTTTTTTTATGTGTAAGCATTCTTAGACGATCCCACACAACCAAGAAATTGGGCCCATCTCCCCGCGAGGGGGACTCGAGTAAATGCGTCGCATAGGGGGTGGGTGTATTGCGTTAACGTTTAGTGTTTGGGGAGTTGGTGGTAGTGAATGCGTTGTATCAGCAGCTTCTTGACGTAGTTTGAATGAGTCAAGGATATAAGGCGCGTTCGTAGCCTCCCATTCTCTGTCGGCTTTGTGACGCAGTGGGTAGAGCATCATGTACATTGCGTTCCGCCCGCAGGGTCGAGGGATCGAAACCAGGCGCCGGGTAGTATTTTTTTTATATAGTGTAGGGGGAGGGGTGCGGACTACGACTACGGACGTCAACGCGGGTGACATTGTGAGTTACTGAAATGCTCTGCATTTAAAATGTGTCCGTCAGTTCGTCCACCCCTAACGCGTGGCCCAATGCCCTCTACATGGGCATACGTGTGCCATAGGAGGAATTTAATAAGACACATTTTGCACGATAAAAGGTCCTACGCAATTTATTTCGAAAAGAAAGCTCCTTTCCATAGGCCTTTGAAGGAAAACATACGTAAAGGTTACTGTACGTGTGGTGATGACGCCCTGAAAAGAGTGATTACAGACTAATGACAATTTTTATTCGGATGTTTCCGCATTCTTTTTGTTGTTTTTGACCCCGCATGACCAGTAGAGGGGCGAAAGACGGAAATACTCTGCAGCTGACTCCTCACGGACCAAGAAACAAGAAGTAGCACGGAGACGCCTCCAGACTAATGCATACCCCAACCTGGGCCTTTGCAGGCACTTCACCCAGAAATTTGTGACGGTAAATGCAAACCCTGCCCCAAGCTTTCGGGTTCTGGCACACATGCTCTAGGAATGCCCTACATTACAAATTACAGACTTCAGCAACCCTAAATGCGCATTTATTGTCACCAATAAAGAGCAGTGGGAGACCTTGTTGCTTTAGCGAGGATCCTGACAACCAACAGTGGGCCGTCCAGAGGGCCGGCGACGCCGCTAGGAGTATAGCTAAGGCATCCTGGCCGTCTTCAGAAGCGCGACGGCCCTAACTAGGCCTTTCCACTGGACACAACACAATATACCGTATTTTTGCGATTCTAACCCCCCCCCCCCCCGATTCTAAGGACCCTCCCCTACTTTCGGGGGGGGGGGTTGAGATTGGAAAAAAAGTTTGCATGCGAATTCATGCACCCTCTTTTCTTTTGACACGCGTGGAAACGGACCCGAGTTGACATTGTGGCCAAGTAATTTATGAAGTTTTCAAGTTTTCAATTACAAACCACTTCGACGGAACAGAAGAAGACCTGCTGAAGGATGCTGAGAGCGGGGGTCCAAGCGGCAGAATAAACTCAATAGGTATAGTGAGGGAGACTGAGTATCAGACGTAAGGGGTGGTTAGCTGCCTGCACCTATATTTTTTTTAAGTTTGCCAAAGGAATCATTATTCCTTGCGCCCGTCTCGTCTACATACGCCTGCGAAAAAGTGTGTGTGTGTGGGGGGGGGGGGGGGGTGGAGGGAAGGGGGCTTAGGATTTTCGAATGTAAGCACCTCCCTCACTTTGGGCGTCACGATCGTGAAAAAAGGGGGTGCTTAGAATCCAGTACATGCCGTAGTTACTTCCTCATCCTCACACGCTTGTGACTGCTGAGACAAGTACACGTAAAAATTGTGCGCTGTTAACCGCTCAACCTTATAAGCCTTGACATTATTCCACAACTCGCCATCTTCCGTTTCCGCTTTATACGACTGCGTCGAACTGCACCGAGGATTCACTCAAAGACGGCTTTACGAGTCCACCCCACGTGGCGCACACAAAGCTTAGCGCAGTACACGTTCGTCGTTCCATTAATCGGCCAATGAGTCTTGCTTTGGGAAAATCAATAACGCCTAATGGTCCCCGAGCGTTTCAAAGTTAGGAGTCCTCAGAATCGATAATACCTTCTGAATAGGCGAGTCCGCATCGAGGGCGTGCTCCTAATGTCGGAGACCCGGCAAGGAAAGCCGGCGGATTAAATGGCAATGCAATTAGCCGTGGATTTTAATACGATTCACGTGGGGCGAAACATGGTTGGCTGAACATGTGTCGGGGAACCAACTTTGTGCGCGAATTCAAAACATTTCGCCGAGAGCTTACCCCGGCATTAGGGTGGAAAAAAAGCACCAGGGCGCTCTATTTTCTGCAGCAGACAGTTCGTTGCCCGCGCATTGCATGGGCAACTGGAAACTTGCGTAGTCGAGGTACTGCCGAACCAATGTCATGCGACGAGCTTCGCGTACATGAAACAAATGCTTCAAGGTTGCCCAGTTACAATTCCCGAATACAGAAAAAGAACTTCGGGTCAGAAAAACAACCCTAACAAGGTACAGAACACCGAATTTGAGCTTCACTGAACAACTCTGAAAGTTCGTTTCCCCACCGTACATGCGTTTTCGCGGCTTGTCCGACTGTATTAGCCTCCGAGTTGCAACACTGGGGGACTATTAAGGGCCGTTCGGGTGCCCTGCGATGGACTCTCGCTCTTTTAGGCGGTTGCTATGGCAACCGGTAGCATGCGGCCGCCGGGTCGACCACCCTTCATGCTTCTTTGTATCTGCGCGCGTTTATGGCACGGCAGTCGTGTTCTTGATTCAATTGTGCGTGTATGATCCCTTTCGAAGAGCAACATCACCTTCTATTCGCTATCTGTCCGGCGCTACCGGGCTCCGGCTCAGACGGCAAGGTTGACCCTCTTATAGGGTCAGCCTTCAATGGAGATCTACTCATGGAGAAAAACGTCACATCATTCGACAACTCTGAAAGGATGAGCAGCGAACGCCTGATTTGGTCCTTATACCCTTTGTAGGGCAGCAGGTATGCCGAAAGAGATTTTTTTTTTTTTTTTTTTTTTTGCGAATTCCCTTTTATCACGGGTTTGGTTGCGGAAAAGTACTGGTTGCCCCAAACCTTTATTGTATGTTACACTTTTAGTTCATTTTAGCAATGTTCGACTTACAAGCGGAAGGAGATTGGTAGTATATGAATAGGTAATCGATGCTTTTCCGCCTCGGCTATAACATGAGCTTTACGCTATTGAATTGTGAACGCCAGTTTAGGTGAAGAACTGTGCTTTGCCCACGTCACTTCCGGCCGTTTCTTCCTATCCTGGTAAACTTAAAAAAAGAGTGGTTTGTGTACGAAAATGTTGGCAAAAATGAAATGTAGAACACTTGTCACAACTACGCTTGAGGTACGTGCTTTGCAAATGTCAAAGTCATCGACCCATCAAGGTTTCGCAATTTCTGCAATAGCCCTCCGTTCTATGATTTCTTTTCTTCGCCGAAAAATAAATTCCACTATTGTATCAGTTCTTCTTAGCCACCGTTGTTGCTTCGCGTCATATAATTATTCCTGAGGCTTTAATTGTAGCCCTGCGTGAAGAGAGATAATGGTGGTTCTTCGAACAGCAATTAGCAACACACGTAGTAATTTCTGATCAAAGAACTGCCCCTCACGGCTTGACGTCGAAGCGGGATGCGCGAAACAGTAATAGGATAGTCGCCGCTCTTTCGTTTTTGTTCATTATTTTAGTTAGATTTATGGAAGTTTACATTTAAGTAGGAATAATTGTTATACTGGAGTCGATCATGTCTACGGATGCACCGCACTCTGTTTGTGGGCATTCCAAGTGCTTGAGCGTCTAGTTTCTTCCGGCTCCTCAGTACAGTGGTCCTGTCGTCAAAAATACGAGTTACCGTTCTCCATTTGTAATCGTACGTCTGTCCTCGTAGTAAGGACACCGCGTATGGTCCGGGCTCTATCTTTACTGCTCACCTCTCTCGTGAATTTATTTTATCCTTGTTTTTTTAAAGACGATAGTGGGCTACTTAAACACCGAAATTTTGGTCTGTCTGTCTGTCTGTCTGTGACTCGATTCAGCCGCCCGGCCAAAGTGAAACAGAATATGCGCAATAGTCTTATATACTCATAGCCAAATCTAAACATCTAAGTCCGGTGTCAGTGTTCATACTTGTCAACATTATTGAACAAGAACAAAACATTACGCAAATATAAGGCATTATATCAATACATAAGTGATATTTGCAGTGTTCCTTTATTTTAAAAAAATTCATGGATGATTGGTTTTTGCGATAGCAAATGAAATACTACATCAACTGCAGAAAACCGTCACCTGCTGTTGCCAGCGCTACCTCCTGGCGGCATGTAAGAAATTAAACGGCTATAGCAACGAAAGGTTCCACTAGATGGGATCCACGTTCCGCTTGGAACGCTCGTGGAGTAGGGCAACGTGGTTCTATAAATGTTGTAGTCACGCCTCAAGTCACGCGTGTCTCCGTCGTACGGCACCGCTGGCATCCAGACACCCGACCTGGAGCTGTGGAACGCGGTAAATTTAAGTTGACTTGAGCAAACCTCTAGCGTGTTATCTTGGGAGGAACGAGACGGGAGAGGAACATCATGAGAGGTGAGCGGGAAAGAGAAGGGAGGTTTTTACTTGGCAGGAGCGCCAGTCGACTATCGTCTTTCGGCGACATTTGCAAAGAAAGCAGCAGATACGCGGCCATTTCTTTTCCATACATAGTTACAGGGGGACGCACACAAATCTGCCGATTATGGGCGCCTGTGTTATCTGCAAAGTTTGTGCTGCTGAGCCCAAAGACGCGGGTTCGATCCCGGCCGCTATGGCCGCTTTTCTGATGCGAAAACGCCTGTGTGCCGAGACTTGGGCACACGCTAGATATCCCCCCGTGGTAGAAATCATTCCGGAGCCTCGCGCCGCATAGCACAGGCGTAGCTTCGGCGCGTTGAACCCCTCAAACAATCAGTCAACTGCAAAGTGTCTTTCTCCTCCATGACTCGCCTTCTGTTGGTGATTGTGCCGAAGCTTCTTGACAAAGAAAGCTGTCAATCATGGCTGGGCCACAAACTATCGTGTCCGCTGCTCACCGACTCCGCAAGCCAGCAACCAAGCGTTTCAAACCACGCAATCGGACTGCCTTTGCTTGCCATTGCCAGCGAGCCGCCAAAGTAACTGTTGGGTTGTCAAAAGGGCGGCGCAGGCTGGTCACGACTCGTCACACGAGATGCATGCATCATGCCACGCTCCGTAGTAGTAGAAGTAAAGTTTTTTTTGCTGGAAAAGAGAAGGCTGGTTGGCCAGAGGGGGCAAATGGGAGTTGCAGAAAAGGAAGGATAAACTTTTTTCGAATCATTTTCGGTCATGTGAGCACCTTAATTCCAGCGGGAGGACTAATTATACAGTTTGAAGTACTACCCAAGATGAATGTGCAACCCTCCGCGCTACTCGGCCCCCATCGCTCCGAAGGCAAAAATGCCTAGCACGGCGAGGAACTAAGGTCTTGTCGCATGTAACAGTCGTTAAGGGCGAACGTGTTCCCCCATTCATAGTGGCGTAGCGGTTGCGTATTAGCTTCATGATCCAAAAGGCCGACGTTTGAGTACGGCGCTTGTGTGTTTTTAGAGCGAAGCTCAATATGTCCCTGTTTTGCCGGGCAGCACTGAAATGCGAGCCGGAGTCTCCACACCCGATAGTGACTTTCCAGGATATTACGCCGCACCATAGGCCGCAACTAAGGCATTACACTCACCCGCACAGTGAGCTCACGAAAAATCAGGAAAGAATCATCCCCCTATTACGGACGAATATGTTCCCACACCTGACAAAAGCCAACGTCGTCGCCTCTAACATATGCTCTCCGCTCTGCCGCTTCTGCGAGAAGACGGGTGCACTCAACCACGTCACGTGGGTGCGCGCAACCAACCCCACACTAGAGTGTTTACATACCCATTCCTGTGAGTCTCGGGAGTTGTGGCCGGTAAGACCTCGGAAGTCATGATTTAGCAGGGGATAGGGAGCCGTCGCAGCGGGGAAATCTTAAGAAGTCCTGGACTAAGGACCCCACACCTCGTGTTGATCATAATAAACATTTATGGCACTGTCCTCACATAGCATGCGACGACAAATCGGCGTAGAAGGAAATTTTTTTATCTACAGATCTAGTGCCTTATGTTGCCTTCTTCATGGGCTCTTGGAGCGTGATGTCTTGGTCTGTGGTTTTCCCATCCGACAGCGATGTTTTGACCGGTGTTTTTTTTTTTTTTTCGTCTGAGCACGTGCACATCTCCGGTACGTGCCCATCGTGGTGGTGGTGGGAGATTTCAACGTGGACGTCTCACTGCCCGATGAAGCCTGACTGCATGCCGTTCTCCGTGGTCCAGTGGTCTGGGTTGATGTGTTACATAGACAGGAAGATGCCTATATACGACGCGAGACGGAACCGGGCAGCCCCATGTTGGTGTTCTAGAACTGTAGCCCTTCGAAATTCCATTCAGATAATTAACTAGAAAGAATGCTCCATGGCAAATGACAAACAAACGTGTTTTGTTTCATGCAGCCCTCGGACTGCGCCCCGCTTCGCCGGTCGTCCTTCTCGACAGAGTGGAAGGGTACCGATGTTTTGAAGGACAAAGCCATAGGTGTCTCATCAAACGCGAAAAGCGACTGTAGTCGTAGTCGCCGTTGGCGACAACACGAATGGTACCAACGTGCCCGCCGCTGTGAAGACAAAGTAAACTGGATTCATTTGGTATTTCACCCCGGAGGGGGAGAAGGGAAACGTTTATTCATATCAAATAAGAGCGCTGTGAGTGGAGTCCCCAGTCCAGGACCTTAGTAGAGCTTGCTGCCGCCTTCTCCCTCTCGGCGAGCCGAAGCTGACGATCAGGATCTGAGCTGGCCAGCTCTCGCTCCCACTGCTCTAAAGTTGGATTTCGTATTCTGTCTATATTCTTATTAGGTTGACAAGCCCACACCACGTTATATCAGGTTGAGACCTCTCCACAGTGAGGGCAAGTGGATGTATACATTGTAGGGAGTATAGCGTGAAGCCTGATAGGGTGCGGAAAAAATATTGGTCTGTAGCTGTCTAAGTGAGGTTTCTTGCTCTTTGTGAGGGATTTATGGCCTGGCGGGTATATCTGTCGGGAAAGCCTATAATGTTGAGTGATATCTCTGTACGTGAATAACGGCTGGTGAACCCTCTGCTGATCTTCTTGTGGAGCCCGGCCGGCTCATTCTCGGGCACTCGTGTGAGCGACGAGGTTGCTACATCTCATCAGATGTGGCAAAACAACACCCTTACCATCATGTTCACAGTGCAAAATTACAAATAACCAAGACCACATTCTTTGGCAGTGCCCTCAATACATCCAAATTAGAAAACAATACAACAGACAGTGACTGACCTCACCTAGAAGAGAAGAGGAGGAACGCGGCCAGATTGACTTCATTCAAGAAGCCTTCAGCAGAAGCCTGCACCGAGGCCTCTGAATCTCGCACCGCTCCCAACAACTCCTCCCCACTTTCTACCTGCGAATAAAATATTTTCTCTCTTTCCCACTCTTCACGAAGACTGGAGTGGGCAGGTGTCCAGACGATAGTCACATTTCTCCTAGGAGGGTTTTTCTGGAGGGTTTGAAGGGCGGTTTTGGAAATTCGTCCATTGATTAATTTCTGCATGCTCCCTGTGAATCTTAGATGACAGTCATGGCTTCAGTTTGAGCGATGGCAAGCGCAATGGCTGTTTCTTCCGCTTGCAGTGTATTGGTGCGTCTAAGTGTCAGGTTCGTGAGTGTTCGTGCCGTGTCGGTGACCATTGCCGTCACAGCTTACTCTCGGGCGTAATCAGCCGCGTCTGTGTACACCACCCTGCTTTTTTGCCGATATGTCCTCTCTACGTTTTCGGCTCTGGCCGTTCTTCGGCCTGCGTGGTGCCGATGGTGCATATTTCGAGGTAGGGGAGAAACTCTGATGTTTTCTCTGACTTCTTCGGGAATGTCTTCCATGGCAGGCCCCGAATTCACTACCGAATATCCGAGACCGCGCAAAAGGTGACGGCCAGTTGGAGTGGTGGCGAGTCGTTGCTGCTGGGCAGTCAGGTGGGCTTCTATGAGCTCGTCTATGGTGTTGTGGAGTCCAAGCACAAGCAGTTTCTCAGTCAATGTGCTTATCGGTAGTCGGAAAGCTCGTTTGTAGGCCTTCCTGATTAGTGCGTCCAACTTATTGTGTTCAGAAGTTTTGAGTATGGCATAGGGAGCGATGTAGACAATTCTTGATACAACGAAAGCTTGTACGAGGCGAATCGTGTCTTGTTCTTTCATTCCGTGCTTCTTGTTTGTGATACGGCGTAGCATGCGGGTAATTTTACTGATCGAATAGTCGCGTTTGCGGATCACCTGAGACAGTTGGAGCAGTCTTCTTGAAGGAGCATGCCCAGTATTTTGATCCCGGGTCGCCAGAACATCAGTCAGGTGCGCTAACCACAGCGCTAACTTGGCACTCTGCCAGAATGTAACGAAAAGCCTGAAACGTGCCCTGTGAAAGGCGCACGTGACGGCACGTGAGGAACAGCTGCACGCGAACGAGAGCTCTCACTCTGGGGAAGCTGCCTTGTAAATTGCGGCCAGTCTGCCTGTTGTTGTTGGTTGTTTTTGTCGCAGGAGGAGCTTTATTTTGTAAAAGGGGAAATGGAAAGGTGAGAGATCAAATGTGGGATTCAAATTTTAGCACCCCAGAAGCAATTCGGCCAGCCCTGGCCCTACTAGCAGCGCAAGCTGCTGCGCAGGGTCCGAGGTGGACGGGGCTTCTTCCCAAGACTCTAATGAGCTATTTGTGGCTATTTTCGTCCCAAGTAATTGGGCAATTACAAACTGTATGGAATAAATACTTTTATACTGGTATGGAATTATATTTTTCTGGGAACATAAGTGAGAGTCTGGACTAATGTGAGTAGGTGTTCATCTGTACTTTTCTAAGATTTCTCGCTTCTTCAGCACTTAGGCTGGGGTGTGGCTTAGGCATTGATCTTCGGTGAAGTGTATACGATGTTAATTTGACTGTGCCCTGACAGTAAGAAGGAAGGGCGTACCAATGTTTCGGCTCTCTGAGATGTATGGTAGTCCTCGCAAAAGAATCAGCCGCCTCGTTACCCTGCAGCCCCTGATGGGCGAGAGTCCGGACAAATGCGCGTTTCTGTTTTAGAATTTTCATAAGAAGTCTTTCAGCATCTCTCGGGATGATGCTGCAGATGAAGTTTCTTATGGCCCTAGTCGCAGCAATTCCCGTCAAAATACGAAGATACCAAAGCTAAGAAACGGGAACACGATGTAGCAGCAAAGGAGTCTGATAATTGCCAGGCTTTCACTTTCAAACAAAATAAGCACACTTAAACTCCCGAGGAGCTTTTGTTTTCTTTTTTTGTTGCTGTTTTTGTTCCGATAATTATTTTCTTCATTGTTAGAATTTAGCTTCTAAGCATTTTATATGATCACTTCTTTCGCTGAGATAACATTACATTACGTTTAATTAAGTTAAAACAGGTTAGGTTAGGTTAGGTTAGGTTAGGTTAGATTAGGTTAGGTTAGGTTGAAGCCTATCGTTTTTAGAAAGATTAACCTATAGAGAACGGTTGAGGGTGTGAATTAGTGCCCGATTCGGCGTTACGCAAGATAGCGCAACCGGACGTTACTTTAGTGTAGTGCTTGTAGTGACGTCGGGCGGTACAGTAGACACGTGCTTTTCAAGTTGGTAAATGTTTAGGACTTAAGATTAAAGAAAATTTTCTTGGCCATTCGCCACGTAAGTATAGATGGTATTCACTCAAAAAATTCCCCGCATTTCCCCGAGGGGAAGAATGTGAAAGTGCGAATGCACGAGTTGAATTTGCGCGGTTCGGTAATGTTCGCGAAAGAGAGATCACACACACACACACACAACTACAAAGAAAGATGCATTTATTCACAGACACCTATTTGTGTTGTCGTTGTACTTGATTGCTAGAGCGGATCTCAGCTTTGAAATTTCGTGTCAGTACTCCTTTAAGCGGGTGCATTAGCCCTTCTCACGCCCGATTCCTGGCCAATCCCCCACGTGGGTATGTGCCATGTCAGCGGCTAGGCAGCGCGCGCCCATCTCCCCCCGTTGCCAAGGAAGACGAGGAGATTCCCGGCCAATCCCCCACGTGGGCATGTGCCATGTCAGCGGCCAGGCAGCGCGCGCCCATCTTCCCCCGTTGACAAGGTAGACGAGGAGATTCCTGGCCAATCCCCCACGTGGGTATGTGCCATGTCAGCGACCAGGCAGCGCGCGCCCATCTCCCCCCGTTGCCAAGGAAGACGAGGAGCGCGCGCACCCGCAGCTGTTGCTATGCGGCCGGCGGCGGACGCTTCAGGCTCGCTTAAGAAGTGCATTCGCACTCAAAAGTTTAGCTCTCAATTTCTTCGCTTTGCAACACTGGAAACAGCCACTGACATTGCGCCACGGACACGGCGCAGCTTGTGCCACTGCGCCGGCACGCCGCAGAAAAAACAAAAACCGGCGTATGTCGTCTGCTCTGTTTCAACCCAATTCTCAACATTGGCGTCAACAGAGACATAATTAATCGCACTAACATTGGAGTCAAGGCATTACTTTGCGTTCGGTGGGAGACAGTTAATTTGGAGCGTCCACTACACATCATGTGCTAAGCACAGACAAGTACCGCCACCCCGTGGAACCCGATGTAACCAGTGACGGCGCACTCACATGGTTGCCTGCATGCGTGCCTAGCCAGTGAATATAACCTATACATTCCGCCGCCGAAAGTGGTGGTGGTAAAATGAATTTAATTCACGCAAAGGTTCAGCCGTTATGCATTGCGCTATGGCATGCATATGGTTGGTGCGTCTTGGGGGAAGGGAAAACAGATTACACCGAAAGGTGGGGAGGGGGGGGGGCACTACAACAGCCTTGTGAGGGGGGACAGAGACTTCCAGTTCCGATGCAACGCTGTGCCCGCAAAGACCAAAGCTGCGCGCGTGGCTACGAGGCTCCGTTGAGGGGCCGCTTCCTGGCCAATCTCCCTATTGGGTGGGTATGAGCCACATCGCTGGCACCAACCTCTACCGCTCGAGGCTCGCGCATTGGGGCCTTGCAGAGGAAGAATACCGAGGCTCCAAGCTGAGACGAGCACGGCAGAGCTATGATCGGAACCTCCAGAAGCCGGAAGCCGCCTCGGCCAACCAGCGCTGTACTGGCCAAGGGCCGGCGGGTATCGTTTGCCGAGCCGACCACTGACCAGCTCTCGAAGGAAACCAGCGCCCATTTGGCGGAGTCGTTTACTTTCTGCCCGAACGGAAGCCCCGAACCCACGGCGGCCCCTTACGACCGTACGGCAGACTTCGGTTGGGCCCGCAGCCACCAGGAACACGACGATGGCGCAGCTCAGTCGACGACGACGCTGATCGGGAGACCACCGCCAACGGGTCCCTTCGTGGAGCAGCCCGAGGGCCCGTACTGTGTGATGGCGCCACCACCATTCAGCCGTCGCCCGGAGGCCTTCGAGCACTTTTCGGAAGCGAGTGTGTTACTGGAAGACGCTCGCAACGAGCCCGTCAGGGCAGCGCTGCCGTCGCTCAGCAACTTCTGCATCACCGTGCTCGTGACGGCGGTCGTTACAGCGGCGATAGTCCTGGCCCTGACCATGGACCTCCAGGGCGCGTTCGTTCGACCACGGGCGTCGTCTGCGCCGTCCGGAACCGGCGTGGGCGGGCGCGGCGAGATCGTCATTCCGCTGGAGGAGATGAATGTTCCGGACAGGGCACCTGAGCGGCGTGTGACCGCTCCTCCTGCTGTCCCAGCCGAAGGAACAACGCGCGTGCACTTGGAAGCACAGAACTCCACGCGTCGTCGCCTTCGACAGCTGCTCCTGAAGGGAACGGTGAGGGGCGAGAAGCGGGAGGGATGCACGGCCGGAAAATGTCGTGGACATTGCGGGAAGTTGCGCTGGGTATTCTCACGAGGACGGACACAGAAAAAAAAAAAAAAAAAACGTATCCTTTCACGAAAAGACGGCGCCGTCTTCTCGTTAACATCTTTGTGAGAATACCCAGCGCAACTTGCCTTCAAAATAATGTTACACCAACTACCTCGACATCAAGCATTACTGACTTCGGATGAACGTACCGCAGTACTGATCCACAGATTTTATTCTTTCATACCGGAGTTTACATATGAAGAGTCTTACTGGAGCTGGGGCGCCTACGCCATTGAGCATGAGAATCGTGAGCTTGTTGTAAGTAGGCCAACGGGGGTTACAGTTTCCCTCGCCTATAGGCAAGAGAAAGGGAGAGAAAAAAATTGGCCGCGTATCTGCTCCTTTCGTTGCAAATGTCGTTAAAAGACGATAGTCTTTGTAGACATTTGCTAAGGAAATGCGCCCCTTCGCTTTCCCGCTCACTTCTCATGCTGTTCCTGTTCCGTTGCGCTCATCCCAAGGTAAACACACAAAAGGTTTTCTCAAGGCGATTTGAATTTACCGCGTTCCACTGCTACAGGCGGGGGTTCCCGATGCCAGCGCTGCAGTACGGCGGAGACGCGCGTGAATCGAGGCGGCCGACTTCAAGGTTTATAGAACCGCGTTGCCGTGCTCCACGTGCGTTCCAAGCACAACGTAAAACCTAACTAGTGGAACCTTTCTTTGCGGTTGCCGCGTCATTTCTCATATGCCGCCCGGAGGTGGCGCGGTCAACAGCAGGCGGTACGTGTTGTTCTGCATATGATGTAGAATAATATCATTTTCTATCGAAAAACCAAGCATCGAGGAATTTTTTAATAAAGGAACACTGTAAATATCCCTTGTGTACTAATTTCCTGTCTTATATTTGCTTAATGTCTTGTTCTTGTACAACGAAGTTGGCGAGTATGAACATATAAACCGGGCTTAGACGTTTAAATTTGGCTGTGAGTATATGACTATCGCGCAGAGAGCATTTTACTTTGGCCAGGTGGCTGAATCGAGTTACAGACAGACAGACGGACGGACAGACAGACATACAGACAGACCAAAATTTCTGGGTTTAAGTAGCCCAAGAAAGACTATCGTCTTTAAAAACATTTATTTGGGAGCGATTGATTGAGATTTCGCTACGGTTGGGTCCCACCATCCAGGGCCGCGGTCCCTTTTCGAGACTCGAAGAACCAAGTCCCTCTGAACCCCAGGGTCGGAACTGGTCAGAGCTGCCTCCGGTAGCTCGAAAGTGTTTGTGGTGTTGAGTGCTGAGGGTCATATGATGAGGCAGCCCCAGATTAAGTGGAACAAGTTTGCTGGTTTCCCGCATTTATTGCATTTCTTGTCGTATTTTTCTGGAAACATCTGTGCTAGCCTTGTTTACCAAGGATGGTGTTGGTTTTTATCTGTCGAAGCATCTGAGCTTCTGTGGCCGTCACACTTTTGTCAAGCTTGGGGAGACAGGGTCGAGCGTTTTTGGATCATGAGCATTTCTCCGAAGTTGTTGGGAAGGGGTTGGAAGAAGCTGTGAATGTGTGCTGGGAGGTTCGCAAGTTCTCGCGCAGCTCTGCCCGCTGCCTCGTTTCCTTCCAGAGATTCACGCCGCGGAGTGCAGATGATGCGATGGGGGCAGCTTGCTTTTTTTGGCTCCAGTATTTCGAGCCGCTTGTGGATTCGGCCGTCAATAATGTTCTCTATTGCTGTCATTAAATCGGTCACAATTTAAGGCTTTCTGTTTCGCGCTCGCCGCACCGTACGGCAAGCAAAGAGAGCAGCGGTTTCAGCTATCTCCATACAGGTATTTTTTAGAGTGAGAAAGTCTTTAAAGGGATCCTTCAAAACTTTCGATAAACGCTTTCACTCTTCCCTTCGCGTCTGGAAGCACTGTGAAAGCTATGTTATCGCCAGAACGGAGCGGCACTGCGTGATTTGCTCATCGCACCAAATACGTCTTACATTTCTGCTTTGTTGTTGTGCCTTTATTTTAGATGTGACTGCATCTCATTCACTCGCCTTGTCCCTCCATACGGCGTCGCTGTCCGTCCGCACCCCTCCCCCATTCTCGCCGCGCGAGCTGCGCTCTCCGCCGCTCACCCCCTCTCCTCTCTGATAGCGAACACTCTCTCGCGAGGGGCATTGGATTGGATTCGATTGGCTTGGCTTGGATTGGATTTGGATTGGATTGGATTAAAGTGGACTGTGTTGGATTGTGTTGCGTCATAGCCGCGCCACGTTGCGTCATAGACGCGGCAGGGGGTTCACGGCACGTTTCACGCGATGGGAGAATCAACCTAACGGAAACAACAACGGAACCCCCTATGCGTCGCATCTACACAGGGGTTCCCGCGAGTGGAGGTGGGAGTAATTTTTTAAAGTTCCTATCGAAAAGCGTTCATTGCTGAAACTGAAGGAAAACCGGCCAACAGACGCTACATGGCCTCAATGACGTAATTCGGGCCGTCAAAGAACGTCAAGACCAGGAAAGATATAAAAATCCTTTGAGCGAGTTTCCAAGTTATCTGATGAGCAAAGAGCAGTAATTTTTGGCTGAGGTACTTTGCGACTCCCTAATCTAAGTACTGGGTGTGTTGGGTGACTACGTTCTGTAAGCATTTAATAGTTCAAAAAAAGTTGAAAAAAGTGTTGCAGGGTTCTTTTAATGTCTCCCGCTTGATCTACGACGACGAGGGAAGCGTTTTTCATGTAGAAAGCAGCGTCTGTATATACGACGTTGGTGTCGTTTGCTAGCTGTTTTCTTAGGAAAGTGACCCTCGCATGCCGCTGTTCTTTGTGTAAAATGGGGTCCATGTTTTTTGGAGGGGGAAGCACCCTTGGCTTTTTTTTTTTTTTTTTTTTTTGCACTCACCCTTAAGTTTTTTCTTGTCGTTGATCAGGCGTGCGTCTGCCGGGGAGCCCACTCCAGATAGAATGGCCCTGCCTGTCTTCGCTTTTTGGAGTCGTTCTTTCTGTGAGATGATGAGAGCTTCCCTAAATTCCATCGAAAGAGTTGGATATCCCGAGGCTCATTAGTTTTTCATAAGCCGTATAATGCCGTATTGTAAGGACGCTTTATGGGTCTCTTCACTACGGAGATCTTATTCCTGCTCGTGCTATTTGAGAGTAGCTATAGTTATACTTATTTCTCTTTACTGCCCGTCGTATCCGTGCCTCTAACACTCGTTGGTAGCTTATAAAAGCTTAAAATCAGACACTCAACATAAGGTGTAAAATCAGACAGACAAAATCAGACCGCCAATCAGATTATATTGGGGTTCCGCGAGTAAGTGGGCGCTAGCTTTTTGAAAAATAACTGCAAACATCTGGAATTTCGGTTAACACAACTAACCTTTTCTTACTGGCAAACCTATTTTTGTTTGTCCGTTTTAAGCAGCATTATCTGCTTGTAATGTACATGGTCTGTGGCCTGATCGGAGCTTAGGCGGCGTCATGCATGAGAACCAAATTCTGGCTGGCACATTGATTCGCGGTCCACGCTGCAGGCTTCAGCCACTGAAATACATATATCGCGTGAATGAACTGCCAAACACAATTTCGTTTTACAGTTAGACATCCTCCTAAAAAAACGAGAAGAATCAATCGCAAAAAGGTAATTAAGAAATCTACCATCCCTTCGTAAAAAAAAACAGACTTATTTTTTTTCACACTAAGGAGATTCACCTCATCTACGAGCGCTCTAAATGTATGCTGGTACGTGATTTGGCCGACAGATATACTATTGTACTCTTTCGTGATCGATGTCTGTATTGTGTTATCCAGAACCATTCCTTTTTCGCGATTTTTAACTGACCTTTTTGGCACAACAGAAGCCCGATTTCACGCATGTAGAGTCGTCTGAGCCGGTAATTGCGATGTAATTTGTTCCTGGATACTTGTGATAGCACATGAGTTAGAGCCGTTTTCTGTGGTGATACTCCGTCCGTAGATGGTCATGCTTCCCTGCAGTGCAGGCGATGTGGGTAAGCGAGCTTAAAAAAAACCACAAAACCAAGCTTACATCAACACTTTAAAAGTTAGCTTCACCTCTTAACCCGATTGCTTAGCTTAGAAGACATCTTTCAGGAGCAATTTAAGCCGTCTTGTATAAAAACATAAAGGCCATAAGACGTTTTTATTACTTCCCTGATTTGTTTCTTGTGCTGAAGAGGTGTGGGGCACCGTTTTACGATTACACGAATTTGAGTGGGTGCCGCAGTATGGCGCTACGCTCGCGTGGTATCCTTGTGCCATCGCTCTGTAGTCAGGGACGGTCGGCTGGATCCTAGCCATAGACAGCTTCGCTGTCAAAATGAGTTTGACAGGCGGGGGAGAGGGGGCTCGGCAGCAGTTCACATAGGGTGCCGCATCAGGCAACGCCGGCCATGCAATGGACGTTCATGCGAACAATGACCTTTTACGTGTCCTCGTGAATTTCTGAAGACTTCTTCCTTGCCCTACCCCTCCGTTCTTTCCTGGGGGCCCGCGTGCCTCCTCTCTATTAAAAGTTAGCCGTGGCTTAGCTCGGCTATGCCAGTACGTACGTAGCGTGAGCTAAGGTTCAGCTGGTTATTCTTAGCTTTCCTGTCTGTCTAGGATTTGTTTGATTATCATGCTTATGGCTGCTTCAATGACACACACACGGTACACGCAAACGGCTCCGGCGCAGCGTCAGACTGCGCAACGGAGGCGCACAGGTGGGCACGCGCCGGCGCCAGTGCGTCTACAGCGGCTATGACGTCACTCCTCTGGAATGCGCAGACCGGCGGCGGCGGCTCCGGCGCTTAAGCTGTGCACCGTGTGACGTCACAGCTCCTCGCGCATGCGCAGCATGGCTCTCCAGGAGCCACGCGAAACTGCTCAACCTCGGCCAGCGTAGCTCACGCTACAATGAAGTTGTCGCTACTACTTCCCAATGCTTTGCAGCCACGACCAAAGCACCGGCGCGGACACCGGTGCGGCGCCGGGCACTTCTACTCGTTCTGCGAGCAAGCGAGCAGGCCCGAGGCCTACTACAGCGCCGCTGCGCACCGCTGCGTGTCGACGGCCGGCGATGACGCGCACGTCTGCAACCGAGGCGCCAACAGGTTCGCGGACTTCCAGAGCTGCCTCAGCAGCTGCGTCTACAGGGGACGCCAGCCAGCCAGTGAGCGCTGCTTCGAGGTCACCCTCTTCAGCGGCTGCTCGAGGTGAGAGGCGTGCCTGAACAGGGCACTTACCGAGGTCGTTCATCGATCGTTAACCGAACAGAAGTTAACACAGGAGGTGACAGTTAAATTTGGACCTGGTTGGGAATCGAATCCAGAGCCCCGGGAATGCGAGGCGGGCATTCATCTTTCAGGCCACTACAGCGCCATGCCTCTAGCTGTCTAAAGGTATACCTAAAATGAGTCGGGGCCGTCGACTTTGAAATGTGTGTTACGTCTAGTGACGCCCACATGAGTAATTTGAACATGCCTATTACAGTTAGGAGGGCAGTAATGTACGCTCCTGGTAAATGTCATCTTTGCTTGACCATGCATGATTGATTGATTGATTGATTGATTGACTGATTGATTGATTGATTGATTGATTGACTGATTGATTGATTGATTGATTGATTGATTGATTGATTGATTGATTGATTGATTGATTGATTGATTGCTAGTGGTATTCCCTTTGAAACGGGCTGATGCCGTGTCTTCTTACCAAGAAAAAGCTAATACATGTATGTTTTATACTCTTTAATACAAGCGCTGCTCGAGAACAAGCACAAAATACTTTTTTTCCCTGTTACAGGTGGTAGCTGTCCTAGGCATTATTCCCCTCTCTGCTTTTCGTCCACCAGCATTCCAATCTTCTTTTAGTCTTCTCGACAGCCTTGAAGTTAACTCCCTCGGTTCTACCCTTAAATCCTAGGGCTTCTGGAAGCCGAATATTTCCCTTTTGAAGATTTGGATGGATACACTCACAACCTAAAACTATGTGCCGCTTAGTTTCTGTTTATTTTCCGCAGACCACGCATATCCCATCATTTTCGTATACTTCCGCACAAAGCTCTTAGTTCAAGCAACCTGCTCTAGCCTCAAAAAGCAAAGCACTGCCCTTGGAATCATCGTAGAAATTTTCTTTTCTTATGTCCAGTTTCTCTGCCCTGTACATGTCTAACGATGTCTAACGACATTTTAGCTTCCGTTTTTGCTCCCCGTTTATTCGTTTCTATCTACGTTGCTTTTTGATTCTCCACTGTTCTTTCCGTATTTCAGCGTAAGCCTTCTCGTTTTTCTTAACCACTGCGTGCCCACGTTTTCCGTGCATACGTACCTAAAATCTTTAGCTGTCCACCTACGTTGATGCATTGCTCGCAACTTCCTCTCAAAACATATTTTGCTCTGAGCTTCTCGAACTTCAAACGACGCCCAGCACATATCTCCCTGCACTGATTTGTTAGTTGTTTTACCATGTGCTCCTAAGGCCAAACGACCTACCGTTCTGTGGTTCACTTCAAGGCATGAAAGAGCGTCTGATTTGAAGCAGAATACTGCATTCACAAATGTGAGGCCCGGAACCATTACTCCATTCCCCATTCCTCTCAATACATATTTGCTATGTCCCTACGGAGCTCTACGCTTCATTATAGCTGCGTTGCGCTTTCCTTAATTCTCAAGTTTCTCCTTGTGAAATCTTAAGTAGGTGTCCCCTTCGTTTATCCACACCTTCAAATATTTATATTCCTTGACTCCGGGTAATTGGCCATGCTGAATTGATACTGACTCAGCTATGGTGTCATTGAGAACCATGATTCCAGATTTTTCAGTGCTAAAACTTAACCCAAGGTCTGTGGCTTCCTGGCCACTAATATTTATGAGCCGTTTCATATCTCTCCGGTAAGCTAAAAGAACAATATCGTCTGCGTATAACATTCCCGGAATACGCTGTTGTACCACTTCGCCTTGCCACATATGTGCTAAGCTGAACCCTAATTCATTTTCTTCGTTTCTTTTCTAACCCTACCTTGTACAGCATAAACAGTATTGGGCTCACAGGGCATCCCTGTTTCAGTCTTCGATGGGTGTTGGCCTGCTTTGCGCATTTCTACCCTTCCTGTGTCAGGTGCACTCTATTATCTTTATAGATTGCTATCAGAAACTGTATTAACTATTCATCTACACCCTGGAGTTTCAGCACCCTCCACAGCAGTTCTCCTTTTACGTTGTCATATGCCCCTTTATGTCCAAGAACGTAATCCACAATGGTCTATTCTGAAATTTAGAAATTTCAATGCACTGTGTTATGACGAAAAAATGATCATCCAAGCGCCTGTCTTGTCTAAATTCATTCTGCAGTTCCCCAAGTATTTCATTTTCTTCCATCCATGCTTGAATTTCTGATTTTATCGCCTGAATTACGAATCTATACATCACTGACGTTACTGTGATCTGTATGAATCAATACTGGCTTTGTTGCCTCTGCCTTTATATATTAAATTCATCCTGCTTTCTAGCCAACCATCCGGTATTTGCTTGGTTTCTATCACCTTATCTATTGCTCTCAAAACGATGCGGTACTTTTCGGTCCAAGCAGGTTTATCAGCTGCATTGGTATTCCGTCCGGGCCCACTCTGGGGGGAAACCTTTTGCTCTGCTTTATTTTTTTCAATCATGGCTGCTGAAATTTATTTCCGTTTCCGCCGTCTTTGGTGGCGCTGTTGTTCTCGGTGTAGGCTTCACCAGTCCGTTTCCCTAAACTTCTTACTAATCCCCTGATGAATATGCGCCAATGCCTGTTCCCCTTCTAAATGTTTTTCCTCCTCATCAATCAAGAATTTTCGATGGATATCATTTTTTTGTGCTTAGTAATTTTACATGGTTCCAAAACTTCTCGGATGCGCTTTTGTCCTTTCGTATTACTGCCATCCATTGTTCGCTTTTCTGCTTGATCTTTGCTTGCACCCTTTTCTGCACTTCTAGTTTCTTCTCCCGGTAGACATCCCATTTTTCCTTCACTTCCTCCGGTCCCATACTTCTCTTTGCCTCTGTATGTTCTCTCAGCGCCTTTTTTCGCTGGTCAATAACCCCTCCTATTTCCTTATTCCACCAGCCTCTCGGCTTTCTCTTCCCTTTCGTCGGTTTCGTTGCTTGGCTTCTTCCATCCTCTGCTTTATGAATCCGATAATTTCGTCGTAATCCCAATTTTTTTCTGTGTACTTATTGATTTCGTCTTCCATCATATCAGCGATGATCTTTAACTGCTCATTGTTCAAATTAGTTCCTCCTGTTGTACTGACTACTCAATTTGTCCGTGTTACTCCTGTTTCTCACTGGGCAACACTCAATCATCTCTCCATCAGCACCACTAAGAGTGTGCTGCTCCGTTTCCACAGTAGTAAGCGGGCTGCCTCGCCCATCTATACACTGGGTGACTCTGTCCTTCGTGCTGTTCCGTCTGCTTCAATCCTTGGAGTCCAGTTCACCCCATCGCTTGACTTCTCACTTCACATCTCCAACATAGTGGCCAAGGCACGTCGCACCCTGGGCTTCGTGCTACGGACATCAAAACCTTGAGGTCCTGCGGCCTTCTGCGCACTCTACACTGCCCTCGTGTTGCCAAGACTTGAATATTGCTCCTCCTTGTGGAACCCCTATCAGCTTCACCTGACCAACAGGCTAGAGAGCGTTCAGCGCCGGGCCACCCGAACGTTGTTCCCTCGTCTAGGCTGCAGCCATGACACCCTTCCGCGATACGAGGCTCGGCTGCACCCCCTTGGATGTCAAACACTCCAGCACCGGCGTTCTGTGGCGCGTGTGGGCTTTCTCTGCCGCCGCCTGGACAGCTCCCAAGGAGTCGCCTACATCACCTCTGCTATTCGTGTTAACAAGCGAACCGACCAACCTGAAGTCATTCATGCGAGGACTGTCCACCACCAGAACTATCTCATCCCAGCAGCAGTGCGAGACTTTCTGCTCCTCTAAGTGTTAGATCACCCCTCCCCACGGACCGTGAGGCGTCTAGGGTGCTATGCAGAGCCATTGCAAGATGTCTGTGCTGCCTATTGCTAACCGCCATTTTTTGTGCCCCCCCTTTCCTTTTACCCCCTCCTGGTTGGATGGCTGGCAGGGGCTCTGCGTACGGGTTTTCACCTTTCTGCCACGCCTATAGCACGCCAACCAGGACGGTCCCTCTTTCTCTTACTTCTTAACCCCTCTCCACCCACCTCCTGTGCAATAAAGATTATTATTATTATTATTCAAAGTGCAAGGTAAACCGCTTGTGGTCGCTTCCTAAGCTGTCTGTTCCATTTTCATCTATCTTCATTTCGCGCAACCTTTCGTATACTGTCTCGGAGACTAGACCATAGTCTATGCTGGACTGTCTGTTACCGCTTTCCCACGTTATTTGTAGGTCACATTTGCTTTCTTGGTTTACTGTTACTAGCCGGTTTTCCTGACATAGATCTATCACAACATAACCATCATGATCTGTGCATCCATCCAAATATTCTATGCGGGCATTCGTTTCTGCAACTACAATTATTTCACCTGAATGTTTAAACTCGTTTATATCTGTTCTAAGACAGTTTACCATTTCCTCATTTTTCTCCCCGAACTCCGCTGCCGGTCCACAGATACACAACTCCTAACCATGTATTTCTCCCAGCTATTGTGCCTTTAACCCATCGATGCTCTTCACCGCTTTCGTTCACTCTCTGCCAGTCGGTCCCTTGTTTTAGTAAGTATGGCAACGCCTCCACCTCTCCTCATTCCTGCAGTCCTGTTGCATCCTTCCCAGACATAACTGTCTATGACAGGTGGGGCTTCTAGGTCTCGGAGGTGGGTCTCGGCTAAGGCGTACACGTTTATTTCTTCCCGTTCAAGTTGGTTTTGGATTTCCGCCCACCTATCAGGTTTCCTGCCACCCTGCATATTTATGTAGCTGATTAAATATTTATTGAATTCCTTTTTCCCTTTAGCTTTCCAGTTACGGGGTTTATTTCTATCTTTTACAAAATTGTTCCCTCCAGCGTTTCCACTTCAATCGCCTTTCTCTGTGCTCTCAGCTATGTCTATAACCTTATCTGCCTCCCAGAGTTGAGTGTGCCTACGCCCCCCGCTTCCCGTTTGTTGACTAGTTTGCCTTCCATAGCTTTGCGGGGGCCCTTAAAAAAGCAACCGCTCTCCCACCTAACCGCCACGCTACCATGTTTCCTATAGCCTGGCGCTGAAGTGAATACCGTCCTACTGAAAAGCTTACCTATGTGTTTAACGCTGCCAACTACCCTCACTTCAAACCCAAGTTCCCTGCCGCGCCTCTCGATCTCGCTGTTAGCAGCGAGCTAGCACTGCCCGTTCGGTGTGCACGCCCTCTTCTGTCACCTACCGCACGGTGTTGACTGCAATCAGAACATTTGGGGTCGTTTACCCCTTTCGCTATCTCCTGGCTAAGTTTTTCCTCCTCCCCCTTAAGAACATCGTTAAGCCCCGCGGCAATCACCATAATGTTTCTATCTTTACTGGACAAGGCCAGCTTCCCCTTCGCTTTTATCACCGTCGGCACGTCTGACCGGGGAAACAACCGACCTTCACACGCGTATCCCCCTCTACCCTTTCCATTACGGCAGCGCTGCTCCTCTTCATGTTCGAATATCCCGCTATTATTACAACGCTATTTTCTGCCACGTGCTGCTCTTCGTTGGCGCACTGCTTTTTGACTGGATTGGCTGGCCTATCTTGCTGCACGTGGGAGTAGCTGTCGCCTTAAATTTCTTATCTTCCGTCCCGTGTGTCACCTCGGTGCATGCCTCCGCTCCGCTGCATGGGCCGAGGTGTTCATCATTTGTTGGCAGAATGACGCTCCTTTCTAGGTTCCTCTCAGCTGCTTCTAACTTTCCTTCAACGGCCCTGCGTTCGTCGCGTTCGTCACTTAGCGCTGCATCTAGTCCCGCAACCCGCTTAGCTAACGCCGAGTTATCCGCTTCTACGTGTTCTAGCCGCGACACCACTAAGCATAGGCCACACTTATCTGCCCCTTCGTCTGCCTCGCCGCCATCCCGCCAAAACTCATCTGCACCTACTTGCCGCAGACAGCTACCACACTCTACCAGCTTTCTGCGCGTGTTCGTCATCGCGGCGGCAAATCCGAAATAGCGAGAAAGAACCGTGCAGGTACATACTTAGCTTCTGCTGTCCTCCGCCTCGCTGTCGTTCCGTTTTCCTTAACTGCAGTAGTACACGCCTTTGTTGGAGCACAAAAAAAAAAAAAAAACACGACCGCTCAGGTGAGCAGCCCACCTGTGAATCATGATGATGATGATGATGATTAGTGGCTTTCCCTTTGAATCGGGGCGTCGGTTGTCAGCAACCGACTTGCCTGTTTTATTACGTTTACTTGCCCTACTCCCAGCTAACCTATAGATTTGCTTCCTCCCTCCCCTCTCTCCCTCTTTTCTGTTTTAAACTCATCGCCCCCACCCCCCTTATTTTCTCCCTTCGCTGTTCTAAATTCTCGTCCGCATGATTACTCCGCCTGCGTACCCATCCCTTCCCTACTTTTCCTCCACCACCACTCCAGTCGCCTCTTCGTCACCTCTATGGCCTTAAAGTTGAGGTTCCCCCTCGCCCCAAATCCCAAAGCCTCCGCCAGCGTCGTTTCCCCCTCACCCCACGGTGGCCGTATCTCTGTGCAGCTCCTGACAATATGTTCTATAGTTTCTCGATCACTGCCGCAGCATGCACACGTTTCATCCTGCTGCCTGTAGCTACCCGTGTATGCCCGGGTTCTCAGGCACCCTGCCCGTGCCTCGAAGAGCAACGCACTGCCTCTCGTATTGCCATAGAATCCCTCCTTCTTAATTTCCCGTTTCTCTGTCCTATAAGTCTCCAGGGTTTTTTTCGCTTCCATTCTCTCTGCCCACTTCGTCGTCTCTGCTGCCTTTACCTGCTTTTTAACTGTTGTGTAAACCCCGCTTTCCCCTACCGACTTTCCGTACCGCTTGGTCAGCTGTCTGGTCCTCCGTCTCCACCGCGTGTCCACGCTCCTCAAATACAGGTACTTAAACACCCTCGCGGCCCATCTTTCGTCCTCCATGTCACGAAGTCGCTCCTCAAACTTTATCTTGCTCTGCGCCTCCCTCGCCTCGAAAGACGACCAGCCCATATCCCCTTGTACCGCTTCATTTGTAGTTTTACTGTGGGCCCCTAGGGCCAATCTGCCTACCGCCCTCTGATTTACTTCCAGGCCCGCTTGGGTCTCTGGCTTCATGCACAGAACCGAATTAGCGAAAGTTAATCCTGGTACCATGACCCCTTTCCAGACTCCCCTTACCACCTCGTATTTGCTGTATCCCCAGAGGGCTCTATGCTTCATTATAGCCGCGTTCCGTCTTCCTTTCGTCCTAAGGTGAGCCTCATGCGCCTGCGTGTAATCTTCGCTGTTGTTCAGCCATACTCCTAAATATTTATACTCTTTCACCAATGGTATTTCTACTTGCTGCACTGATACTGTTTTGTGCTCCTCGCCGTCATTAAAGACCATGATCCCCGATTTTTCTCTGCTAAAGGATAGCCCTAGGTGCGTCGCTTCTTCACCGCATATATCCATCAAGCCCTGCATACTTATCCGGTTGTCCGCCATCAACAATATGTCGTCTGCATACATTAGTCCCGGAACCCGTTGTTCCACCACCTGCCCGTTTTTCATGTAGGATAAGTCGAACCCCATCGTGCTGACTTCTAGCTTCCTTTCTAACCCCGTCATGTAGATCATGAACAGCAGCGGAGAGAGAGGACATCCTTGTTTCAGACCCTTGTAGGTGTATACAGGCCTATTGTATGTTACCCCCTCCCACACTATTTGCACTTGGTTCTCCCGGTATAGCTCCCTGAGTAAGCTAATGAATTCTGCCCCAACTCCCTCGTCCTCCAGGATACTCCAAAGCCGCTCCCTGTCTACATTATCATAAGCCGCTTTAATGTCCAGAAAGGCTAACCACAAAGGTCGGTTTTGCATTTTCGCCACCTCTATGCATTGGCTTACCACGAATAAGTTGTCGTCTAGTCTTCTGTCCTTTCGAAACCCATTTTGAAGCTCCCCTAATATCCTATTTTCTTCCACCCACTGCTCTAGTTCGAACTTCACTGCCTGCATTGCTAACCTGTACAGCACTGACGTGACGGTTACTGGCCTATACGAGCTTGGGTTTGTCCTGACTCCTTTGCCCTTGTACACTAAGTTCATCCTGCTCATTTGCCACGCGGCTGGTATTGCCTTTTCTTCTATCCTTGTTCTGATGGCTTGCAGTAGCTTTCCCTTGATCTTTGGTCCTAACTGGTTAATCAACTCCATCGGTATCCCATCCGTGCCTGCCGCGGTATTCTTGGGGACCTTTTCCTCTGCTCTTTTCCATTTCAGCTTGTCCCCATCTATCTCCAGACCTTTCGGCCTACCCGCCGCGACATCTCTGTGTCGCTGCGGGGCCTCTTCATCCACCTTACCGAACTTCTCCGTGATGATTTTGTGCAGGTATGCTAATGCTTCCTCTCCCTTGAGCATCTGTCCCTGCTCGTTTTCTATAGTACCGCCTTCTGTGGGACTCGTACGTTTCCCTAATGCCTGCACATGGTTCCAAAACCTTCTCGGCGCGTCTCTACCCCTTCCTCGTATTTGCGTTACCCATCGCTCGCTGTCCCCCTTTATTTTCGCCTGCACTAATTGCTGCACTTCCTGTTTCATTTGCTTATACTGCTCCCATTTTAGGTCCACCTCCTCCTGATGTCTCCCCATCCTCTTGGCCTGCCTGTGCTCTCTAGACGCCTGTTTACGCCTCTCTATCGCCGCCTTTATTTCTTTGTTCCACCAGCTTTTGGGTGTTTTTTTTCCTCTCCATCGGTTGGACCCCTCTGCCTTGACTATTTTTTCCTGCATAGTTTTGATGAGCCTGTCATATTCCCACTCTTCTCCAGGATTTCTTTCTATGTCTGCCTCAATGCTTTTGGCTATATCCGCAATTTGGCGTTAGAAGCGCCTGGCGTTAGAAGCGCCATCATGCGGCGTCCAGTGAAACTTGCAATTAATTGTACGGCGTCGCAACCGATGGTGCGCGAGCAAAGGGAAGGCGGGAATTTGTTCCGGCCTGACGTTAGGCCTAACGCTTTGCTTCATTCTCTGATGTTGTAAACCGGTACCCGCAGATTATTTTACAATACTAATAATAAAAGTAATGTTTATTTCAAGGATACGAGGTACATTTGCGGGCCACCGAAGCCACAGAAGGCTTGAGAGGCAGTGCCCGGCAGCTGGCAGCACGGAGACCAATCGCTTTGCCGTTTAACCAAAACAAAACTGAAGACGAAAAAGAAGACGAAAAGTGAGAAACGAAGAAGTCAGTCGGTAGAAAAGTTGAAGTGCGGTACTGGAGTTCAGTACTGGGTTTGATGCAGCTTGGCATATCGTACCACACATTGTAGGCAATAAAACTCATATAAAAGACTAACAACATCGGTTGGCCGAGGCTCTCGGTCATAGTAATGAACAGTGAAAAGACGCAAAGGTCCATGTTGTATTACCTCACCGCGGTGGCTCAGTGGCTAAGGCGTTGTGCTTCTGAGCACGAGGACGCGGGTTCGATTCCCTGCCACGGCGGCCGCTTTTCTGATGGATGCGAAAAGCAAAAACGCCCCCGTGTACGATATTTCAGCGCACGTTAAAGATCCCCGAGTGGCCAAAATTATTCCGAAGCCCTCCACTACGGCGCGCTTCGTCACCTGCGTTGCGTCGGCGCGTTAAGCCCTACAATCAAAGGTGCATGTTCGGAAATAAAACTCTAATATTAGTTTTGGCATTTACTACATCGCCAGGTGTCCTCGCGATCTCGTGAGCATCGTATTTACAGTTTAAACACGAGCTAACATCTTCAAGGCCCTTGGGTCCATATATACACGCGCATTGTATACGCGGTCTGCAGGCAGGACGTGGCGGGAGACTGGTGGTTCTTCGACGGCTCCAGATGCGCGCTCTGGAACTTCCCGCAGGGCAAGTGCCCATCCCAGGGGAGCAAGGTGTTTCGTACACGCAAGGACTGCGACGCGACGTGCCTGCGTGATGACGTTGCCAACGACGACGATGACCGGCACTTGCAGTGCAACACCCCTGTCTCTGTCCCGTGCGCGCCTTGGCAAATCAAATTTGCGTACTTCGCCGACATGCGGGCACAGGGACACGCTCGCTGCATAAAAGTGTCCAGCCGGGCGCTACTGACTCGTCGCTGCCTGATCGGCTCTAATCGATTTGACTCGCTGGCGAGTTGCGACCGGGTCTGCGGCAGCTCGCGAACGCCGCACGTGTAGGACGCGCAGAATAGCCGCAGAACTTGGAATAAAGCACGGGCGGCGTGACCCAGTATCTCGTTAATCCGGCACATTGTTGCTTGCCTACACATAAGATAACTGTGAAATAAGAGAAGAGAACAAGGGCCGTGACGTCGGTGACGTCCGCGGCCTTTACGGATGATGCGAGCTAATCAACAGAGGGCAGTCCTGGTCTGGCAACCATGGTGGCCCCGCGAAAAAATGGCGGGAAAATTTGCGGGTACGCCAGCCGAAATGCTACCGGCGCAACGATAATGATTTCAAAGTTCCTGCAATAGTCATAGGTATTCAAGCCAACGTAGAAGACATTCGCAAGGGTGCGTTCAAAATTTGCGATTGGAGTCTTGACTGAGGCGCACTGACACAGCCACAGACTGCGTCTCGCTAGTTTTAAGTGCGAATGCACTTCTTAAGCGAGCCTGAATCGTCCGCCGCCGTAGTCCGCATAGCAACAGCTGCGGGTGCGCGCGCTCCTCGTCTTCCTTAGCAACGGGGGGAGATGGGCGCGCGCTGCCTGGCCGCTGACATGGCACATACCCACGTGGGGGATTGGCCAGGAATCGGGCGTGAGAAGGACTAATGCACCCGCTTAAAGGAGTACTGACACGAAATTTCAAAGCTGAGATCCGCTCTAGCAATCAAGTACAACGACAACACAAATAGGTGTCTGTGAATAAATGCATCTTTCTTTCTTTGTAGTTGTGTGTGTGTGTGTGTGATCTCTCTTTCGCGAACATTACCGAACCGCGCAAATTCAACTCGTGCATTCGCACTTTCACATTCTTCCCCTCGGGGAAATGCGGGGAATTTTTTACAGTGAAGATGTGCGCGTCTGATTTTTTCTCGGCGTCCATATAAGTAATACCTCGTTAACTCGAAGTCGTAAAAACCAGGGAAAATTTCGAGATAAACGGATTTTCGAGATAAGCAAAGTTGCACTAATCGCCGGGAAAAATGAGCGCTCTTCAGAAAAATCACTACTACTTACCGGCTCTTCAGCGGCAGTTTCTAATCTTTCTTCCCGTGCAGGTTTAAAAGAGAAAAAAATAACATACAAGAGACTTTAACCGACTGGGTTTTGCCGCACTGCCATTTTATTTAGCAGAGAAAAACTGCCTACTGCTCGTCTGCTTTGCGGTCGCACTCGGGCCTAAGAAGGCGTCCTCCAGCTGCTTGACGCATCGCATCAGTCGATCTTCCCCGCCGCTGCACTCGACCTACCCACTCAGTGGCGGGCTAGCAGGCGCACCTGCGTAAGGGTCTCTACCTTTCTGCCTAGCCGTGCACGCCACTGGGTGGGCACACTGACTTTGCAAATAAAATTATTATTATTATTATTATTTCGAAGCAAGCGCAGCAAATTTCTCGTCTCAGAAGATGTCGGCACCTCTCGAGGTGGTTCGTCATCGCCGTCGTCTCCGCCGTCTACTACGCCGTTTGAACGATTTCGGCGTCCGTCCTTTCTCCGGTCACCGCCACATCCTGCTCACACAGCGCGTACTCCAGAAAAGTCACGTCATTTTCGGCGGCGCCGTTACCTGTAAGCTTGATGACCTCTTGACAAAGTTCCTCAGTCTGTGAAGTCGCGCGACTTCATCGCGCGAATCTTGTGAAATGGTCCGGCGGCGGAATTTTCGTTCCACTCCCAGTCAAGATTTCGAGTTATCCGCAATCCGACCCAAAAATACTTCGAGATAAAGGGGAAAATATACATGGGACGTATGGGAAAATGTTCGGTGCCGCGGAAGATTTCGACTTAGCCGATTTTTCGAGATATGCGAGTTCGAGTTAACGAGGTATTACTGTATGCGGCAAGAACTCCGTCTTGCCCGCAGAGGTGCCATGGCCAACGCTTTCCTGCAAGGAATTCCCCGACGTTAGACCTGCCGTTACGTTTTCAGTACTAACTTGATGTTGTTTGGCGCTACTTGGCAAGTCGTTAGGCTCAGCGCGAGGCTACATAACGCCGGGGCCGTGAAACCGCCGTTTTTCGGGACCACAGGTTCGGCTCGGCCCAAGCTACGCATGCCCGCAGAGGTGTATTGCGCACGCGCCATGTAACGGGAATGCGCCAGGTCACTGCAGCATCATTCAGTGTACATTACGCAGCGGCCAATCAAGGCATTTTCGACAGAGGCATTGCCAATGTGTTTTAAAGCGACATTCCGTTTCCCAGTCAATGCAGGCCGAGCCATTCCGGTGCGATGCAGAACTGATTACACGTACAGCCGGTAAAAGGCTTGTCTATAACACAGCGTTCGTACTTTCAGCCCTATCCTGCCCCGCCGGAGCGGGATTTGAATAAAACTACTGCGGAATTCTGAAGTCTTAGCCCTTCGCTTTTGCCTCCGACATGTTTGGAACGAGTATGTTTCGGCAGTTTTCGGATGTAGCTGGTTGAAGTTGAAATCGCTGTTATAGACAAGCGTTTTACCGGCTGTACGTGGTGACAGGCTTCCTTCCCTCCGTACCTAAGCCGTCCTAAAAGGTACTAAACCACTCTACGAAAAGAATGCGTGGAACTGACATAGGGGGACATCTTAGGGCGCAGCCCTTTGGCGCCCGCTTGTGCGCTGAGGGGCGTCGCCGTCGGTATCATCGAGCGAACGCCGGCAAGTTCGGAGAGGGAAAAAACTCTGAGGAGGAGACTGTCGAGAAACTGGGAGAGGAGGGGGCAGCATGCTGTGCCCGTACGAGGCGCTCGACTGCGCGACGCTTGGCGAAAACGTGAGGGGGCGTGCGCGTGACGATGATGTGCGCTCGCTTCCTAAGGCGCAGTTCGCGGTCCCTTCCTGAGACGTTCCTGAGCAGCACTGAGGCGAACGAGTGCTGCTGCCTCAGCGCACTGCACCCATCAGGAGTGAGTGCTGAACTGCGAGTGAGGTAACCGGTCGTGCGCTTTGTCAGCCCCTGCAGCTAAAAGAGCTGCCAGAGCGGAGGCTCCGAACCACCGACGTCAGAACCCTGAGTGAGGTCTGAACAATGAGCGAGGCAACCGGTGCATGTGCTTCGTCAGCCACTGCAAATAGAAGGCTGTGATGAGAAGCCCCGCCTCCCCGGCCTTCTCCTCCCCTGAGCACTAGGAGAGAGCACTGTCCAGCTCGGACCCTGACGACCAGCTTCAGCTGGTGCAGAGAGCCCAAGAAGCTGGACGGATCCCTCAAGGGGTCCTAGAATGAGGACTCTTCCCCAGGGTTGACTGCTCCACAGAGACGCCTATTCCTCCTCCACTCAGCTCTTCTCAGCAGTTTATCATCAAGAGCACTGCGGCAGTATTCAGTGGTAAAAACTACACGGCGCTGGTGTTACGTCCGGCCTGCACTGACTTGGAAACGGATATTGCCGCGTTTTTAAGGCCGCTACGGTGAGGCCACGTGTTGTGAGGACAGGGTAATAGCAACGGCGCTACAGCCTGTGGCGGCATCATCGCCAACGGCCGCGCCCTATCATCATTATTGGAGATAATGACGCAGCTGAGAACATCATGGCCCCCGCGCTGCTCGGCCGCACTCCACGGGCGCTCCCTGATTCGGGCCCATGTTGTCGCCACAACGCAGCTGTAAATAAATGTAGGCCCTGCCGCACCGTCTCATCGGCCGCCTACAAGCCCATTATGGCGAATCACTGCTCTGCATTTCCGGCAGCTTTCACATTAAGTGGAATGGCTTTAATTTTTTCCTGTGGGTACCCACATACGACAGGCGAGTTCCAGGTGATGTAGCACCCACATGGGGCCATACACTTAGCCATTTGTGCCATTTTGAATGGCACCATAACCTGTACCATTTTGACCAGGGTGGTACCCGGTGCTTCCACAGGGCATGAACCTTACACTCACTTCCACAGCCACGGCGAATGTTCATGAGCTTGATTCCATTTGTGGTATGACTGTTACCGTACTTTCCCATCCTGAAAGATGGGAAAGCCACTCCTTCACCATTAAAAGGGGCACGTGTAAAGGCAGCTTTTAAGCATGCTATCACCTTTCAACAACCTGCACTTTGCCAGGAACACTTGCCCCCCATTTTACAGGCAACTATCCTGTGGTACTGAAGTGCCTCCTACACAATCAAGCAAGTGCTCAGAGCCTGGCTGTGGTGCAGCACCCTTTCGCTACTGGGATGCAAATGCATCAGCCAAGAGTGTTGCGAGTGGAGCCACATAGAGGCAGGTACTGTGGGGCACAAACGCAATGCGCCTTAGTAACCAGTTACCAGACACCAATCCATCAGCAGATGGGTGAATTACTACAGACCATTTGTGTGTCCCACAGGCCTGTTGTCTACGGCATCCCTACAGGGTCACAGTCAGAGCGATTAGAGTCGAGTAGTCAACAGAAAGGACATCAGTAACCATGATGGAGCATTTGACAACCATAAGCGTAAAAAAATGTCACTATTGATGACAAAGCAATTGGCAATAATAGAAGAGTCAAGGAACTGAGTCACTACCGCCAACGAAGCAATTGGAAACAGCAAGGGAGTCAAGAATGTACACCCCACAATGTGACAGCGCTTAACCGAGAGTCCATGCACGAACACCGCACCATGATGGCACTTGACAACCTGATATAGTCAGGAATGCACGCCACTACAAATGACGAAGCAATTTGGCTACCACAAAGTTATAATTACTTGTGCCAAAAGTTTGTCTTCCAGCTGCCCCATTCCATACAGGTGATTTCTGATAGAGGCCAGGACAACTTTCTAAGACTTGTCATGCCACACAACGGCCAAGGGCCAGGCTAAGGAGTCGGTTGTACCTATAAATGCCCGGCACCACCAAGGCACACGAACACAAATGGTGCCTTCCACAGCCACGGAGACTCTCACCTAATAAATGGCAGCATCTCTACTCTGCGGATGATGGCGAGGGTGCGGAGTATGGGGACTTGGAATGAAATCCAAGTTGCACCCCCACCCCGTCATTCGATTTGAGCCATGAGTTGCACCTTGATTATTCCCTAAATGAAACTGCAACTCACGACTCAAATCGAATTTCACTTGATTTTCGCTTGATTGTGGTGTGCGCACGGATGGAAGTGCACAGACGTTGGGAGGTGCTACAGTACTCCGCACGATTACAGGCGAGGGATTAAGCCATTTCACTCTTGGGTTCTAACTCACAGCCGCAGCCCAATGGGTAAGACGACTGACACTAACTCTCTCTAGTCTACCAGACACAGGCTCGAGTCCTGCCGGTGCCTGTGTGATTTTTTGCAATTGCAAATGCTATGTGCATGGACGCGGACGGACATTGTGCGGTCCTAAGGTACTCCGTACCTAAACACAGTCTGTGGCAGGACAGCCACCATACAGTTTCATCCCTCCTGCAAAGCGGTGTTGTAGATGGCTGGGGTTCCCACCGTATCGTCAAGGGTCAGGGACTTCTCGCAAAGGTAAAGGCAGCTTTCCATAGCTGTGAATACTCCCAAAATGGTGTACAGTCGACCAGGAGCACCTGTGCTCATAAAGAAATCTGGTGGTCTTCGAGCATCAGGTGGATTCCAAACCAGTACTTTCTGTTTAGCAGACGAGTGCGGCACTATAGAGCCATCACTGGTTTGTGGGGATTCTGGTGAACCTACGCATCGTCTGCACGTTTTGGCGAGCTGGGAGCCGCCATATTGGGCAGCTGGCGCGTCACGTGAATTGTGACCTCTTCGTGACCCCACGCGACGTACTGAACTGGCTTGCTGCGAATATGTGCGGAGGGCGTGGGGGACAGAGGACCAGTTCGTCGTCACCTTCTCTCATGCCACATTCTTCCCGACCAGCACGGGAGGCCTCCTCTACCCCCGAACCGACAAACAGGCCATGGAAGCGTTCCACCGGGACTCGGCTGAGAGATTCGGTCCTGACCAGTTGCAAGAGAAGCCCCCCTTCCAGCAACTGCGATTACAGATATCGAAGTCTGTGTACCCGCAGCTTGAGTGAGCGAACAGAGCCATTGTCTTCCTGTGAGTGACAGTCGTGTTGTTTGGTATATGCCCCGTATTTGCCAGGCAATAAAGCCTCCTTACTTTGGATAGCTGGAGTCTCTCTACCGCATGCGAATACTTCAACCTGTGCGCGAGCTTTCGGATTCCGCTGGGGCTGGTGTACGGCAGGTAGCACTTTCTCTAGGAAGCTAGCGGGGATCCTCTGTTATCCCGTGCGTTACCCCAAAGACTGCAGAGCTGTGGATCACTGTGGGTGCAAAGTGGCGCGCTCACAGAGGTTCAATCATGCGGGCATGCTGCTGGGTGGGCATGTGAGTGAAAGTGAAAACTACCCATGGTATTTACAGCTTCTGCCGCTGTATACACATTCTAAAGAGGCTCATTACTAGGGACAATTCATGTCTGTCAATGCGCCTCCTAGATTATCAGTGTTGCGTTGTCCACATATTGCCTGGAATGCAATTTAGCGTTTGATTTTCTCACGTGTTCTGAAGGCAGCCCCCGGACTGCTTGCGGACGCAGGGCTGGTAAATCGAGGACCTCCAATTTCAAGCCACTCTGGCAAGATACAAATAAGTACTGCAAAAAAATATATATATATATGCTGGGGTCTTCCATTACCATCCTTGTCTTGCTCCATATGCTTCCTGAAAGTTTAAACAACAATAAAGACAGTAGGATGGACCAGCACACCGACAGTGAGAATAAATCAAGGCCTGCCGGGTGCATTCAGACCTTGAGAAACTCGGAGAAGCAATGCAGATAAAATGCATTGATTTTAGATTTTTTTTCCAGCTCCTGGAACATGAAACTCAGCGCTTGTCTCTGCCCCATTTGTCCAGTCTGAATTTTTGCGCTTGAAATTCGTACTATGAAACATACATATTTTTAGAAAACACTTGTACTGCAAGATTTTTTTTCCTTTTAGGCATACTCTGCATTCTTACTCCCTCAAGAAATGTGCTTTAAGTCACCTTGAGACTGTGCTGACTCTGATGGCTAAAATTGTGCAGTGTCGCTTTGGGAGGGCACACATGCACAAACAATTTACAACTTGTACCATGTTAAAGGAACACTAAAGGCTGAGTAAAATTTTGTTTCAACTGAGGGATCGCACATTCTGTAGCCTTCTCAGCTTTTGTTGGACAGCAAGCCACGCCTTGTTTGCTGAGAAATATTTAGAGCCGGCATTTCACTCTGCCATTTCCCTTACATTTTTTTTGTGAGCAGCCTGGTATTCTCGATCGTCGCCATCTTCCTACAACCCTGTCCTCATTAGCTTTCCTTTCGTCGCAGTCAATCAGGAAGGGTGTATGTGATGCCATCTTGGTACGGCGGCACACAGCAAATTCGCCACCAAAACCCCGCCCTTAATAAGAGGGGGATGATGATGATGACGAAGCTTTCCTAAAAATGCCCAGGACATGCCTCAACCTGGTCTCAGGTGTTGAAAATACGTTTGGAGTTGTTAGAACAATTTCACGGCTGTCATTTCTGGTTGATTGCGCTAGTAACATGTGCTTTTGCTGCTGGCTGTGTCAAGTATACATACGCTAATATAGTTACGGTACGGTAGGCTTTAGGCCGTTGCGTTCATCTGCATGCATGCATCTTCTCAGTGCTTTTGCACGCAAAGCAAAACATTTCAGTGAAATTTAAAGCTGAAACACCCTACTGATGTGGCATCATATTTTATCATGTATGCATGCTGTGGTTTGCGTTTTTTTTAAAGCGCGCGACCATCAAGAGTATCCGCATACATTTATTTTACATTTTCACGTCCCTGCTGCCTCTCTGTTTGTTTCAGAAAACTCTAGACACGCTCCAGCAGTCCCACTTCACCATTGTGATGAGGTGACATTCTGGGGATGGTGTGTGCGTCGGAAAAGTGTTAGACGACGATGAAGTTGATGATGATGACACGGCAGACCGTGGACAATCGCCTTTTGTGGGTATGTGCCGGATCTGGGTCACCTAGAGGAAACCGGCAAAGTAGCTCCAGGCATAGCAGTGACGGGGGAAGATGAAGAAGAGGAGATCGTGGCTGGTGACGAAGCAGGGGGGTATTCGTAGGAACCATGATTCGGAGGGCTATCCGCAAGATGCGGTAGCCATGGTTTACCGAGGCCATCGTTAAGGACGCCCGGAGACGCAGCCAGGCTGCAGTGCCAGCTGTTCGTTGCCCGCGCATTAAATCGCCGGCTGCGACTGAGCAACTTTGCGTACCTTGTGACCACCACCAAGAAGTCGCCGACAACCGGGAAATGGCAGCACCGACTTCGACTGCACCAGACCACGTGAGCCGTTCAATCCATCACGGGTGTGTTTTCTAGAATAACTGTGAACTGATGATAGTTTTTTTCCACCATTGCAGAACAGTGCGAGTTTAGGATTGACTTTAGTGACATTCACTTTGTGACTGTAACATCTGTCTCCTTACCTCGTGCCGTCTCATTAAATGTTCGTCTCCGTACGCCCTTCTCAAGCGCCTGTCTCGAGTTTTTGTGACGAGAGTCTCGAGGACTAGCAAACACCAATAACATCACAACCATGCATTTGCAGTTTGTGATGTCACAAAATGTAGTGTGGAAAGGTGGATGGGGCATCAACACCTGTTTTTGTGTTTTTGAAATTTTCTACGTTAAAGGAGCCATGAAGAGAAAACACAAGTTTGGCTAATTCAAAAGATTGCCTCGTTAGAATCATACTGACACCACTTTTAATGTAAACTTCGCTCAAATAAGCTACATGGTTAGGAAAACAGGGAATGGCCATGCGACCCACTAGCTCATTTCCCGCAACAGAAACTATGTCATACCAGACAGCTCTGCGATTGGCTGAGGCCGGCAAAAGCAAATGCCAATTAGGCAGAGCTTATAAGCTTGCCGAACGAGCTATTTGCACTTAAATTTAGGGCACATTCCTTTTAAAGCCCTGAGAATGGTGGGACAAACAGTGGAAGTTATGAAAGCACACGCAAACATAGAAGTACCGATGCATACTGCTGTTTGCACTGCGCACACTATGCTTGGTTTAGCTGCAAAGGACTGCGGGGCTTTGGGGTTGTTTCAGACGACACTGGCTGATTGACGCAAGCAATGATGTCTTACGTGACCATATCTGTCGAGGGAGCACCATGTTTCACGAAATGATAGTCTGGAGCGCCATGCTTCACGAAATGATAGTCTCCATGAACAAAACAAGCCAGGTACAAATACGTTCACAAACAAACCAAAGGCAGAAAACGACTTTCCGCGGTGTGGTGGCACCATGTAGGTGCACTAACGGTAAACAAGGCCCTGTGATGTCATTGCAGACCACAAAACGCACGATTTAGTGGGAAAATCAAAATTGTAACTTAAATTAATTAATTTCTCAGTGAATAAAGCATTGTTTGCATTCGGACAAGCGCTGGGGGCACTATAAAACACGAAATCTTTCGAATAACACAAACTTGTGTTTTGTCTTCATGGCTCCTTTAATAAGCAACTGCTGCCGCTCCAAGTGTACTCACAACACTGTCCTCACAACACTAATCTACCAGTACAGGCAAACTTGCTTTTACACTTTAGTGTCGATTGATTGATTGATTTTGGGGTTTAACGCGCCGACGCAACGCAGGCGATGAGGCGCGCCGTAGTGGAGGGCTTCGGATTAATTTTGACCACCTGGGGATCTTTAACGTGCGCCGAAATCTCGTACACACGGGCATTTTTGCTTTTCGCCTCCATCAGAAAAGCGGCCGCCGCGGCCGGGAATCGAACCCGCGACCTCGTGCTCAGCAGCGCAACGCCTTAGCCACTGAGCCACCGCGGCGGGTTACACTTTAGTGTCCCTTTAAGGCTTGTGATGACCTCGGCTTGTGTTAGTCTAAGAGCAGGCTTAGACCAGGCCTAGGCCGGATATGGGCAGGGTTTGAACAGAAAGTGGACCGCAAGACTTTGGTGCAATGACGAATCAGCAGGTTTGAAGTTAGCTACCTGGGTCAGACCAAGGCCTGACTGGGAGTTGGGAGGGTCGAGCAAGTCTAAGCACAATGTCTTGGTGGGGTGAAGCGTAGCCTGGGCTTGACGGGACAGTGCTTGTCGAGCTCTTAATTCTAGTTGAACTGCATAATCCAGCTCAAGTAGTCTTATTTCCCTATTTAGCATAAATCTGCAGCCTCAATTTGTAAAGCTTGAAAGAGAGAAGAATTGTTCACATCTGCTTGCAAAACTACAACCGTGACGTCACATTTGTTTTCAATGCGGTTTGACGCTATTTATGTACTAAAAATTCACCGATTTCGGGGTTGTTCACACACACAAGAATTGCAGGTTCACCCTGCTCACAACCCAATGAATTTCACTCTGTGGGGCTGCAAGTGTGTAGTCATGGCCGATGCCACCAGAGCAGAGAAAGATGATGCAGGGAAAATTACATTTTTAAACATTTTTCTCATGAAAGCTGTGTGTATATATCAGCAAAAAAATTCAAAAATAAATGTAGGACGCCACCTATGAAGTAGTTTTTTTATCACATGGTTTTATGATCCCAACGCTCTTCAGTAATCTTTAAATTGAAGAATTCGGTACAGGCTCAAGTCTGTCTCTCAGACAATCATGCTTCAAGAAACAAAGGTTACTACAGAAGTTGCAGGCATTGTGAAGAGAATAACATTCGAACGCCTGACATGGGAAACTTGCGTGGGTAATTTCTGGAAGTTGTTGCAATAGATTCAACCCCAACTAAAAAAAACTGTCATAGGAGCACTGTCTTGCTCCTAAAACGTTGTGGCCCCTCTAGCCAATTCTTGCCACGAAGTACTGAGCCTCCAGAAAAAAGGGGAAAAAAAAAAAAAAAAAACACACGAAAGGGAAGGTCAAACTTGATTTATGAGGTGAACGGTTTGACTGTAGTGACCCTTTGGCTTCTCACAAAGATTGCTTAACCATCCAAAGTGAGCATCTCTGCTTTCCGCCCCAATTAAAAAAAATACAGGAACCGCAGCACGGTTTAAAAGCCGCAACTAAGTAGATGACAGCAGGATGGCTCTCCTGCTGTTTCGATTTTTCGCACATCCACAGACTGAAAAACAAAGCATTTATTCGTTATCCATAGTTTATCTTCCAGCATGCAATTTATTTTGCGTCTATGATAAATTTTACACGTATTAACAATGTGCTAACGATTCCAAGGCTGCTGTACAGCCCATTCAAGCCCGCATCCCCCACCCGAGAAAAAAAAAAGGTGGCAATGTTGTGCACGATTTGTAAATCTACACCCTGACCATCCTTCCAACAATGATCAGAAAAAAAAAATCGGAACTCGCAGCAATTCATGTGGGTTGCAAGAGCAAGCACATTTCTCAGCTAAACAAACGCGCACGAGTGCCCCCACGAGTCCAATGTCTGCGCACCGATACGACTTGCCACGAATCCAATTTAGAAGGCGAATGCAACAGAGGTATTGTCCTGCTTTGAGAATAACGTCCATGGTGACGCTGCTTGCGTTTGGGCGTACGATTCGGCGGGTCTGGGCGGCACGTCAAGAGGCGCGGTCACGCCCGGAACACATGCACCACACGCACAACGTACTGCCGGCAGATGGGGCATTCACTGAGCTGCTTGCCACAGTTGGTGCAGGTGCACATGTGGCCACAGTCCAGGATCACACAGTCCACGCCCTCCTCCATGCAAATCTTGCACATGTCCTCTTCGGGTACGCCTTCACCTGCAGTCGATGAGAGCAGCAGGGTGAATTTTAGCAGTGCACGCGCCAAACCTCCAAGCGTACTCTCCCTCCCCTTTCTAGTTTCGCGGCGAACCTAGTAATGGCTCCTCAGCTAGACCTCACTAAACCATTTGATAGAGCATCCCATTTAGCTATACTTCGCAACTTGGAATCACTAGCTGTGGGACATTGCCAGTACAATTATGTCAAAAACTTCTTGATGGTTTAAACAGCAATATTCCAGATTGGTGACATCACCTCGGATGCCATAACGTTTCCCTCTACAGGCACCCCACAAGGTGCAGTTCTGCCACCACGTCTTTTCACTCTTGCTCTGCTAAACATCCGTCGGCAACTTGCGCAGGTTCCCAATTTCCGACACAGCATCTATGCTGACGACATTACTCTGTGGGCGTCAGGGGGCAGCGATGGCCAAATAGAAGACACCGTACAAACAGGTGCCCGAATCATTGCTGATGAAGCTCGCAAGGTCAGATTAGAATGCTCCCCACATACGTCACAACTTCTTGTTGGGCGCAAAAACACCGCCCCGTATAAAAGTCCACATTGGGAATGTGGAACTGTTGGAAGTGCCCAGCATAAATATTCTAGGTATTACTCTCCAGCCCAACTATGCAAACACGTGCTTTATAATGCAATTAAAATCCCAGGTAACTCAAACCATAGGCATATTACGCAGGATTACAGCTTGCAATAAAAGCCTTAAAGAGAATCTGCCTCCTACAGGCATTTGCAATAAGCCCCATTACATATTCCCGGCCATACCTCAATCCCTTTCAAGCAGAGTTAGCAAAAATTAATTGTCTCATTGACTGGATATACAAGACGGCATTGCAGTTACCCCACAGCACTCCCACTGCCAGACTGGAACAGCTGGGCACCTACAACACTGCAGAAGAAATAGTCGAGACCCATAGACTCAATCAACTTAAATGCCTATCGACAACACCCACTAGTCGACAGATCATGCATGGATTAAATCTGCGAGCTCTGCTAATAACTGATCCCTAAGTCTCCATTCCCCCAAGCATTCCCACACACCTCTGCATCCGCCCTCTCCCACACAATATGCACCCAGTGCACAACAGAACACCAGGAATAATGAGCACGGGTTTTGACCGAGAAGTACCCCATTACGCTGAGCACACTTTACATGGACGCGGGAGACTATTGGCGGTGAGATATTTGAGTGGCGCCCCCTGGCTCTGACGTCGGCTTAGGGACTCGCGCCGCTGTCGTCTGCTACACTCTGCTTGTGAGGGGCAGCAGTGCCTGTGCTAGAAATCGCCCGATTTGATGCTTAGTGCATTAAAAAGCGTATTTCTAGCAATTCCGTTATTTTTGCCAGCTTCTGACACATCTGAATGATATCAAGCAGTATCCCGCTCAAGTCTGCAACAAACGAGGAGAGACAGAACAACTTTTTTCAGAGCATCGGTCAGATGATCGTGTGCAACTTGTCCTTTCTAGCTTATTTGCCAGGTTCAGTGCTTAGAGCTCCTCGATAAGCACCTATTCAAAATGCGTAGGCTTCCCTAAAGTTTTTTTGAGATGCTCTTATGAAGACTCAACAGCCTAATGCTATGCACCAAGCAGCAGATCCCTGCACGCTCATCGCACAGCAGGAAATAAAACGGCTGTCTTTAATTTATTTCGTTGTTGTTGAATTGTATCAGATGAATGTTTTTTTTTTGTGCCCAACGCATTATTTTTCTGCACTGTCACAAACGTCTTATTAGGAGGTTTGGGATATTTTGGAGGCTTACAAAGTTCATGTGGATATTTTGTTTGGGCTGTAAGGCACACTGTACCTGCTTCAGAAATTGGCTTTCATTATGGCTGCATACAAAAAGGTGCATATCCACAGCGTGTGTTGCTTATTTAGATGCAACTAAAATAAAAAGGTTTGTGCTATGCCACCACGAAACGGCGCAGACAACATTGTCCACAGTACTCAAAGGCGGATTCTGTGCTCCGAATTTCTGTAGTAACCATCGTTATCATACTACACCGATTCTCAACCCGAACAATTATGACATGATATGGTGTGGAAGTCTTGATATTCTCGCTAACGAAAGTAATAAATAGTATACGCGTATATATTACAAGAATTGAAACCAATGAATATTTCCAAGCAGCTCTTTATTGTTCTCCAACCCTTCCAGGAGTAAATAACTACTGATCTACTCGGGATGGCATTCTGTGAATTGAAGAAAATTGTCCTGGACTGAGGACCCGGCCCACTAATCAGCTCGATTTTACTGTTAAAAAGTTTTCTCCTCCTCCTCCTCTTGAGTGCAGTTTTGCTATTACGCATATCTGTATATTTGGAAGATATGGCTGTGACAAATGTACCGAAATATCCCTCCAGGCCTGAGCAAACATAGTGTTACTCTATCTTTACCGTAGACGTGACTCGTTTCGCTCAATAAACCTCCATACTGGCTAGAAGCCTGGTATTAACCCAGCACGTGCCTATACACACCGTGGGTTATTTGGAACTCAGTCTACAGTTTTTGCAGCCCATAGTGCATTTCGGCATACTTTCATGCCATGAAAATGTAATAACATGTGATACAATACTTTCGAGCATTCGGCGAGGTTGCAAAAACTGTTTTACCTTACATATGATTACTGGAAATCATAATGCCTTCTGCCAAAGCCGGCAGCCCCGAAGGCCTAGAATTTGTTTTGGTCTTGTATATTTTACTAGCAGCTGGCTGTTCCCTGTGTTGGAAAGATTGCTTAATACAGAAGCTGACACCTAGGTCCGACTCTTTGCTCTGCGCACAGGAACGGCTTCATAAGGAATCCGGTGACGCCGGCGGTGTGTATTCCATAGTGGTATCCAAAACTATACTATCCAAAACTCACGCCTTGAACTAGTGTATACAATTTTAAGTCTTTTATTATAATAAAAAGTTATGCACATGCAAAATTTGGTGCGGACACGCATACGATGTCAACCGAGCGCAAAGAAACAGCAGGGAGAGCGAGCCTGAGTGAAACAGGCAACAAATGCGAGAATCCCTAAGCCGACGTCACGGAGGCGCGCTTCGCAGCGCCGCCCGTGGTCACATTCACCACAAATAGGCATCACAATGCGTACGCTGAGGCAGCAATATTCAACCCTAATTCCCCACCCTTAGCTCCCTCACAATACGCACCTGTCGTCCGGCAACGGCGGAGGAAGCGGCAATAGCCCTAGCACTAACGCAACGGCCAACCCCCACAATCATCATCGCTGATTCGAAAACGGCCATTCAAAACTTTGCCAGGGGTACCATCTCTCCTCAGGCGCTCCAAATTCTTATTCAAAATCCCCCTACAGACCTCATGGAGCCGATTTGTACTCCTGCCCATACAGGGCTGTGGGGCAACGAGGCAGCCAAAAAAACAGCTCGAGAACTGACTGACCAAGCAGGCCCAAGCCTCGTCCCCTTACACGGAGCCCAATTAGCCCGAAGCAGCTTGCTTAGCTATTGAGAAATAACTGCGAATTACCGCCTAGCCTACCGCATATTCTCACTGGCTCATCCCTAAAGAATGCTCATGGCACCTCATTCAAACAAAAATTTTACTCTGTCGCTCCAAACTGCACTTAATGCCCCCCCCTCCCTGCCCTGTATCAACCCCCAACTGCTCCGCATGTGGCTTGAAGGACACCATCATTAATGCCATGTGGGCATGTAACAAAGATCCCTTCCCATTAATCCGTACCACCGAGCAATGGGAGGCGGCGCTGGGTAGCTCCGACCCACACATGCAGAAAAGTCTGACGGAACGGGCTGCCTTGGTCACTGGCTAGCTGCAACTATTGGTCACCGCCCCCTACTAACTACAAATTGCAATAAAGTTTCTCTCTCTCTCTCTCTCTCTCTCTCTCTCTCTCTCTCTCTCTCTCTCTCTCTCTCTCTCTCTCTCTCTCTCTCTCTCTCTCCCCCCCCCCCTCGGCTAGAACCTTTTTTCCAGGATTCCAGCCAAGGTGCCATGAACAGGTTCTTCCTGAAGTCCTGGCTAGCACCATTCTTATAAGGAGTGACATTAGTGAACAAGCTGCGCATCCCTGCCGTTTATATAATTTCCCAATGAAGTTTTGCGGTACTGCTATGCAATTATGGTGAGAATGGCTAGACCATCGTTTTATCAGAGATCAATGCACACCATTTTGTTTTTCTGGATAATTTTTATTTCTTCATTTCTTCAGTCCAGGGAGTCATGGACTGAGGACACTCCTCACTGGTCCGGAGTAACCGAAATCACAACGGAAGGGATAAATAAAGCTTTTTCCTCCTCCTCTGTATTACATAGGTACAGCAAAACCTCGTTGATACATATGAAAAAAAAAAAAAAAAAAAAAAAAACAGAAGCGAGGGAGAAACGAACAATCTGGGAAAACGTACTATCCGGTAACAAACGTACTATGGAAAATTTTTTCACAACTGAGAGCGTACCAGGAAAACATATGAACCCAGAACGTATAAACAGGGTTCTACTGTATAAACCCCTGAAAGTTTTCTTTGTTGATATGGTATAACTGTAAAGACTTTTATACAAGTTCATACACTCTGCTATAAAACCCACTAGGCATAAAAAAAAAAATTAGCACTTGTAGATATCGTGCCAACAGGAAACAGCCATGCAAGGAAAATTTGCTGTCATTTCCCCAGACCCTAACAACATATATGCCCATGCATATTGGCAAAAAATACCAGCACCAACTCCTCACTTGACGTGTCTGAAGAGCCCCCAATTGCCTTACACATAAAAAAATAAAAACTGCACCACTCATACATAGCTGGCAAAAATTCCCCCTGAAAGTTGGACAAAACAGGGCAGATAAAATCCATGGAAGCATGCTTTTTTAGTTGCTCATCTTAATCTATTTTTGGAATCCCTTTTCATATTTCATCTATACTCGGCAACTTGCTCAGAAAAGGGTTGCCAAGGGTTTTTTTAATCACAATATGCTGATGGCTACCTTTTGCTTGTGTTGCTGACAGCTGGGCACGATAACAAAACCATGATTACGCCAGGGTAACAGCATTCCACAGGTGTTTCTAAGATTACAAGTACACATGCATGCACTAAACAAATGCTCTACATTCATTTATCCCCTTGCCAAGCAGATAAAGCACATAATTACAGAAGTGTGCTGTCTTATTAGTTCTACCAAAGCGAAGAATTCCTCTGCACTTTAGTGCCAACCAAATTCAAGTTTATGAATCTTGCCACATAAACAACTCTATTCTGAAAAACATTCACTGGACATCAGCACACTTTGGTGCAGTTGGCTCAAGTGAAGCTTGGTTGGGTACACCAAGGAACAGGAAAGTGAAATTGCAGCAAAATGGTACAATGGGTGCAGTTGGACCACCACTGGCACACCATGTGTCAAGAATATGCTCACAACTGAGGCTTCCAGAGCGTCCAATCGAACGAGCAAAAAAAAACTGACAGCTTCGCACTGGTGGCGCGAAGACTGGGCAAACTGCGAAGCTGGCAGCCCCCCCTAGCTTGTTCTCGGTTCAGAAAAGTTTGTGTGTTTATGCTTGGAGACTCGGCTAAGTTTTCTGCATGGTTATGCTTCGAGACTCGGTCAAGTTTTCTGTGTGGTGCCATCACCAGCCCCCCCCAAAGAGCAACGAACATTCGGTCATTAAGTATGCACGCGTATTGACCGCCTTTGCGGTGAAGCTCCAAGAGTAGTAGAGGGCGCAGCAGGATGAGCTTTTGCCAAAAATTTAACTTGTTTGGCGGCCATCATTTGGCTTGTGTGGTTTGGCGTGTGGGATGCTAAGACTACTGACACGAAATTTCCATGTTACGTTTTCTTTTAATCATAGAATGGCACATTAGATGGTCGATCGCAACGTAAACAATCATTTACGGCGTCGTTTATTCGTGCCAGTTTCGGTTTCGACAAAATGAATGCCGAGCGGCCGCCATGACAGGAGGTAGCACCTGATGTCACCATTCTTGTCGCACCGCTCCCAGTCTGGACGCGCGCACGCACTCGCCCAGACCGGCCAAGGTCTTCACCATACCCAAGCACCCGGGCAGCATGACGTCAGTCCCAAAACCATGACGTGTACACACGGCGTAGCAGAGCACGCCAACCGTAGCCAGCACATCAGCTACGTCACGAGAGCCCCCATGTCGGCAGTTTGGGGCAAGTAGCAGATGATGTCATGCTGGCCCGCTCTGGGCTTTCTCATGTGTGAAGCGATTGGATTTAAAATATGTTGTACTGAACGGCTACTGTTGAAACTTGGTGGGAGATATTTCATGATAAAAAGGAAGCATTTTACACAGTTATCTCAGCTTTGAAATTTCGTGTCCCTACTCCCCTAACGTTATCACTTTTTAGCCTTTTGGACAGCCCAAACAGATTTGGGCAGTTTTTGCAGCAGCAAAATTTCGATTTTGGAACAGAAGAATCTTGATTTGGAGCAGTTAAGGACATTTAATACGTTGTCTTGTGAGCTTAAAAAATCACAATTTCAGCAATTTAAAGGGTCAAGTAAAGGGTCACAAAGTTCTAACTGCACTACGTTTTCACTAACTGGTGATATTGTGTTGCGGCTGTACGCAACACTGACAACGAAACTGCCATTAACATTACCAAATTTAAGGGGTCTGAAATTGTGGCGAGTTATTTACCATTTCAATGCTTAAATTATTATTCTTGTAATCCCAGGCTGCGTTGTACGATTGAGTGTAGTCACGGCAGCAGTTGAGCAACTTCGAGCTAACGGTCGCATAGCCCAATCAGCCTACCCGTTGCTTGATTGATTATGGGGTTTAACGCGCCGACGCAACGCAGGCGATGAGGCGCGCCGTAGTGGAGGGCTCCGGATTAATTTTGACCACCTGGGGATCTTTATCGTGCGCCGAAATCTCGTACACGCAGGCGTTTTTGCTTTTCGCCTTCATCAGAAAAGCGGCCGCCGCGGCCGGGAATCGAACCCGCGACCTCGTGCTCAGCAGCGCAACGCCTTAGCCACTGAGCCACCGCGGCGGGTAGCCTACCTGTTGCAGTCCCCGGGGCGCTTGTGCACCCAATGGTCGTTTGAGTAGCATTACAGCTTAGACACCTAGATTTTGGCATTAAATTTCACTTCGCATACATCAAGTGTTATTAGTCGTGTGCTATGGCAACCATACAGTCCTGCAGCTATTGGGCGCTGCCTGAACAGGTCACGGTGCCGCAGCACAGCCCGCAACTTTCGTGTCGACCATTCCATCCTGGAGGCTCGCGATCGCGCTTCGAAGCACAGCAACACCTCAGCGTTTTATAACACCGCAACGAGCCAAAAAGTTCACTTTACGAAACCCGATTATAGACGCACGCACCGCGTTTCGCACTCAAGGACAAACCACGCCAAAGTTGTAGGACCCACATTTCAATGAACTTTTTTTCGAGCTGCGCAACTCCCCGTAATCTGGCACCAATCTCAAACCTTATCCCCGCGTTAAAGGCCAACTGCACTGAAATTTCACCTCGACCAAATTCATTTTTAATGTGTTAATGTGTAGTAAGTACCACCAAATCAGCTGGGAAATGAGTGGTAGCCCAGTGAGACGCCTCGTTAATCAGTCAGAAGCGTTTAAAAAAGCTCTGCCACAGACCACGCTGCACCTGCCGGCGGATCGCGTAAACAGCCATGACACGCCTGTGACGTTCCAGCCGATGGGGGATTCTTCCTCTGGCCAGCCACGCAGCTGGAGAACCGGTTGAGCTCCGCTGTGCACGCTTCACCCATTCGCTGCTCCGTGTGTGCGTAGACCTTGCGTGCAGACTTTCTCCCAAGCTGCAGACCATCCAGCCGCTCGCTGGACGGCTGCAACGTCACTTCAATGGCCGCGCTCTCCTCGGTCTCGGTTTCAAAATCGCCGATTTTTGCCGGCCGCTTGCCGCGTCCACGTGCGTATTTCAGCTGTTGTACTTTGCATGTTGCTTTCTTTTTATGAAGACTACCCGAAAATAGGGTTTTCAACAGGTCGAAATTTTGAGTGCAGTTGTCCTTTAACGTCACTGTTCAGAGCCACAACAGATAGAATGAATAGACTGGAACCCAGCTGATAGCCTAAATTAACTGGGGAAAATATCGGCGATGCGCACTGAGCGCCTGAAGTACGCAGTAGCAGCCGGATCAGGCGGCGGCCATGTTTGTTGCCACAGCGATGCCCAATCGAGAAGGCCGTTTCAGCGAACCCGGACGGAAATCCAATTGCGTTTTAGAAGGTATCGTTTGCTTCGTTTCAGTCTTTCTATTTGTGCCATTTCTGTGTTTGCGATTGACCAACTATATAAGCGGTGACCGGGATGCGGGAGGCTTTCGTCCCTTCCGAAATTGACATGAGCATCAAAATTCGCGCCTTTCAGGCTCTTCTGGAACAGTTTGGCACAATTTTCGCAATATTCGTGCTTTTGGAGCAGCTTGGCGCAGGAAAATGGAACTGTATCAAAAAGGCGCAATATGCGCACCTCTCACCCCTGCTTCTTTCATTTTGGCATTCATTCCCTTTGCACCGTCAAAACTGTACCACTCATTGCAATGAGCAATAGAGTGAGCCATCCCATAAAACGTACTTGTACCAGTTGTACCACGTGTCCCTGCGACGTGTTTCCAATGCCGTGCTTGTAGCAGTTGTATTGCACCTCCGAGAGGTGGCGACACGAGTCCCGCCCCAGCGCAAAAAGGCAATGCTACGGTGAAGCGGTACCGGCGTGTGCAATGACGCCATCGCTCAGCGAGGTTTTCCTGCACACGTTCACCGGCCCCACCACAAGCTTAAACAGCATCACTCTTAAAATGTCTTGACCCAGCATTGTGCCAATTGAGTACATCCGTGCACAGTGTTTCAATCACAGTGAGCAGCGTCTTGGTAGACACTGCCGACAGTTTTACTTGAGCCCCCTTGTCGCTGCTGCCCTCGCCGGCTCCGATTTTGACAAACTCTGCAAGGCCAACAACGAATAGGTTCTTTTTGCGCCATGTTCTTTTACATCTGCTTGCGCCATGCACTCTCACAAGCTCCACAGCAAATGCACAATCTCAGCAGCATACCCCACCATAGTGGCCCAGGAAATGCCAGCACTACTGAAGCAGGGGCCAATTACTTCCCATCCCTCCAAGTGCCCCTGACCATGAAACCTTGCTTTGGTTAATGCTACTTTGCAGGCTTTTGGTTGGATAATGGTGCACATGCCAGTGAACAGATGCCCAATCACCTGGCAGAGGTAGTGAACCTTCAAATTAGCAATAACTCCCTTGTCTATAGGCTAAAGTTGGGAGTTGTTCTTGGAGGCACAAAGAGCCCCTCCACGGTGCTGAGCAACAGATCGACACGGTGAGCGCTGCAATTATTCAGTAGCAGCGGCACCTTCCAGTTTCACAAAACTGTGTTTGCATCAAAATCAATTGGCTTGTGGAAGCAGTCACTGTCATCCATACTGTTGTGAACGCAGCACGTTACAAAAATGGGAAGGAGAGCCGCAAGGCGCCATGCTTTGTGAGCCTTCCCAATGAGCAGCAGATGCTGTTTATCGGTGCTGTCCATGTTGGGGGACACATCAAGATTGCTACACACTCCTTGCACATTTGAGGGGGGGGGGGGGCGCTACAGAGAACAGAGAACAGGCGCCACAGAGAAAGTGTCCCGCCATGTATTCAGACCACCGGCACCATACACGGGGATCTCTCAACACGTTCCACCGACGTCATCCCGCCCAGCGTCGAGTAGTCTGGAATGTGAGCGTATCGCCTCGTTTTTCCTTCCGCTCAAACTTTCGTTCGGACTTGTGTTTTAGTCTTTCCTCCGCGTTGCGCGTGTGCTGCATTTTGTTGCCGTTCAAGTCCCTAGTTCTTTTCCCGAGTGTTTGTGTGTCCGCAAAAGAACATATGCTTTTTAGTTGTTCTCAAGCCATGGCGTCACTTGTCGTCGATCCTCCTACGCGGGCCACACGCCCGCCTGCTTAACACACGGCCTCACATGGAGGATAACAGGTCTAAGAACCCCATGCGCATAAAAATCAGGTACAAACCGAAACTGCCCCACAGCTGACCACCCTCACTGCTATTATGCCATAGTGGCTGCTCACTAGCTGCTGGGAACCATGGTGGCATGCACTGCAGGATCCACTTGCCATCAGGTGCTGCCATTGTTCAACCTTTAGACTGACTTGCCCAAGAATTAAAGCCACAACGACATATCGTGTCTGCTACAAGAGTAGCTGAATGACTGGAGTTGTTCTACGTGCGGAAGTAAACAGAAACAGATATGCATTTCGTCCCTCTAGTGTGCCAGGGACTTGTGCTCATGACTCACAGAAATTAAAAAAAGCGAGCCATTAAGCAAAGACTGCCTTAGTGTGCGAGCAGGGAGGTTTCCAAACCTTGAAAATGAACTGGCTGACTTCACAAGGCAGTTCTGTAAAAGTCACATGACTATGACCATAAAGGTCCTCAAGTTGAAGGCCCTTGAGCTTGAAAGGTATCAAGGCCTCTCAAGAAGCCAATTTAAAGCAAGCCGGAATTGGATTGCAAGATTCATGGCTTGAATGGTTATGAGGTTTAACGCGCTGACGCTACACAGGCGATGAGGCGCACCGTAGTGAAGGGCTCCAGATTAAAGGGACCCTGCAACACGTACTATCGACTACTAGGAATGTTTCTTGAGCTCAAGTCTATTGTCCCAGCAATTTCCTCCCACAATAATTATAAAAATCCGTTCATTAACACCGAAACCACGTGCGATGAGAAATCGCGCATAATCGTTCCCTCTCAACTTGACTGCGTACAACGCGACGAAAGCTGCGCGCTTTCTCCCGGAGAGGGAGGCTGCTCGCGGCGTTCTCTTCCACGGCCTTCGATATATCACAGGCCGGGGAGTTTTCTCTTCTTCTCTGCAACGTGGAGGGGTCTATTTCCGGTCTGGTGCCACAAAAAAGCAGGCATGGGTGCCTGCTCCCAAGCGCGCGCTCCGGCTGGTAGGGTGTTTTAGAAGCAATAAGCGTTTGTTGTCGAGTGGTCTGGTTAAAAGGGAAGTATTGAGCTCATCACTCAAACTCCGCGCGTACTCAAAGCACAAAAGAAACGGCAAAGCTGTGCCCACAGGTTCAGGCATAGAAGAGGTTCGTACATAGCGCCAACAACGGCGTATCGTCACAGGAAGTGCGAGAAATCAGCCGCGAAGTTGACCAGTGACAGCCAATCGGACAGCCATGGCCTCAACAAGCCGTTTAGGCCATGCCAGGGGTGCATAATGAGAACTGAAGAAAGCGCGGTTGGTTTTTCCGCGTCTTTCACAGCGATTTGTGTGCTCACCACTTCATGTGCACGTGTAATATTTGGCTCAGGTATTTCTGGTAGTGTAAGCTAAGGGTCGCGCAGGTTTACTTTCACTGCTCAAAGAGTGTTGCAGGGTCCCTTTAATTTTGACCACCTCGGGATTTTCAACATATGCTGAAATCTTGAACACACGGCTGTGAGATTCATGAAGTCCAAAGGATTTTCGCTTTCTTGACACACTGGCTTGTGTCAAAAGCTACCGGCGATTTTCGAGGAAACATCAGTTATGTTTCCACAGGTGCGTTCTGTGCGTACTGTGACACAGCCATGCACATCAAATTGGACAGATCAGCTATGCTTACCAATTTCCTATCTACGCTGATAAGCATGCCAATACCACAACGGAGTTGACGGGTGAAAAAGTTTCTGTGCTTATATCCAACATTGAGAATACAGAGTAGACTGCTTATAATGTATGTCGCGGGAGCCACAAAAATTCGCACTATAAGCGGTATTGCACTATAACCAAAACATGCGCGAATTCAACCACATCACCACCTACCTCTCAAATCGTCCTATATTTATCATCACTCGAACACACAGCACTTAAAAACAAAGCTTTTTTGCTTTTTTTTTTTTTTTCCCACATCAGCCGCTGCTGCAGGGTCTTACACATTGCAAACGCGGTCCTACGAACGGCGAGCGCAGTTTTAAATTCCGTTGTGTTTGCGTTTTGAAAGACCATGGCTGCGTTTATAGAGTCGATGAATAGATGCCGCAGGACGTGATAAGAACGCCAGCGGGATTTTTTTTACCCCACCTTGTGTTCCCGATGCTGAAGGCGGCTGCATATCAGCGCAACGTACTGGTGGTGGAAATCTTCGGCTTCGCGCTGCTCGCTTAATCGGAAGGGGAAAAAGCAGTTGCATATCTGCACAACGTTCTAAAGCGTGAACCGCATGGAGCCATTTCTTCTTGTGAAAACGTGCATTGCACGCCGCAGGCACGGCGACGCCGGCATGGATGCAACTGGCGTGGTGGTTGTGGCGCGATAAGAGGCGGCAACATGGCATCGGTACTGGCCGTGAAGTGGTGCAGGCAGCTCCAGCGACCACTTCTAACCGCTCGCTGAAATGTCGCACGAGGCGCAAGCGAAGATGCTCATGCAAGAAAAGAGCTGATAATCTGGGCGAAAAGTGGAATGCAAACTGCCATCCACGTTGCTTGTGAAAGCGCCCATCAAAAAATACCGTGGTGGTAAGCCTAAACATCTCTGGCGCGGCCAGCTGGCTCAGAGCGCTTCAAATCTCCCGTGCGCGTCTCCCCATTGGTGTGAGTCGTCAGGCTCCTCCCACTGCCATGTGAAGAAGCCACCACGAGTGTGTAATCGTCGAAACGTGCATGAAAAAAAAAACGCACGCACAACGCCGACATGCACGAATTGTGTGCGAAAACAAGCCATGCGGTTCACGCTTAATAGAAACAACTTGCCACGTGTGGATGGGGAGGGGTGGTCGCTATTTTCCAAGGTGCGTCAACCTAGGACAGCTGTGGTTATCACGTACGCGCGAACTAAAGGGTGCCTATTTTTTTCTTCTGTGTCAAAGTTATAGGAGAGCAAGGGGTGCGCGCTGCGTCAGATGGCCGATTTCATCCTTTCTTTTTTCTTTTGCTACCCTAAAACGATGCCCCAGCTGCGCCAGTTGATCAGCAGACCTGCCGAAAAACCACACTATAAACAGTATTGTGCTTCAGCCAACCGCATTTTAAGCGGTATGCTTATGCATTGAGTTCTATGAGAGCCAAACCGGTGTTCACAAAAACCCACGTTACATCCTTTCCCGCACTATAAGCGGTTACATTATAAATGGTCTACACTGTACATGAATTAACTGCAATGCTGACCTGTGCAACAGATGGTTACAAGTTTGCTTTTTTTCTTGTGCTCAAGTACAGGACGCTCCTCAAGTATGTGAATTTGCCACGAGGAAATGAATACTGCTTCCTACAGCCCGAATTTCATTAAAACCATGTTTCCATAAGTGGTCTACACTGTGCATAGTATACCCCTCCCTCAAACCTTTCTTTTGGCAGTTTGTCTTTACGCCAACAAGAGTTCTGCAGTTATCTCGTTTCTTTGTGTGCCATCCACACACCACAACTATGCCAAACGTAAGCCGAAGAAGAGGGAGATCAACAACCACTTGGCAAGCACTTTTGAGAAGGCCATGCTAACTCTGCATCAGCGCTGCGCCCTCGCAAAATGCAGGCCTTCTACACAGCCCTGGATGCACGAGAAAGCCGTGCAACAGCAGCAATAACAGCAGCAGTGTTGTGCCCACCGTGTTGGTGCTTGCGCTTCTGGTTCCAGAGCCAGCGCAGCCGCTCATACAGCTCGGCCTTCTCACAGCATCCGCGGTAGTCGATGAAGTTCCGCGTCAGCATCAGCTTCATCTGCAGCACCGTCAGCTGACCCAGCTGCTCCTCACTCTCCACCTGCTCCAGCAGTGTCTCCACCTCGATTCCGCCAACACCGCTGTTGCTGTTGCCAGGGGCCACTGGCTCCTCCTGCTCCTGGTGCGGTTGTGACTGATGCATAAACAGGGTGCGGGAGACTTTAACCCAACCCTTTTAGTACCCAACCAAAAAAGAGAAAAAAAATCAGAGGTTGACACCAGGTATGTGTTCCGGCTACTCTTTCTTACGTCAGTTGTAAAGTTCTAATGAAGTGATTACAAAGTTCACTAAGTTGCAGTCTCGAAGAGGATTGCTAACTACACCAATTGCACGCAAGACACTAACCAAAACAGTTTGTCCAGGTGGATATAAGTGGGAATGTGGAATGCACGAAATGACACGGAGTGGGGTCATATAGAAACAGCGGTGGGGCACAAATAGGTGCAAAGTACACAAGAGACAAGACACAAATATGAAACACACACTGAAGTCGTAAAAAGATTTTCTGTGCACCCTTTTTGATGTAGTGATTGGAAAAGCGTTGGCGCCAAATCACTCAACTTGCTTTCTCACTGTTATCAGCATCCTTTCCCCATTTCAGTTTCCAGATATGGCAACCTTTCAAATGGGGCGGAAGTACAGTATGCTGTCTTCACGGCCCTTTGAAAAAGCTGATAAAATGACAACTTTTAAATAAAATTCTGGTTCAGTTCAGCAGCTCGCCTGAACAACTTAGACCAAAATCAGTGAAAATGTGAAAGAACCACGGCTTTCTGAATTTTTCTTACTGACGAGTATTCTGCAGTCTTTAGGAAATGCCGAATGTCTTAGAACTAAAGCAAAGCGCATGCAAGCACGCACAGAAAGAAATCACATGACGACTATTATACTCCCTAACTGCAGTCTTTTAGGTCATGGCGGATATCTGCGGCGTCTCAGAAAGTGATCGCGTGATCAGCGATTGCACGGTGGCGCGTGCTACTTTGCTGGTACCTCACAGCACTTCGCTGTCACGGAGCATGTTGTTGCAAATCGTGTTTGAACCTCCCACCTCCCATGCAAATGTCACGTGGTTCAGATGAGTCACAAACGGAGGAGGAGCGTCTGGCGATAGTGGGAGGGGGAGGGCGCTCCTCAGCAGTGACGCATGGTGAAATTGTGAGGGGGAGGCAGTGCAACATACTGAGCCGTGGCAATGCGCTGTGAGATGATGCCTTAGCAACACGTGCCGTCCTCCCCCTCACACTTTCGCCAGAAGCCACCACCCTGTTTGGTTTCTGACTGGGGTTCCTTGCTCGCTCGCTTGGTTACGCGGACGGCGTTCCGAAAGTGCTGCACTGGGCACCAAAGCGCTATGCGCCAAAACAACAGACGATTGGAGAGCTCTCACTATACTGGCGGTACACCTCTTGAGCACAACGTACATAAATTAAGGGAATGCTATTGGAATCCGAGTATGCTAAGACTATCCACTACCTGAACAATGCCCTCAGACAAATCCAGGCAAGAATTTTTGTGGCTGCCACTTACTGTCGTGACAAAGACAATCCGAAAACACTCAGTAAACTTCAAAGGCTCAACTCGGAGCTCTAACCGCATAGGATACGGGCTGTCATCCCCCGAGTACAGCTTACATAGGACAAAGAAATACTTGGTGGATACTAAGTACAGGGCTATTCATTCTTAGAAAACCATCCTACAACAAATCCCTGCAAGGAACAAACAAAAAACTTACAATGATTATGCATCGGCTTCACCGGGCAGCTCGCCCACACATTTAGGCTGAGATGAAGTCATGACGGCCTGTAGCTAGTTACTAAGACTTGTGTAAGAATTTAGACCCATTAAAGGTAGAAGAATCGCTGCCGAGCTCCTATCTGTATTCCAAATAATGTACCTTGCCTCTGGTGACCTCTGCATCCAGAATGCCAAACCACTGCAAGCAAACTGCATCGATTCGGGCAACTGTGCTCCCCTTTTTGCAAATGTATGGATTTGAAAATGCACTGCCAGGCCTTCCTTCTTTTACTTCCAACAGCTTCCCCAAACAGTCATCGCAGGCATGGGCCGAGAGGGCTGATGGAGACAACTTTTTCTTTATGTACGCCCTTAGTTCCGGACTCTTGCAAATTAGAGGAAGGTGATAAGAAAAGAAAAGTGCACAAATTGGGTCCTTTATGTATCACGGCTAAAGAAGGAGGTATGGAAAAAAAGACAGTGATGATGCCTGAGCCAACAAATAAATGAGCACCCTGGCCGGGCATTCTAGACAAACACCCAACTTGGTTCTCAAATGGCTCTACAGTTGGCTGAAATTACTGGTTTCAGCCAAGGTCCAGCGCCAGTTCCACTGCACAAATATGATGCCATGTCTAGACATTTGTCTATGACTACAGAGTAATCTCTGAAGCTAGTTTTTAACAGTAGGGTGTTGTGTTTAAAAGCTATAAAAAGTGTTTAACAGGGCCTGACATGTTTACTGCCCAATGAGGTCGGTTGCATGAGAATTTGGCCACACACTAGTTATGGTGACTGCGCAACCGAGAAGTCTCTGTCAAAGTTAACAGCAGTGCCATGGATGCAAGAACTATCAAACTAGCACTGCTAATGCTACGATTTGTAGTATCTACACCCCTTCCTCCCCTTTATCATCGCCTTGTGCAAAGGTCGGTCTGGATCAGCCACTGGTTCGAAGCCCACAGTAGTGTTCCGGCTCTAAACTTTTATGAGCTGAAATTGAGGGTTCTGAAGTGGCCCTTGACAACAATGTGATGCAGATTTGAAGAAGCACGTTCATGCCAAGGGCTCAAAGATCTCCAGCAACAATCGTTGCATTCTTGATAAAACCTCCACCAATTTAGTTACACAGACAGAAGGGGGGGTGGAGAGCACAACACCTGTAACGCTCCAAGTGCTTACAAGACTGCATAAACATGACCCTCAATTCTGGCACAAAAAATTATGAAATGTTCTCCCTCCACTTACTTTGACTTCCCTGGGACAGACACATAATTCTGCTCAAAAAACTGTGTGCTGCCTCAGATCTTTTGTCCGTGTATCAAACTTTAAAGGGACACCAAAAGGTGGAAACAGAGGGGAGCGCGGGCAATGTCAAGTCTGCCGTGAAGAGTGTTTATTTCACGCCAGGTTCCCGCCACGTGAGAGAAGATAATATGAGTTGGCTGTGATCGCCAGACGACGTGAAACGAAGGCGCCCTCCTGAACGGCGCCAGCCGAGACGCCGCGCTTGATGCTGAAAACAGTGCTTGTTGCTTCAAAATCAGTTTTGCTGCAGCTCTCCGTGCTCGCAGTGGCTCGATGGGGTCTAAGACGCCCGATTGGGCAGGCACACTGGCCACTCGAGCATCTGAACGCATTTCTCACTCCACCAGTGAAGAATGACAAAAGTCCAAGCCAGCCTTCTTATCCAGAGAACCGTTGTCGTAGCAGGCCATGGCTTGGAAAAGTAAAAGACACCGATGCCAGCGTTTATGCTCCAGACCGCACCGGTGTTTTGCTCCTAGTTTGTGACGCAAAGGCTCTGTCACGAAAAAATGACAGGGAAGCGGGTGGGCGAAACGGCAGCTTTGCTTATTTCTCAGCAAACAACGCATCGTTCCTCATCGAACAAAAGCCACGAGAGTTGCAAAACATATGATCCTTCAGTTAAAACAAAATTCCATTCAGCCGTTTGTGTCCCTTTAACTCACCGACTTTCTAGGGTTGCTATTTGAAAATTCAAAGTGTCCCTCCTGTTGGCTAGAATTTAAACAAAGATCAATTTGCAACCACTTGAAAAATGCAGCTATCACCTGCAAACCCAATCCCATTTGCAGCACAATGTAAGAATTGGTACCATTTAAAAAAGAATTATGAAGCAACAACCTGCAAATTTTTGTAGTATTCCGTACTATTTATTTATTTATTATACCTTACAGGCCCATTGAAGAGCATTGAGTAAGGGTAGCAACAAATATATTTATTTATAAAACTGCACAGCACCAGCATGAAACTCGTCTGACCCCAAAAGTTCATCATCATCATCACCATCATCAGCCTACTCGGGTCCACTGGTTCACCCATCAAGAAAAGTTTCTGGCCCACTGAGGCTATTTATATGCTAGATGGTGTGCTGTAAACTCCTAATCATGACAACTTTGCAATTTCCAACACCGAAAAGGACACTAGGCAACAAGGGACTACTTTTGCGCTCACACACAAACCGCTTATAGAGCGACTTGCTCTCAAGCCCAAAGCATAGACATCGGTGTCAGATCAAACAGCCAGGCAAGGAAGGCGACAAGGAGTGGGGGGAGCAAGCAGCATGAGAGAAATTGACACAAAGGACAGCCACGCACAGTTACAGAGACACTGAAGCGTGTTTTTGTTGGTCTTATTGTAGCTGAATCATGTAGCTCACACCTGTAATCCTCTATTTCAATATTTGGCAGAAGTGCAGAGCTTCAGTTTACATAAACTGCAATGCTCAGAGGGTTAAATAATTTATGTGCCTTAACTGACCACAAAGAACCACTCTGGCTCGCACTGTGGTTTGATGCTAGTTCCGCTGTCACAAGTTTGCTTTCAATGCACTTGACGGTAAGCACAGACTTTCTGTACATTGACGTGCGGCTTGTATAGTAAGCACGCTCAAAATCCGTGCAGTCCCAAAGCGTGTCATCCAGGCTTAGATCATAATACAGTCAATAAGAATGCAGCGAAGAGAATGGCCCTCCTAAAACGCACCCTCCTCCCAAAATAGTAGACTCAAGTTGACCAAAAGAGCCCGGAACATGGCACGCGCATTGCAGGCTTTAACCTGGTACTGTGATTACACAAGGTTTATAACTACCTTCAGTGTCCTCTTGAAGAAAACAACAAGATTGGGCAAGGCATGCGATACACAAGCTACTAAACAACTATATCGTTGTCTAGAAGTATAGTTGTCTAGTCACTATATACAGTGAACCACACCGGCAACACAATGGATTCTGAGAAATGAGGTGGCAAGTAGGGAGACACCAAGTGAGAAAGGAATGTTTGAGACGAGGGCAGGATTAGGCCAACAGGGCACAAAAGCTGCTGCAAGCCATTGGTAAAGGCCTTTGTGCTGCAGCGGACAGCAAGCAGCTAAAAATGGCAACGGTTATGCTCTACGGAGAGCTGGTCATGCAAGTTGGACAGTGAATGCTCACAAGCTGCAGAGGAGGTGTGATTTGCTAGCAAATGCTCTCCTCCTTTCCTCACCTCCTGCGAGGGTGTATCCTCGTGAACAAAGGGACCGCCCCACTGCGGCATGACAGGAGGGGTGCGCTCGCAGGCCCTGGAGGCGGCTGGGAAGGGCCCCCCTGGCCCAGCAGGAGGAGCCTCGTCCTTTAAATCAAAGCTGCACTTTAATACTTGAAGAATGGGCACCCACACACACAAACTGTGGCTCGGAATACTCGTTACCTCTACTTAGCATTCCAGTTAACTTCCGAATTCAACTTTAGCAGTGAGCCGCTTAAACTGGCTGCTTAGTGGCAGTACAAAACACCACTGCCAGTTGTTTCACCAATGGAGGAGTGGCTATCAAATCAATAAGAAAAGTCATCCTACTTCTAAAATTCTACTTCGTAAACCTCTATGGCAGAAGTGTTGCTGGAAGCTGCGCAGCCTCCAGTGGAATAACTACTGACCATATCACCCGGACCGGTGTTTGGGCCAGCAAAAAAGATAGGAATACCGGGATGCAATTCACCCTCGGAATATCCCAGGAGCCCCAGTGCTCACCTCATCGGAGTATGCTTCGTCGGGATGGAAAGGCCCGCCCCACTGGGGCATGGAAGGAGGAGTGCGGCCACGAGAAGAAGTTGAGGCCGCAGGGGATGGCCCTTCCGACCTAGCGTGGCTGGTCGGCTCTGGCTGGGGCTCTGGCTGCCTTCCCGAACGCTCCTGCGACCCGAACCAAGTTGGCTTTGCTCATATCGCTCATCAGTGGGCTGATTTCAGCGGCAAAATGGGCTTTCCCCCCATCGCAAGACATGCTCGAATTAACACTTTTTCCTGGTGGCAAGTAGATGGTGTCACCTTTTGAAGTCGTATCCACGGGGAAAGCAAATACCAGAGGTAGTCGGTCTTTGATATCTTGGATTTGCCAGTAGTAACATAAAGAGTGAATCAAAGTCTCAGATTAGCAACAAAGCACCTTTTACATCATGGCTAGGCAAAGAGAAGCCACGCTGCCGTATCACATTAAAACCAAGGCGGAATAAAAACAATAACGTGCTCACTGGCTACATTACAAAAGTGAAACAAATGAAAGCAAAATGCAAAACCTTGTAATACTTACATTATTACAACTAGCCCGCAAAAGTAACTGCGTTGCGTTTGTTCATGTTGCAAACAAGCTAGCAACATGACATGAGTTGGCATCCTCACAGGCCCTGTGACACATCAACACATCTAAACAATTCCCCATAATATCCCTTCGTGATTGCTGGCAGCCTAGTCCATTCTGCTTGGAACGTCCTGCTCATAGTACTCAGGATGTCAAGCAGGCCATACCTTGTTTGCCTCCGTGAAGATACATAAAGTCAACTTCTGCAAAACAATGTTCCTGAAAATCCTTGACTCATGAAAAACAATTTGAAAGACGACCACAACAGGTTCCTGCAGAATAAACATTTTTAGAGGGCCAAAGCATGACCTGCCGTCACTCCTCGGTACCAGCGATACTTGTGACAGCTAGGCGCAAAAGTGTACTGTTATTACCCCTGGCCATTTTTTACAACCAGTCGGCTGCCAGCTTGGCCACTTGCCACACTAACCAATTTAAGAGGAACTTTTCCCCCTTCTATTCCATGACAGCTACACGGATCCCTGATTACAATTTGTGATGTTTCCCTCTGCATCATAAATATTGCGAGGAAAACAAGCAAAATGCCAGGCTTATTAGTTTTGATTGAAGAGAGCATTGTCTGTCATCGCGTGGATGCCAAACGAGCTGTGGAGGTTCAGAGCCTTCAATCCAAACCAAAAGATATTCCGTTTTAGTACCTCTTCGACACAGTCACTGCTTCCTAACCTTAACTCGTGCATTGCTTCTCGGCCACTAGTATACGAAGACTTGTGATAGGGTGATCTTGAGACGCCCATAGAAATTTTCGCTTATGACATGCACTACATTAAATGACAAAACTTCTGAGCTGATTCTATCAACCTTGGCTCGCTTGAGACATGTGCATCACATCAAATGACAAAACTTCTGCGCTCTATCAACCTTGGCGCCAAATTAAAAGGCTATAAGAGCGAAAATCTGGTTGCACACCATTCTTATCAGTGCAGGGGTATGTTTATAACACAGGGTTTAAAACACACCAAGCTCTCAACATACCGTGGAGGCAGAGCCAAGCAGCAGCAAGTCGACGAGTTCGGTCTTCTCTGCGGCGCCCAGCGGCGGCGCCAAGCCCCGGGCTCGGAGCAGGGCTCGCAGATCTCTCACTCGCAGCGCCAGCAGCGCTGGCCTGCCAGCAGCCAGGGCCCGGCATCGGGGACAGCGCCGACCGCGCACACACGACGCGCAGAAGTTGGTGCCGCACTGGTCGCAAGGGTGCTTCCGTTTGAGCAGGCCGAACTTGGCCATGCAACTGTCGCAGTTCCCAAAGCGCGCGTGGCTACCACCGAACATTCCCTCAGGCATGTTCATGAACTCGCGGAACTCCTTCATGAACGCTGGGGCACCCATACCTGCGACGAACCACGTGAGAGGTGCGCCTGCGTCAAATAACTTGGCAAACGATGGAATCCAAATATCCTAAGAGTGACACGGCCCCTGTGCCTGGAAAATGATAAGCCCCGGCCGTCGACACTTCCTAGGCGAGATATCGTCGAAGCGCATTTCGAAACTACGTTTCAACTACTTGATTTACAGTAGAACCCTCGGGGAGCGCAAGCTTACCTTTCTATACAACTGGTCTTGCTGTCTTGCGAGTCCTTTATTAAGGCCTCGGAGAGATTTTGCGTGAATATTCGTTCTGCGTACCCATACCTCTCCAATAAACAGCTGACAATCGGTGCCCGCAGCAACGCCAGCACTAGGAGTTGGATGCGGCTAATTCTAAGGTGGCTAGAACATATCCAAACTGACGCCAACAGCTAAACTCATGCATGGCGACTACAAACTTGAGAGAAATGTGGCGTATCGCTGAAGCCACTCGCGCTATGAGCACTATGAGTAATTAGCTCCCGAAATTCTCCGTTTTTGTCGATTGAGAAGTCATCAATGAGCCAAATTCGCGAGCGTTGTGTTTTATTTTGAGTGCGAACATCTTGGACGAAACTTTGTCTGGCTGTGTGGAAACTTACGAAAATAAATAAAATACTCTAAGTCTGGGTGTTCTTTAAACGCTTTGATCAGAACCTTTTGTTTGAGTGTTTTACTTGTTTTTTTTTTATTTTATTTTAATCTTGTGAATCACCGCCTTGTTGAAATGACGTCAGAAATGCCGTTCCTGATTGGCTTTCAGTTTTTGTAACGATACGACAACCAATTGGAGCAGGCGTTTAGTAACAAGGATTATCCCCAGTGCATTTCCTTTCCTTTCCTCCTGAACCACTTCTAGCCACTGTAGTAGTAGTAACAAGGATCAAGCGAAAACAGCGGCTAGGTGAATCATGGCTGAATCCCCTTTCCTTAATTATGATGCAATTTTATAATTCCGACAATCTTTGAGGTTCATTAACATATACTTTTTTAGTATGCATAACTACAATATTTTTGGTAGTTTGAAGGTTTGGACGATGGGTAGAAGCCATACATACTTATTAGAGTGGCGCTGCTGCTCCACGCACGAATGGCGCCCGCACTTTCCTCCATGGGCGCCCGCTTCAAAACTCGATATGCTCGATATTTTGATTTCTTCCTGTTCCGTGGTGCCAGGCGCGTAGCCAGGATTTTTGTTCGGGGGGGGGGGGGGGGGGGGGGACTGAGGTTATTCTCCGCCCCCCCCCCCCCCCCCGAAAGAAAAAAAAGCGCGGTAGTTTGCAAGCGCCCTTAAAGGCTATGAAGATAAAATACATGTTTGGTTCATTAAAAAGACTGCCTTGTCCCGATAGCAATGACATCAGTTTTACAGCAAACTTAAAAGGAATTATCGATATATTAAATTAAACATTTGAAGCAATGGTGAATCCCCGCCCACTTTCCATCGGCGATTTCACTAAGACAGCACAGGATCTTGTTGGACGATTGGTGCCCAACGACCTTAAGTAACCGCCAAGGAACATGATTGCGCGATTGTATACGGGGCCTTCATTGATCTTATCATCTGAATTCCAACGTGCAGTTAACACACTCACAACTACGTTTTAGTGCTAGCCTATATATATATACCAGTCCTGCCGATGTTACTTCACTGCAGCGCTAAATTCGAAAATGTATGATATTTGTTGCATTGCATCGGTTGAAAAAACGTCTGTAATTGGAATGGAGCTGTGCGAGTTACCAAAGGCTAGTGCTATTAAATTGAACAAGGTTGCGTTTTGTCTTCAAATAGGCCCTTTAAGGTTCTCTCATTATATTGGTGTTGATTATGATTGTATTTATGCCAGGTTAAGTTGTAAACTGGGCGAAAATCCGCAGACCGCGTGGTACAATTCTATGCCCGTGATACAGGACGTACATTGCACGCACGGGAACCTTGTGCAGGCATTGCATTAAACGGCCATAGTTTCATGCAATTACTTGCTTTATTTCAACGTGTGGAGTATGATGAGTGTGACATCCGCAATAAAATGACGTAGGCCGTAAGAATTAGATTTTTTATTTAGTTGTTCTTGCCCAAAATGCAAAGTAAAATGTTTTTGCCTTCAACGTCCGTAGATTAGCTGCCAGTGTAAAGCCAATGGAGCTCATTCTGTGCAGTATACATCGAATCTTTGCACTTGCGTTACGTGTAGCGCAGGTCTTATCTCCAAAAAACGAGAGGCTATGAATCATGCACGCAAGAAGCGTTATGTCACTACCAATAATTTCAGCAAATATCAACCCTAAACAGACAGACATCACGCGCAATAACAGCGCTGTTAAGGGCGAAAATTACACGAACCTGGCAGTATTAATCCACACGCAAAGCGGAATAATTCAGCCATCGGCATTTGTTAAGTCATGTTAATTTGAAATTTGCGCTTCTGTTTTGAGTCTCAACGCAGTCCATTTCGTATACTATAGCTTCTATCAGGACTCGGGGCGGACATGAGAAGCTTGGGCTTTGTAACATAATGAATCTGGTTGACATTTCCGCACAGCCCAAATGTAGAGTCTGCTGTAATGAGCTTGACGTTCTCAAATAGTTGCATTACTACCGGTCAGGTTTTCAATGCTTCGTGCATAAATGCCCTATAATCTGCCTGAATGCGTGTACTATCAAGTTATACCTTTTCTGGAGCAGCCACCCCCTTTAGTTACCACTCCCAGATGACGTAGAGCAAGTCACTGCAAAGTTCGACATTCAATGCTGTATCGAACTTTATATTTGGCAAGAAAAAATAATAACGCACATATGGCGATGTCTGACCATACTCTTGCGGTTAGGCATGTTCTGTGCAAGCTGAGCAAAATATTGCTGCGTTTTGAATTTTGTCGTGAGACCTGAGGAAAGAGTTATAATGCGGTCCTACCATTTTGGTTTCAAACTTTAATGAAAGGACATACTTTTTTAGCTGACGCGTGCGCTGCCATTTTTCAGCCGAGTACACACTGCCGGTTTTAAAGCTAAACGATAACAAAGTATTTGCAGTTCATGAGCATGGGCGGCTCTGGAATGTATAGGGCGCACAGAAGTTTTGTAGTTTTCGTTGCAGACGTGGTAAATGGAAATTATGTTTGAAATCTCCTTGGTCCACCAGAAAACGGAGGATTGGACAGCTGTGCAGAGCCAGCATGACCTTCGGGCATGGTGCGATGCCCGAAACAAGTCAGCATTTTGTTTCCCGGAGTGCACCAAGAAAACATGCGTATTGGCATGGCCCCGCATACAGAAAGACCAAAGACTACAATGCTTTAACATGAAGCGGACAGTAATGACACAGTTAAACTATTTCCTTGGTTGACAGCGACCGTGATGTTCGAACTAAAGCATGGTTTCAGGCTACGACAGTATAGATTGGCTAAAAATTGCAAAGTTGTTTACCGTGATAATTCCTCGGTTATTTCCGTCACTTAAGAAATGCTGACGATTGCTCAAAATGTCCTTCATGCAACATTTTAGAATGTATACGTAGCAGTTGTGGATCCAGGAAGAATCACATCAGCGCGCACCCGTATGTGTGTGTGTATGGGGCGGGGGGACCTAGAGGGTAGGAGGCGGGGGGAGGTGTGCTGGTGCTCTTGAGAGGGCCTGTTGTATGTGGCCCGTTTATTTGATTAGAAAATTCCGTTGTCATGCACGACCGATTGAGCCTTGAAAGAACGGTACTCCTGCGCCCACAGAACTTCAAAGTAGGCCAAGAAGAGTTAAAGGAAAATTCTACCAGAAAGGCACGTTCGTTTCTTCGCCACTAGTGCGAAGGTCCTTCACTTGCGCTGCGCACGCTGCTATTGTTTTAAAATTGGTTGTAGTAGTGGATGCACGCGTCGATATGAAACGCGGTAACAAAAGTCCCGATAACGGGCACACCATGCGACAGCGGCTATCTCACATGGAGTTTCATCCCAGTAAAAGCAAACTATTAAAACTGCACCCAGAAAAATATATTTTTCACTCTTCATGTACTGATACTAAAGCTGTCCCGATACACTCTGAGTAATTCTCTCCAACTTCGTGCATAAGGGATCCGGACAGTTTATCGAACGCCGTTTTATCGAACGCCGTTTTATCGAAGTCGTTTTATCGAAAGTGTTTTTCTCGGCCTTTTCGAGTAACATAATTTGCAGTACGTTTTTTTAATTTCCTCCTCGCTATGTAATTTGCAAATCTTGTCTCCACAGCAGGCCCATTTAAAAACATTTATAGTCTGTCTTCTAGTTGACTTTTATTTCCTGCGTGTTTTTTTTTGTTTGTTTTTGTGATGCGCAAAATATGTCACCAGAATTTTTTGCTGTGTTCATTGCGCAACTGGTACTGCCATAACGAATCTCCTTGTGTCTCTATCCCCTCTGATCCGAAGCATATCACGGCATTGTGGCGTATTGATTAAAATGCCTCGATATGCTTCGTACCTTTTTGTATAAACCGCTTTTGTGTCGACACATAATCTAATTATTTCGCCGCGTATGTTGTACATACGCGGCGAAATGTTGTACATAAGTCAGGCACTTCTTGGCGCTTGAGGTTCCAATGTCAAAAACCTAACTGGAACGCTAGCAAAAGTCTCTCCCGATTTCTGCGTTCCTAATTCTTAATGGGATCTGAGTTCAGTTGCTAAGAGGTTACCAAGCCTTGTACTACTGTTCTCGTTGCCTCGCATGAACTAACGAGAAAAACGTTAGGTACAAAATTGTCACCGTACTGCAGGTTGGTTCGTTTTCATCTCCCTCTGGTTGCACCCCAGCAGACATGCTGGGGTGCATGCTCTTGCCTTTTTATCATAAGGCATAAAAACAGTAAGATCAAAATAGTAAACACCGAAAATGGAGAAATCATGAAGGTCTACTCAAAATACAGCGTCGTGACCCGATTACCTCTAAATAAAAATGGAAAAATTAAAAAATGAGAACGAGCAATACTATGGCCCGTGCGATTACCTGAACAAGGCACACAAAAAACCAACAAAATGCGCTGCCTGGTCGGGCGTGTTTCTCCAAGGACACCACGAAAACGTAAGGTTGGTGAATCAAAAGAGGGGGGCTAAGAGTGTTGACGCAAAAGTAGAAAATTATACGAAATCCTGTATTTTTTTTTATTTGAGCATGATTAACAAAAAACGTAAATTGTGATGGGATGGGCAATTGTCCAGCTGTACTAGCTTACGAGTTTCCCTAGCGCGAGATGACCTCTGACGACTTGTCCTACTTGACGAGTTCACCTATGACGAGTTGGCTGTGACAGGTTCCCTTGTGACGATTCTCCTAGACTCCACCACCTCTGTTGGGGTCTCACTATCACTGTCGGAACCCCCCTGTTCCAGTCACATAGCACTAATCTTTCAGAAGTTCTTGGCCCAACATTTCTCCAGATGCAAACAGTGTGACCCCAAGGTCCGAGTAGGAGTCGCGGGTAAACCACGTGACTAGAACAATTGTGGGGTACAAGACTCTGGATCACGTAATGATGAACCATGGCGCAAGGGATATATTTTTCAACACTAACCTAAACACGCCGATACACATCTAAGGAATATTGCGCACGGGGTTCGGGTTGGTACTATAGGGGCAAATTCTGTAATATAAACAAGGGGGTCGTACATGCTTGAGTGAAATCAATAAAGACTCGAAAAATAAAAATAATTTAATAAAACAAAGGTTATCGAAAACACTGTAAAGGCGCGTCAACATATATAGATAGGTTTTTTATGTAATGCACGGCAGAGACAATGTAGGAGGAAGGTTACTGCAGGTTAGGTTAATGCGATGGCCAGTTAAACAAAATAAACCCCGAAAATTACAATGCAAGCCGCAAAACCGCACTTTCGATAAAACGGACGTAGGTGGGTCGATAAAACGGCATTCGATAAAACGGCGTTCGATAAAACGGGCATTTTTTCGATAAAACGGCGTTCGATAAACTGTCTGGGAACCGTGCATAATAAAATATTTGGGCGTTTACAGGAGTTGAATTTACGTTTTCCCTCATTAAAAATCGCCTATCCTCTCCACCGTGGGCGCTTTCAATTACCAATTCAAACGCAAATTCTGCATTCGAAATAAAACGAGATAGACATTTTTAGCTCGCAGACACGAGGTACTGTGGTATCGTGTAAATATTAGGAAGTGAATATTTAAATATCAAAGAATGCATAATTGATTTGCACCGCACAACTTAACGTACAATGCAACCTCCATCGTCAAAAGACATCAGTGATCATGTAAGGAAGAAAATGGATGACCTTTTTCCAGTAGCGTTCTGCGCATGCGCGGGCTGCCGGTCCGCCATTCTTGGCAGGCCCCTCCGGCAAAGTAAACAGAAGGGCGCCCCCCAGCTCGCTGTTTGGGGAGAGGCTATGCTGTCCAGCGCTGCGCGTTTTTATTTTTTCTCTTTCAACAGCTCGAAGTGGGTCCGTAAGTGCACACAAAAAGGTCTTTCTAGGGAAAGGGGCAAAGACATTTGACGCTGACCACGCTGGAAGCCAGTGAGGGAGTAACAAAAATGAAAATAAGTAAAGAAAAAGGGGCGCTTCGACGGGAACGACGCCTGCTACCGTGACATTCATGTGAAAGGCACGGGTGACCGGTTGCTGCGGAAGGGGCTACAGTGCCAGGATATTCTTTGTGGACGAGTTCTACGAAAGCTCGACTTTTTGTGGGCGTGCATTGCTGCCAATTTTAGTTTGCCGTGGCGGCCGCTAGGAGGATCGGTACTGGAAAAAGGTCCATTCGATATCGCCGTTGTGACTCCGGCCCCTCAATATACACTGCTCTGGGCAGCCGCCGTCCAGGGAAAAAGCGGTCGTGGACGCAACGGAGGGCTTTAGTTGTGATAGAGGTCGAATATGGCCACTGATCGTTGTTACTGTCGCGACGCCGTCTGCCTGTGGCAGGGCTGGTGACCATCGTGCCTAAAGTCTGGGACTGGCTCGGGGAGCCGCAGCGCGCCCTTTTTGTCGACCCGCTGTTCTCCAGTTTCCTAGGTTATGGGAGAATACCTCCGAACAAATCTGCCTAAACATCGCCGTCGGAAGGGGACAACACTCAGTGCGCGTAATCTGAGCCCGCTCCAACAAAACCCTCCCGGGCTCGACAGAAACGTGAAAAAGGAAGAATGAAGGGCTGACGCGAGGAAGAGGGGCGAACCTTGCTGTGTGTCTCATTCGAAAAGGACCTCTGCCCACGCACGGCATTCATCCAGGTAAACTGCACGTTTCAACCATTACGTAGCCCCATCGCATTATTAAGTTAATTACCTTGCAGGAGTATTGAATGTGTGCCCACGGCCGCTTGATCTCCCACTTTCTAGGAGATGGAGCGGCCGTGGTCAGCCACCGCCGCTTGCACGTTGTTCTGCCTAACATACAAAGATCGTCTGTTCCCTTTCGGGCCTGCATTGTACCAGTCTTCAACCATCAATGGCCGGCGGTCCCTCTTTTTTTCCACCGCGAGTTTGTGCGGTCCACTCCTTGCTTCCCCGGCCGAGTCAATCTCCTCTGCTGAGAACGACTCAGCCGGCCATTTATTCTCTGTCTTGCCGCATGTCTCGCACAAAGGGATACAACGCATGCCATTAGCGTCCCGTGCGCTGAGCTTACCCGAAGGCACCGTCGCTTTTGGGGCTGCACCCCTCGGAAATTATCCCTCAGCGGTTCGCACCCCTCAGGCGCTTCGTTTTGTCACGGCCGGACTCGACTCCCTTTCCGCAGCGCAGAAAAAGAGCAGAGCTTTTGTGTAAACACCCATGCGAAGGGCAGACATGCACTTTCGTGGCATTTTCGTAGCATTTCGTGGAAAGTGCCATTAGTGGCACTTTCGAAGAATATGCAGCTTTGTTCACAGGCGTCGTACCAGGCATACAGGCAGCACGGCGACGGCCGGAAAAATTTCGGGGAGGGGGGGGGGGGGCTGAAATCCGGTCAGCCCCCCCCCCCCCCACCCCCCTGGCTGCGCCACTGCGTGGTGCGTATCTATACATATTTAGAGCTCGATGTGAGTTGGATAAAATTGAAATACATCAAACCCCTGTGCTACCTTGTTACTCACTTATTTAGCGCTAAAAGTGGCGTTTAGCGCACTTATTTAACGTTAGAACTGAAGCGTTTTTTTTTCCCTCAAACGTTACAGCGCCGTAATTGTCTGTTTATCAATAAGCAAGGAAAGAAGAAATTCTAGTGCTCGGCTTTGACTTCACCAGCAAGACAAAGTGGAAACTTGAGTTACAGAGATCAGGACTCAGACCAATCAGATCACGCTCGTTATGAACCGCCGGATTTCAAGGAGGCGACATGGGGTGAAAGAAACGTACTACGTATTTTCGAGGCGTTCACCATTGCCCGCATAATTTCCGCAGCCCCTTACATGCGCCTGACCCGCACTCAGATGGACAAATCAGAAACGCAACTGCGCAAACCTATCCGTGTTGCCCTGGGGCTCCCAAATTACAACCCACTCCACAAGATTCGACGAACGAAAGTTACACTCTAACATCATTCCGCATAGATATCTACAAAGAAGCGCAAGAGTCTCGTCTACGCGCTACTAGACAGGGACGAGCTAAACTCCGTTCACTGCGGGCACAAATTGAGGAACCAGAAGGCTATATTACAGACCCCCCACCCTGTGAGCACCTGCCGAGGCTGACTGTACATCCTATCCCCCGCCACATGAGCGTGGAAAACGACCACGAGCGCAGAGCCCACAGAGCGCGTGCAACCCGTCACTTAGTGGTGTAGAAGATGAACCAGGGTTGCACTCCGGTCTAAAATGACGCCGCCGTATCAAACGAAGGCACAGCTGCTACCACCGCATACTACGGGAACGAACAGAGTACTCATCGCTTCCTGGAAATCCATGATCCTGGCCATATCGAAGCGTTGTCCATAGTAGATGTCGTCGTGAACTTCCCTACCCCACCGAAACTGCTCATAAGGCACCGGGCAGTGAAGTTTGCGCGCGACTGCAGCGCCATCTCTCGCCGCCGCTTAGCAACTCCGGGTCGGTGGATGTCGCGACCGTCCGTTCAGCGCACGTAAAAACACGCGCGCTGCGTGCGGTTCCACGTTGTGTGGCGAAAGTTTTTTAAGAAACAGTTATAATTGCAAGTTGCAGGGTCCTAAAGGATCAAAATGCTGCAGGAAAGAATTAGTGGCCACGCCGCTACTGCTGCGTGCAGGACTGCCACAATCGCGAAAGGCAGCCGCCATCGTTCTATTACAGTGTCTAGAATTCTAGACACTGTAGTTCTATACAGGTTTCTCGGGCAGCCCTGTAGAATAAGCGTCGCAAGAAATGGATTTCAGCAGTAAGAAAGCCATGACATTTTTGTCAGTGGAAGGAGTAAAATTATGAGTACTATGACTGTTTATGCGCAGCGCAGACACGAAGGGCCGTAAAACTAAAACGTTTGCTTTCAGTGATCCATACACATAGCGCGCTGCGATGAATCGCATGCCGTCGTAGTATTTGCATAACACAAAGTATTAGGGCTTCCGCCACTATTGTTTTATCAGCAGTAACGTTTTTTAGCGACATTCACGGCACCGAATGAATGCCAAAGGCGGCACAAGAATATGTTCACAGCACTTCGCGGGTGATGCCAAAAGCAATGCCAAGACTGCCAATACGCATCCCGCTTTCTGCCCTACTTTGTTCCCTGTAGTGTACAGAGTTCGGCCACGCAATCCAAACGAGAGCGTGGCAAGCTATCAAAGGCAAGGTTGCATTCACTCGCGCTGACTTCTTTAATGCGTTTTGCGTACTCAAAGTTGAGGTTACTTTTGTTTAATTAAGCAGAGGATGGGGAGGAGGAGGAAATACTTTTTTGGATAATTCTGAACGGCCTGAACAAACTGTATCACAATTAGCCGCTAAGAAGACTCTAACATTCCTCACAAGATAGAAGCCGAAACTAAACAGAATCTCCGCAAAAACAAAACAACAACAACAACAACAAAAAAACAACCGCAGCTCCGCAGCAGATTTCCAACTGTGTGAAGTGCGTTTCCTTTGTCATCAGCTAATAACTTTTGGAATCCGTTGCTAATTAGTGACAACACCAACCGAGCTGAAGAAGGGCAACTAGAAAAGTAACTGCAGTGTGGTTGCGCGAACAGAGGAAACAACACAAACACGCTTCTGTCGTGGAGCGCCGTTGATACGCTGGGGTCACTTTATTAGGCTGTAAAACAAGAAAAAATTAATACTGACATGAATTGACGCAGTAAATAGCTTTCCTTGCTGAGAATGGGACTTCGCAATGATGTCTGTTCCATCAATTTCTTTCACAGCGCACACGCGCGCGGGAACGTACAATCTCTAACTTCTCGCGCACGCGAGGCCGACAGTAGTAGTTCAGCCCCGTAATTGCCCGGAAATCGCACGGAAGCACTTGAGACACGGGGAAACTGTTTGCCAGAACAGTTTTCAAGCACGAGACACCTTTAAAAAACAATCGCAGAAACGCAAAAACAAACAACCGAGAGGTGCCGAACATATGAACGCGCGCCCGCCGTCTGGCTCTCACCGAACCAAAGTTAGCTCAAGCTTCCGCGGGGCGGCGCTGGTTGTACGTTATTCGTCGCGCCCTCTGGGCAGTGACCGGTGCCTGACTGACAGCCAGGATGCGATCCACCGATCCACCGCCTCTGCTGTAACAAATTTAGCCATGTACATACGCGACATTCTCGGAGTACATCTAACCAGAGCTTTCGGTCGCACTCCGCTGGATCCGAGGTCATCAAGGGATACCAGGAAATGTGGCGGATCACCAACTCACGCGCAAAACCCCAGCTATCCCCGCGCATTGGCAAAAGTGTGGAGGAAGTCACGTGTTTTCGGCGGCCATTGGAAGTCACGTTAGCAACGGCGTCCTAGCAACGGCCCGCCCGCCGTCCGCCAGTCATGGAGGAAAGGCAGCGCCTGCCTTGTCGTCCGATTGCGAAGATTGCTGCTTCGCTTTGCTGCGCTGTGGTCTTGCGGAACTCGAAAAGGATGCTGCGAGTTGCGACAGCTGCGCCGATGTGAATATGTCATTTAATTTCTACTTGCAAGTGCACCTTGTACCGCGTCAAGCTTTTGCTCCGGTCGCAATCACGACGCGCCTATTGAAGTGCAGATATGGTGAACGCGCCGTCCCGTCGTACGCGCGGACACCCGTCAGGTAGATTTTCTGGAAGTGATACACGGTGTGCAGTACGTAGGCGACTTGCAACTGAACGATTCGCAACTCAATTTTTTTGGTTATCGCCGCTGCATGTAGTTTGCTAGGCCGGCAATGTACGGCAGTGCCTTTGCAATTGTTACAATTAAGGTATATTCCCAGTTGATATAATTCCATCGTCCTATTACCTTAGTAGGTGTCCGTCTGTTGACTGGAAGAGTGCTGGATCTGGAATCTGGATCTTTTTGTGGTCTCGCTCTGGATTTCGCTTTTCAACGCTTCAGACTGCGAGGTTAGTGTATGAACGTTTTCAACTGATATCACCTTGAATTTATTGACACTGCGACAAGTTGAAACTTGGTGAAAAAAAAGTTCATTGACGCCACCCACCCTCTCCTTTTTTTTTTTTGCTCAATAAAACGTTTTGCCTCCTCCTTTTCCTCCTTCGCAAAAAAATCTGTCGAAGGCACGCGAACAACGGTAAAAACATTCCACAATTTTTTAGCTTGAAATCTGCATGAAGTGCTGCTTACCTATATATATATATAGAACGGCCGTTTAATTGACTAGTCACCTCTGAGATTGCCAGTGAAACTGCAACGCAAACTTGGGCACTTTCCAGTCCGGTAGCCGCACGGCGTTCGCCCACTGTTTGCGGCGTTCTCCATCGCTTGGAAACCTATAAACGGCGGCGATTGCAAACAAAAGATGAATGCACACCAATGTACAGCAATACTAGTCAGCGGAATGATGCACTAACCGGTGGAAAGTGACGCCCAAGTCCTTGGGTACCGATCGCGACTTGCAGCCTGGCACCGAGCACTGCGGCATTGTTAGAGCGAGCTGCTTCGCGAAACTGCTGCGGCCACACTGAAGGCCGTGTAACCGCGCGTTTAGGTTCACGGTCACGCGCTGCAAAATGGCTTTCTACCTGCCTATCAGCTGATTACCGCCGGCTCGGCGCTGGCAGATGCAGACGACAAGAGAGGCGATACAGGACGGAGGAGGCGGAGAAGGTGCACCGAGAGAGAGGGAAAAAGAGTCCGCCATTCGATTTACAAAAATGGCGTTTCCGGCTGCGCTGGGTGTGACGTCAGGGCCTCTCCTAAGCTTTTTTTCCCTCCATGCCTGCGAGTCTGAGCCTCCAATTGCGCCCTCGGAGGTATACGACCGCCAAACCAGCCGCGTCGAAGAAAGAAAAGCCAGGCACCAAAAGTTGGTTGAGCTGCGCACTGATCAATACACACACTGCATCCTTCCATCTCTTAGTACGCAACGCCTTCCTCTCCGCCCGCCTTCGTACGGCGCATAACCTGTGGTACTCTGGATCATTTTTTGGTATGTCATGGCGACTGGTTACGCAGTGCGTGGTGTCCCGCAAACAAGATACAATCGAGTCAACAAGTTTGTCATACCCAGTCACAGCTGTTACACGTCTACTCGAAGCACTCGTAAATGCATCCCAGTTCGTACTTTTCACTTTCATAGAGCGAGATGACTCCGAGACGTCGAGGGCGGTTATCAAAATAGGGTGATGGTCACTTCCCCTCATTTCCACGTCAGTGGTCCATGTAAATCGTCGAGAAAATGGAGCGGAGACGAATGATAGATCAATGCAGCTGGTGACGATAGGGCATTTGAGGTGTGTGATGCTGCCATCATTTAGTGGTTCAATACCGTAACTAATTAGCAAGTCAGCAAGCTTCTGCGCTCTTGCGCTCGTGTGCGTGCTCCCCCACATTACATTATGTGCATTGAAATCCCCACAAATAATGTACGGAGCGGACGTAATCTTTATGAGATTTTCCAGAAGCGACACGTCGAAGGCAGCACCTGGTTCGAGGTAGGCGGATATTAAAGTAAAGCGTTGACGGCCGATAACAATAGTCCCACATACATACTCATCTGTGTCGTGCGGCGTGACGTCAATTTCAACAAAGGGCATGTCATCACGAAAAGCGACAAATATATGCCTGCTTAGCCCATTAAATCGCTGCGAGTGCAATAGTTGATAACCGTTCATACGAAATTCATTACCCACACGAGACTCGGAGATGACAATGAAAGGGAAGCGGTAGGTGGTAATAAGGTAACGAAAGTCTGCAAGCTTAGACCGCAAGCCACGAGCATTCCACTGAAAAATTGTAGATTTCCTGTAATTGGTTTGGAGTGACTGTCCAAGGCCTGCAGCTTGCGTTATTATGGCGTGCCTCCAGTCGAACACCGCTGTACTGAGAAGGAGTCGTTCACCAAATGCTCCAATGCCAAGACAGCTTCGACTTCGGGGAGGCTTCCGGAAGACGGAAGTGAACGGACGATAGCCTTGATAGCAGCGAACAACATTGATATTAGAACCTGGCCGAGGTCAGTAGTGGGAGAGCTGACTGTCGTCAGGTTTCGATGGTCGTTCCGTGTCCGCATGGTCCTGGAGGGTGAGGAGAGTGAGTCGTGCACTTGTATTGTATGTTTTCTGATGACAGCGACTTGGGGTTCTCCGGAACAGACATTGCGTATGACTTGTTAGGTATCGACTTGATAGAGGACCTGCGAGCTTCTCGGCTAGCGCAAAAGCATTTCAGACGGCACCTGAACAAGCTACGCCTGCAACGCTGGAGGAGTTTCTGCGCTACGCTGAACGTCAGGCAGCCTCTGACACGCATATGGAGAATTGTGAATGGAATGCGAAAATGCACCCAGCAGCTGCATCCGTTCATTGCCCTCTCCAGCTGCACGAGCGCGCAGCTTTGAAAGAAGTTGCCGAAGAGTACTGTAAGTTTATTTTATCATCCCAAATGTCTACCCAACGATTCGTACGTGCCTCCTTCTCCATTACCTCGAAAGTGTCGGAGCCAGCCCTTGATCTTCCCTTTACTATAGAAGAGCTTTCTTCGGCTATCTTTGATGCGAACAAGCGCTCCACACCAGGCCATGACGGCGTCAGCTACATCTATCTCGGCCCTCTCAACTACGTCTACTGGAATTCTACGATACAACATGGCAAAGTGCCCGCCGAGTGGAAGCTTGAAAAAATTGTGCCGCTTTTAAAACCTGCGAAAGCGCCAACCAGTTATGCATCCTTCCGACCTATCGCCTTGCTGTATCGGAAAGCTAATGGAAACATGATACATACCAGGATGACATGGTTTCTCTAGAGCAGGAAGGCTTATCCCCAGGAAATGAATGGTTTTCGTCAAAACAGATCAGCGATAGACAATATTATTGCTGTGGTGTCCTCACTCGAAGAACCACTTAGTTCTGGATGCACACCAACCGCAATTTTCCTGAACATAAAGGCCGCGTTTGATTCGCTCCTCCACACAGCAATTCTTGCCGCTCTTGAAGATCATGGGGGCAAGTTATACGCATGGATAGCGGACTACCTTGATGGCCGACACCTTTTCATGACCACTTCGGAAGGCTCAACTTCGCATTACGCCGTGGAAAAGGGTGTACCAAAAGGTGCCGTATACTAAGTCCGTTGCTGTTCAACCTGACCCTCATGTCACTCAAAAGAATCCTTCCGCGTGGAGTGAAGATCACGCTTAACGCGGATGAGACCCGTGTGTGGTGTGCTTCTCGCTCACGACGATGTACACACCAGCGATTACAGAGAGCCCTGCACAACATTTCTAACTACCTCGCAGCCCGCGGCCTTCAACTTTCTCCAGATAAGAGCGTGGCCATGGCCTTCACACGGAAAAATATGGATCGCTATCCATTGATACTGGGCGGGCGCATACTTTCGTATGGACGAGTTAAAAAATTTCTAGGAGTTTTAATTGACCGCAACTTAACCTGGTCGCCCGAAGTCAAGCGGATACGGAGCCGCATTTCTTCGGCCGCTCAGGTCTTTAAATGTCTTGCAGGTCCGCGATGGGGCAGTGATTGCCATTCAATGATTATGCTGCACAAGAGCTATGTGGATGGAGTGCTGCGTTACAGCCTCCCTATCCTGCATAAAATATCTGAGACAAGCCTTGAGGCGGCCAGAAACAACAACCTACGCACCTGTCTTGGACTTCCGAAGAGATCTTCGAGCGTTGGAACCGTGGCAGAGCCACGTTGTTTGCCTTGTTAGGATCGGCCAACACGGGCCTGGGAATAAAAAATGCGCCGCAAGAGTAAATTCAAAGTGCTACGAGTTGTGCCGCGCCTCCGCCAGATGGCGCCACGGGTCCCGCGACCGAGAGAAGACGCAGTGAAACATCCCCCTCGCGAGGGGCACGATCAAATGCAGAGCATTTCCGGGGGTGCGCGACGTTAAGTAGTTTGCGTTACGTTAATGTTGTTGCACTTGTGGCATCTGCTGACGAGAGAGCGCTCGTCAGCAGTAAAGGGGGACTCGAGTAAATGCGTAGCATAGGGGGTGGGTGTATTGCGTTAACGTTTAGTGTTTGGGGAGTTGGTGGTAGTGAATGCATTGTATCAGCTGCTTCTTGACGTAGTTTTAATGATTCAAGGATATAAGGCGCGTTCGTAGCCTCCCATTCTGTGTCGGCTTTGTGGCGCAGTGGGTAGAGCACCATCAGGGTCGAGGGATCGAAACCAGGCGCCGGATAGTATTTTTTTTATATAGTGTAGGGGGAGGGGTGCGGACTACGACTACGGACGTCAACGCGGGTGACATCGTGAGTTACTGAAATGCTCTGCATTTAAAATTCCTTGCAAGCTCTCTAGCAAGGTGTACGTGGATGAATCACCCGAGACACGAGGCGGCAAGAAACGCTGGCGCCAACGGCGGCGGCGGCGGTTTCAAGTGGCGGCCTCGGTTCGCCGGACGCATGCAGGAAAGAAAAGTTTAGGAGGGAACGTCACGTGACAATCGTGAAACATAGTCATAAAAAATAAAAAAGGAATAACTCATGAGGGCTGCCCCCCTCACGTGACAGGCGAGCGGTAGTTCTTTGCGCCTCACGCGCTCGGCCGCGCTGTGTGCGTCGGTCCGTTCTGTTGCCGGGCCGTCGGGTATTCTGGTTTCGGCGACGAGTCCCCACCGAAACCGACACTTGTTTGAATGGTAACCTTGGACATCGTCCAATCAAGGTGCATCTCCTCCTGTCCCCCGTCCGGGCGTTGCGCGCAGCGCTGCCTGCAACCCGAAACGCGCAGCGGGCTGATCGTGCAGGCAACGTGATCGGACGGGAGAGACAGAAAACATCTTTATTTATTGAGCTTTGGGATCCGTAGAAGTTCACGCCGCAGTCGAAGTGTTGTGTTCCGCCGCCGCGCAAAAGTGGAGATGACAGAGTTCGACATCCGTGCCTTACATTTTATTTCACAAAACACACCGCACTTTCTCGGTTGTGGTCATTTTATCTTTTCACCTTCCAGGCGTAATTTAGCGTTCGTTACCCAATCGCACGGATTGAGTCCTCGGACAACCAGCCCGCGTACTGCCTGCGACGCGAGGCGGAAAATGATTTCTTCTTCCCGCGCCCAACATCAGTGGTTCGGCACCTGTTTTCGAATGCACTGAAGGAGACAGCAACGCAACACAGACGTCGTCACGACAATTGCGTGGTGTTAGTTGCCAGCGTGGTTGCGGCCAGGGTAAGCGTCCGGCGCTGCGATCACCCAGCGTCGATAAACTCTGGACCAGAGTTCCGCTGGACGCTTTCCCGGATTGAATTGCGGCCCGGACGCTTCCCGGGCCGCAACCACGCTGGCAACTAACACCCTGTCCCCTGTGGTTCGTCGTTCGAATCCCCGTCGAACATCTCCGTCGCTAGCCATACGAAGACTTCCTCTTCCGACACGCCGGTCGTCGTGGGTGGGGTTTTCCAGGGTTCTCTCCAAGCGAGCACGACCCCTGAGTAGCCGAGCGCCAGGACGGGGTGTCGCTTGTACCCATTCGTCTAGACCGGTGGGTGACCAGCGGTGGTTGTGCCGAACCCGCGTCGAATCTGCTACCACCTCCCGCGCCGTAGGCGGACGCTCTAACCACTGGGTCACGGCGCGCCAGAGTTATCGACGCTGGGTGATCGCAGCGCTGGACGCTTTCCCGGGCTGGCAACCACGCTGGCAACTAACACCACCTCCCCTGTGGTTCGTCGTTCGAATCCCCGTCGAACAAATTGTGGCACGTACAACGTGCCACCATGCCGCAGCACCGACAAGGCGAACGTATGCAAATATGCGCATGCGAGCGAAACCAAAGCTTTTCACACCACCTCTCAGCTGATAGGACACTCGTTACAGCGCTGTGATGTAAAGGGAAGGTCGCGCGATAACTCCCAGCAGAATTCCAAACGCAATCGTCAAAGCACACCTGGCAAACACCACGCACATGGCGTAGGCCGCTCCATGCTTGTGAATGTTTACAGCGGCGCGTTCGAGCAAAGCCGGTCGTGGTTCCAGCGGTAAGCGTCAAATTCGTTTCGCAGCTAGTGAAGGTGCTTCCTGAGCATGGGATCTACGTCTCGTGTCGCTTTGAACAACGACAGTACTTTCAAGATTCGAGGGCGAGGGCGGGAGCGCAACGCTGGCGAAAAATCTCGTACGGCGCATTCGGCAACGCCACTCGCCTCCACCGGCAGCCAGCCGGATCCACTAAATGCTACCGCGGGCCTGAGAGTGGTGCATCTTCCCTGATGCATTGCGCGGGAAGAGCCCGAGGAGAGGAGAATGCGGCGTCAGAGGAGGTTGGCTTGCCAATGCTGGGCCGCCTGACGTCATGCTCCCTCCTAACATGTTTCTTCCTTCATGGCCGGACGCTGCGGGGGCCCTTCTTTCCTTCATACCCGTATGATAAAAGGGTCCACCGAAATGAAGCTGCGGTTTCAAGTGCCCCAAGCTCTTCGGTTTCCAACCGTCGGCGAGAGCAAGAGGTCACTCGTCTTCACATGCTGGGAGACGAGTTGAAATTCCGTTCTCACGGGGCCTCCAAAATCAAGACTTGCGCGAAATGGTGCAACTCCGGCACAACACACGATCGATGACGTGGACATTCACCCTTTCAATCGACCGAGTGGCCCGTGTGCATCAGCCCCGCCTCATGTCGTGGGCGGTACATCAAGTGTCATCCACTGCCCACCTGATTGGACAACTTGTGTGAAGCTAAATTCCCTAGCCAGGGATATGGGGAATACGAACTCTATTTAAACGAATGTATTTGTGTCATTTTTGTTCTCCTGCCTCGACTGTCCTCGTGTAGAATAGACCCCCTGTACAGTTTCCTCGTAAGCAGTCATCTCGAGTCTCTAGTCCGACACCATGCCGAGCCGGGACCTGCGGGCCTGAACGAGTGAGACAACCCAAGGTGCCCTCATCTCTAACAGCCTTTTGAAGTTATTATCCAACAGGAGACCCTTCGAGTGCACTTGATGCATCGTCGACACGCAAGAAATCATTCCTAAGTCGTGTCCCTTCCAAGTGCAGCAGCTCCGGATTCGCCCAGACCATTCATAGCATACCACTGTCTGTTCCAACGCAGCCCTCACCAATAATGCCGCCGCATTTCCCTCCATGGAACCTTGCTCCCCCTACAAATTAAATGTGATATCCCAGGAATTGGCCCCAAAAAGACTATGCCTCAGTCAGAAATCCTCCACATCGTTTTAGACTACATGTATAGAGCGCATTCAGCAAGAACATTCATATTAACCGATGGTTCATCGACCATGCAAAGCTGTTCTTCTGGTCTATACATACCACAAACTGGTGAATGCTTTCATTTCGTCTGCAGCGACAAAAATATCGACAGCAGTGAAGCTCTACGCTCTGCAGGAGGCAATCGTTTACATCCTGCGCCATGAGCCGCACCAATGGAGTATCTTCACGGACTCCAAGGCAGCTCTGCAAATTCTATCTAGGAGAAGTAGATTTTTCCCCCACCAAATCACAGCCTGTGATAATCATACCTTCACCATCTTGCCTGGTCTGCTGGACACAACATCAAATTGCAGTGGATACCTGGACACGGCGGCATCAAAGGTAACCAAAAGGCCGATGAAGCGGCCCCTAAAGGACTTCTTCACCGAAAATGTCGCAAGGTGTGCTTCTGCCATGGCTCACCACTTTGCGGTGACTGAAAGAAGCCGTCTATGGAGCAACTTACAATATACTCGCTGCTTTTTGCACACTATTGCCCAAGAATTAAAGTCGAGACTCCCGAGACAGCTTCCTCGTAACCTGGAAACGTTGCACCATCGTCTACGGCTGAACTGTGCATGCACAAATTAGCTACCTATTTCGCCTTGGAGCGACGCCAAATCCGCACTGTGACAATTGTGCCTGTGTCGAAACAATTGAACACATTTTATTAGAATTTGCGGCCTACATGGAACCGAGATCCCACTTCCTTAAAAATATTGAACGTCTAGAACAGGGACCGATTACTCTCAGAATTGTTTTAGGACCATTTAGGACTGTACCTCGAAGCAGCGCCAAGCATTACAGAGTTTGTTCTCTTATTTGGATGAAATTCGTCTAATTTCAAAATTGTAAATTATGGGGCCCAAGCTGTTGCGACCGGGAAGGCTGACTGCGGCCGGGAAGATGTCCAGAAGCCGTAGGCTAACGTAACTGTTTACTTCATAGCGAGAGGTGAGCCGAAGCCAAAGAACAAAGCCCCGACGGGTGAGGTTACAATGCAGGACTCGAGCAGAGTGACAGCATGGATTCGCTGCTCAAGCAGGAATGGGTTACAGCGCTTGGGCGGCTTCTATTTATACCGAAAAGCCGTAACGGTCAAAACAGCCTTCCCTCTACATTCTGCGCACGCCACGAGAATCACAGACACACACAACGCTCTTTCCAGAGTTCGTAAGCAGTCGGTAGCCTCGGCGCACGTTGAGTCCGAGAGAGGGGAGAGAGGAGGACTCCGCTGCGATCGCGGGGCCTCTGTGTCCTTGGGACGGGTCTCGACGTGCCGCTGGCAACCGCCGGAGTTTGAAGCGCGTTGAAAGCGAGGCGTGTGACTTGAGCTTGTCGAAACTTAAAGGTATGAGTCACCGACACGGTGGCGCCTTGGTGGAAAGGCACACGCAGTGGCTTCGCCGCACAGCCGAGGAGTGATGCGGGAAAGTACGGCGGCGCGGGCCGATTCGTAACAAAGCTCAGAACAAAAATATGCATGTAAGTCCGTTACTGCGGCAAGTCCACGACAGTTTTTTCTTTTCTTTCTTGCCCAGCTCTTCCTTGGGCTTTTTCTTCCCCATCGCCAACCCACAGCAGAGAGGCATGTAGGCGACTGTAAAATCCGGCAGACTTCTCTCTCTCTCTCTTTCTCTCTCCATCTCTCTCCATCTCTTGGCCCCGATCGAAGACAAGTTGCATCCGCCGAGCTCAAGCAGGTGTCCTACAGTTCCCTCATACCATCCACTCAATAGAAAATAAACCGGGCCACCCTAGCTGCTCACGCAGCGGACACGGGTAACCTAACAACCAGCACTAAGTGTGGGACTGAGCGGGGTTACACAGACAAGGCACACATACATTTTCCCTTCTCCTGGTACTTAGGAAGAGTAGCTCGGCTCCCCCCCCCTTCCCCCAAAGGACCCCCCAAAGCAGCTCAAACTCTCACACTGCAAGCGCGCAAAAAGCATCGGCCGGTATCCATCCTCAGCACCGCCTCCTTAATGCCTGTGCTACACGGTAACTTCCAGTTTACAATTCAGTTTACCACAACTCCTCCCTATGTATTTACAATCGGGCACTCAATAAACAATCGGTTCAACGGCCTTCCGAAGGCCTTTGAAACGACTGTGTAGCACGGGTATAAGACTGACAAGAAAGTACGTGGCCCTCCTTCAAAATATTAGGGCAATGCTTGGGAACGACTGGTAACAGGAGCCCTTACAGTTCGGCGCCTGTTGTACTAGAGTTGTACAGTTCGGCGTTCTGGGCGTGGCCATGTTGGCCGGCGTGACGTCATTGGGCATTGCTGGCCTTTTCGGACGCGTTTCTCGGCGTGGCCTTAATTCGCTGGCGCCCGTGGCGAGCTCAGGCGCGCCTCGGTGGGCGAATTTGACGATTTTTTTGGAGTGTTGCTATGATGTAATGTTGAAAATAAAATTGTTTTGATTTGAATGGGAGCTTGTTGTCCAACAACTAGGTAAGGTGTGCCAACGTTCAAAGATTACTTCGTCACAAAGAATCCTACATAAAGGTTGTTTGAGCGCTGTTTTGATTGGCGTTCGTCCCCTATAGTTTTATGGTCACGCGTTTTGTCCAAATAAAACTGTCGGATGGCTCTAGTTTTTTTAACACGAAAGTGTTTTATGCTGAGGTACAGCAAGACCTCACGACCTCATATCCGCCAAGGAAATGACATCGCCAGAAAAAGTTCTATTGACGTGGCGGTGCTAGGATTCGAGCACACGATCGCTCGGGAGGTGTGAAATGCTCTGCCAACTGGGAAATTTACTCAAGCCCATATAGCGCTGTGAACGCGCCTTATACCCTTCCCTATAGCATTCTTCATTCAGAAGGGGCTGCCGTCTAGGAGAGGCAACGCGAAGTAGTGCGTCATGACGCTAATGAGCGCCGATAGTTGGCACCTCGATAGGGGAGCGTATAGCAGCGTAAGCTGCGGTGTTTGTCCGCCGCGTATGCTGCGGGTGTGATGGCCCCGTGCACGGTGGAGGAATAACTTATACCTCACCGTGGCCCCGTGTAATAAAACTGTTGCATTAAGGCAGAAAGGCAACGACGCCCACTGGCGAATGTCGCTCTCCTGACTGCTTTGGTGCAACGAGAGACACGCCAGCGGGAAGCGGAACGTGTTCACGCATTCACGGTCCAAGGTGTACAAACTCTGCCTCTCGCGTTAAACTAGCTGAGCTCGTCGCAATGCAAGCGTCTGCCGTACACGCCACGGAGCAGGACTGAATTCCTTTGCCGAAGCGACCCGCTAGCAGGACGTCGCTCGCCAATCAAACCCGCAAGACTATACTGCCGACCCGCAAATCATGCTCCTTTCGATGTAGCGGACCGTGACCCGTGACTTCACCAAACGGTTCGCTTTCAACCCGTTCAGTTTCGTTCGTATGGTTTGCTAGCGCCTGGGTTTTCAATCGGATTTACACAACGCTCCGGCGCGTACAATCCATGGTGTCTAATCTTGATGCGTGTGACGGTGCCATACCTACGAAATATAAATAGCGATGTGCAAGTTCGTGTCCATGCACAATAAACATTCAACTGCTCCTGTGAAGGCACATTTGTGAAGGCGGCGGCGCGCCGACTATCTTCGCTCATTAGCGTCATGACGCGCTACTTCGCTTTGCCTATCCTAGGCGGCAGCACCACCTGCATGGAGAATGCTATATGGAAGAATATAAGGCGCGTTCGTAGCGCGATGCGGGCTTAAAGGGCCCCTGAGATGGGGTTTTTGCACGGGCTTCTATATTCGCCTCCTTCAATGCACCACGCTGTATGTACGCGGGCCTTTGTTAGCAGTTGGGGGAAGCCTCCAACCCCGCCAATTGTACACTTTACTATCCCCTTCATCTACTGCCGCCTCCTTCTTGGGCTCGTAACGGCGAGTACCGTTTCTTTCATTGTCATTAATGCACTCTGTTTCGGTTTGTCGTAGCTCTGACCCCAACCGGGTGTCAACTGCAGTGCGTTGTTTAGTCTTCATATCCTCTGTGTCGGCCTGTTCTAGATTTCCTGTGTATGTGGATAAAGTAAATCTGCCTTGTTTTGAAACGGTTATCCCGTGCCCCGTCCCGTGCCTCACGCCAGCGGCCAATCAGGCGTGGAACTATCGCCGGTTAGCAGGTCCGAACCACAGTACCGAATTCGCACGCTGGGGGGAGCTGTTTGTCGCTCCTCCCGTCCGAGGCATCGGCCACCAAATTACCTCTCAATTCTGTGACACACATCCAAGTTGTCAATAAAGTGATAGAAAAATACGCAAAATACACTAAACCCTTTTACATGGCATTTATAGACTATGAGAAAGCGTTTGATTACGTACCACCGCAGCCGTACTTGAAGCACTAAAAGACCAGGTTACAGAGGAGACCTACATAAGACTCCTAGGAGACATGTACAAGAAATGCACGGGCAGGATCACCTTCCACAAGCAAAGCGATGAATTCCCGACCCGAAAGCAGTAAGACAGGGAGATACTATCTCGCCAAAAGTATTCACAGCATGTCTCGAGGGGTTAATTAAAAAGATTGAGTGGGAAAACATAGGATTAAGGATAACCGGGGAATAATTGAGCCATTTGAGGTTTGCGGATGACACAGGCTTGCTAAGTGAGACTGCAGAACACCTTCAAACAATGCTTGAGGAACTACAATCAGAAAGCACGGCCATGGGGATAAAAATAGATAATAATAAATCTATAACTAATGAGGAATAGGCATGCCAAAAACGTCCTCTTCAGCTTAGGAAGCGAAACGCTAGAAGAAGTAAAAAAATATAACTACCTTGGACAGATGGTTAGTGCTGACCCCAACCACGAGGGAGAAATCCGGCGGAGAATAGGTGTGGGTCGGGGAGCACTCGGCCCGTACTCCAAAATAATAAAAAGTAAGCTACCTCTGTCACTCAAAAGAAAAATATACAACCAGTGCATACTGCCGGTTATGACATACGGAGCTGAAACTTGGTGCCTTACTGAACTAAAGGAAAACTTAGGTCGGCTCAACAGGCCTTAGAACGGCTAATATTAGGAGTCACACTCAGGGAAAGATACGAGCTACATGGATCAGAGAAGAAGGTAAGTAGAAGATATCATAGTTCAAATGAAAAAAAAAAAGAACTTGACGTGGGCTGGCCATGTAGTGAGACGAACCGACAACTGGTGGACAATTAGAGTAACAGAGTGGATGCCAAGAGATTGCTCTAGAAGAAGCGGAAGGCCATTACCCCGATGAAGGGATGAAATTAAAAAAAATGGGGGGGGGGGGGATAAACTGTGGACTCGAGCAGCGAAGGACAGAAGCGGTTGGAGGTCAACGGGAGAGGCCTTCACACTGCAGTGGACCTGACTAAGCTGATGATGATCATGATGAACTATAACATGCGGCAGGGGTAGGGCCACATTGGCCAGCATGGGCGTAATGGTGGATGCGTGCATCTGTACTCCAACTGCAACATATTGCTAAAAAGTAAGAACCAAACAACTAGAGAAATTTTAAAAGCGCTTGAAATTTCCAAAGCCGGAGGCAGATGCATCATCCAAGCGTCGATTGCTGTATCGCCAAAAAAAGATGGACTACAGTGAACTCCCGTCAAGACGAACTCGGTTAAGACGAATTCTCGCATATGCTGAACAACGTGGGTTCGTTTATATGGTATTCCATAGACCCAATGCAAAAAAAAAAAAAAGGCCACGTATCTGCTCCTTTCGTTGCAAATGTCGACGAAAGACGACTGGCGCCCCTACCATCTCTTTCCCGCTCACCTCTCATGCTGTTCCTCTCCCGTCGCGTTCCTCCCAAGATAACGCGCTAGAGGTTCGCTCAAGTCAATTTAAATTTACCGCCTTCCACTGCTCCAAGTTGGGTGTATCGATGCCAGCGCTGCCATACGGCGGAGACGCGCGTGAATTGAGGCACTCTAATACAACGCTTATAGAACCACGTTGCCGTTATATAAAAAAAATCCTCGACGAAGATTTTCTGTTAGCGAACGTAGCTCTCCTGACCAATGCCGTTTCTCAGCGGGAGCATGTGAGTTAGCGCTGGTTCGCGTTGCGAGTCCCACCTCGTCATTGCCGAGAAAGCGAGGAGTTCCCTCCCTGTCTCTTCTGCGTTGTCGGTTGAGGTAGAGGTGTACGCTCTTCGTCACCGCTTGGGCGGGATACAACCAGGCAAGAGTACTTGAAGACAGTCTTCTATCAAGTTGCACGCTGAAATAAATGCATTTTTCTGTCTTTTTTCCTCCATTGTAAGCCTATTTCATTCACCGTCTTGAAGCTTGTTGCCAATTATTTTTTTTTGAGAGAGCTTCTGATAAGACGAACAAATTATCATGCTCCCATTCGTCTTAACAGGAATTCACTGTATTTGGAAGCCCGTCGTTTGAGAAGGGGACGATAACAACGTGTAGTCTTTTATCAAATTTCTTTTTATTGCTTTCCTTTTGTCGCTTGGCTTGCTTGTTTTTATATAACTTGATGTGATAAATAGGTGCTCTTTTCAATATACTAGTACACACTAAACTTTTTTACACCCTTTTAGCCAGAAAGGGTGTAGCATAAGTGGAAAAAGGGTGTTAGGAGGCCATTGCACCCTTTTTCTTGTAGGTTCCATGTGTTGCCGTTATGTTGTTTCATTTATCGAAGCACGAATGGGAACGTAGTGTTAACCCCCATGTAGAGACAGAGAAATGCAGAGAAATGAAGAGACAGCGAAGAGACCGACACCGGCGTTGGTTGGTTGGTTGGCGTTACCTGATCGAACACCTCCTGGTTCTCGTCTTTATTGCGTGCTCACGCTCCTACCCCGCTGCCCGCCCTCTTCGTCCTCTTCTCTGGTTGAGCTGCAAGGCTCGTGGCGCTTCCCGCCATAGCTTTCCCACGGGAAATTCAACATCCTCCTCTAAAGTTTTCAGTTCGTCGTTTCCGTTGACGTTCAGCTTCGCGTGCCTTCGTTGTATCAGTAGCTTCTTGACGTAGTTTGAATGAGTCAAGGACATAAGACGTGTTCGTAGCACTTGCTCCTAGCTCGGCTTTGTAGCGCAACTAAACTAGAAATTTCTCACCAAACGTGCGGTATTCGGAACAGAAGTATTCAAACGAATATACATATATTGCTCGTCCTATATTGGAATGCGTGTCTGATTCGGTTGAACAGGTGGCCCTTATCCAAATTGACCTTGCGAAAGCATTTGATCGGGTGTCTCACGACTTTTTATTTGCACTTTTGGAAGCGGCTAATGTGGGTGATGTGCTGTATAGAGGCATTCAGCTTTGCTACAAGAATTGTACTACGCGACTTGTCGTCAATCGCATTCTCTCGAAGCCAGTTCAGATCAGGTCGTCTGTTAGACAGGGCTGTCCTCTATCGCCTCTACTGTTTGCACTGTACATAGAGCCTCTTCGCGGTAGCATACAAAAGAGCCAAATAGTACGTGGTTTTTCGTTACCGTCATGTGAAGTTAAAGTTCTTGCGTATGCTGATGACATTGCCTATTTTTGTGCTGACAAGCGTAGTATTCACGAAACCCTTGTATTGACTAAGGAGTTTTGTGATGTGTCTGGAGCGGTCATGAATATGGAGAAAGCTAAGGGGTTTTAGTTTGGCCTGTAGGGACCCAAACCTTCCAAATTTGCAGGTATTAATTGGGACAACACACCGCTTGAGTACCTTGGCGTGCCTTTGCTCCAAAAAGGAACTCAGGACCACACTGGTCTTCAGCACTCACGCATGTCAAGCGTGCCTCACAGGAATGGATGGGGCGAGAACTTTCTGTATTTGCCCGTGCGCAAGTCTGCAATGTCTTCTTGGTAGCAAAGCTTGTTTATGTGCTTGAGGTACTGCACTGTGCGCGGGCGAAAGTCCAGGCTCTATAGAGCCTGGACTCTGTGTATACACAGAGTGTTTGCTACCTTCGTGTGGGGACCTGAATGGGAGCCAATGCGCAGGGATAATTTGTTTCTTCCTTTACGGTCTGGTGGTGTTTGGTTAATGCATTTGTTTGTGCACCAACTTGTGTCTCGGTTTTTCTTCTACAAGTTGGCGGAGCATCCATTTTTACGTACTGTAATTCAAGAGCGCATGTTACCATTTACCGTTTCTCCTTGTTTCTACGGGTGAGGTGAAGCAAAAGCCGACATGGGGTTTTCTAAAAGAAGTTGTGGATACTTTTCATTTCCTTACTGCGCGGTTTTCTCTGGAGTACCTGTTTAGTCTTTCAGAGACGGCTATGACGAACACTCTAATTCATAATCTATTCCCCGTGCCTCTTTATCGCCAGCCATACTTGCGGGACCATACGAATAATGTTCTAGACCGTGTCAAGCGTATGTGCGTGCCACCAAATGCCAAAACGTTTTTTCATCATTACCAAATGTGGAAATTTGGCAATTGACGAGGCTCGGCATGCGATTAGAGCACAATATAGTATCTGCGCTGTAGGCGCGTTTACACATTCGCAAACGCTTCCAGTTAAAACATGGCTGCGAGACAAAGGAATGTCGATCCCTTGGTCAGACAATTGCCGCTTGTGCAAACAGGCAGAGACTATTGACCATTGTTTTGTGCTCTGCCGTGACGCGGTGTTTTTCTGGAACGTTATGCAACGGAAACTAAAAAAGGACATTGACATCACCCCCTACTCCATTCGCTTCTTGCCATTTGAGGACGTTAATCGGGTGCCATATGACGATTTCTGTGCTCATAGGTTTGTTTTGCTTGTGGAAGTGACGCATGACTGATCGGCATGCTGAACTCCCTAGGCCGACCAAGTGCATTTTTCGGGAACAGGCGGCGTTGGTACGGAGCGTTTATGTTGCGCAGAGTATGTTGGATGCGTGCGTTTGCTTGCCTGAGTTTTGAATTGGTGCCGACCTTTGTTAGACTGACGTGCTTACCCTTTGCTGTCTGTTAGTGTTCATATCGTGTGTCAATTGTCTTGGCTGACTTCTCTCTAAAATGTCCATGTATTAAAGAAAAAAAATATCGGTTTTGTAGCGAAGTGGGAAGAGCGCCGCGTACCTCCCGTTGCGGCCAGAGAGCCGTGGAATCGAAACCGGGCGCCGCTGACTATTTGTTTTTTTATAGTGTAGGGGGAGAGGTGCGGACAACGGACGGACGCCGGACATAGCCCCGAGCAAGAGAGGCTCTGCATCTAAAAAATACTAGTACCTTTGAAACGGTGTAGTAAGAGGTGCGCATACGCACACGCCCCTTGTGCTCACAGTCTAACAAGCTCGGAAGCCGACTCAACTGTTATAATACCCTATCTGCGGTGGTGCACCCTTTAAAGGTGCCGCAGTTCTTTTTCTTTGTATTTTTTTTTTGCTAACTCCACCGAGACTAGCTCAAGCTTAAACAGCTTCACTGGTAATAAATTATGCCAATTAATATTGCTTTAAACATCGTGAGGTATAAAACACCACCCGCTTGTAGAAAATGTTCAGTCCACTTGTGTAAACAGGTACAAAATGCCTCCAAAGTTGGCGGTCTCCTCGCCTTTTTTTCTCAGTTGGCGGTCTTTTCTTACACTCTTTTTTTACACTCTTTTTCTTACACCCTTTTTCTTTACGCCCTTTTTCTTAGTTACGAGCACCCTAATTTGTACCTTTACACCTTTCTGGGAAAAAGGGTGTTGAAATAATGAAGGGTATTGAGGTGGCGGGAAAATTTTGTTTGGTATTTAATAAAATTGTATAAGTTATGGAACGCAAAAACTACCTCGGGATTAAAACTTTTTTCCCAATCCGCGTGTTAATTTGTATGTTCTCATAGTAAAATTCATAGTCCCAAAATTAGCGCTAAAATATGTTTTTTTTGCGACATGCCCACCGACTCGATCGGGGGGCTTTCCTCTGCTGGATATAAATGCAAGAAGAGCGCGCATGTATTACTAAGTAAGTATGCACTCCCTGTACCGCTTGCATCCCGTTGGTTTTCTTGCTCAATTCATTTCTGTTACAAGTGTAACTTGTGCGTATTGACTGTTTGTGTTGAATGCTGCGCGCTCCGCCGTTTCACAGTGCCACGCGTAGCTGCTGCCCTGGCCACACCCTTATTTTAGGGTGTTGAGCAACCTTAAACCCTTTTGTTAGGGTGTTCACACGAACACCATTTTTTTGCTTAACACCCTAAAATAAGGGTGTGGGCAGCGGAGCTACGCGTGACAGTGTGGATGGGCCGAGAGCGCAGCATCTTATACAGACACATTCTACACGCACAAGTCACATTTGACCATCAAATGAATTGAGCAAGAAAACCAACTGGATGCATGGGGACAGCGAGTGCATAATCACTTAAAAATACATATGCTCTTCATGCTTTTATAGCAAGCACAGGAAAGTCCTCCAATAGAGCCGGTAGGCTTGTCGCAAAAATAAAATATTTTAGCGCTAATTTCGGAATTATGCATTTTAATGTAAGTATATACAAATCAGCATGCGGATTTGCAAAAAGTTTCAATCGAAAGGTAGTTAATTATGTTCAATAAGTCAGAAAATTTTATTAAATACCAGACAAATAATTCCTGTCATCTCAACACCCTTCAAAAAAGGTGTTCAATAATTTAACACCCTTTTGCACAAAAGGGTGTAAAGCTACAAATTAGGTTGTTGGATACTAAGAAAAAGGATGTAAAGAAAAAGGGTGTAAGAAAAAGGGTGTAAGAGACCTCCAACTTTGGAGTTATTTCTACCCGTTTACACGGGTGGACAGAACAATTTTTACAAGCGCAGTATGTTTTGTACCTCCCGCAGTTTCACACAACATAAATTGGCAGAATTTATAACAAGTGAAGCTGTTTAACCTTGAACTAGGTTCGGTGGCGTTAGCAAAAAAAGACAGGAAAAACGAACTGCGCCCCCTGTAAAGGGTGCACCCCCGCAGATAAGGTATTATACCAGTGAAGCCGGTATTGTAGCCTGTTCGAGTGTTATCACAGACGGCGCAAGCGTATACGCACCTCTTGCTACACCATTTAATAATAATAATAATAGTGTTTATTGATTCCATAAAAAAAGAATACAAATTCGGGTCTTTTGCAATACAAACAGTGTTTTTTGGATTCTAAAACGCAAAAATAATTGGCGCAGCTTGCAATGGGGGTGCAAGGCTGGAGAAACAACATAGTTAGGGGTCGACCTAGCTTGTTTCCTTCTTGGATCCGCTGTCAGCGTGGGGGGCACACTGGAACAGCCTTGTAAAATCCGGTTAAACTTGGCCTCCCCCCTGAGAGCTTATCCTTAGCTCTTATCCTAACATCGCAAAGCCTAGAAAACGCAGCAAAACTTAGCGACACCGGAAGAAACTAGATGGAAGAAACTAGCTGCGCCTCTCTTTTTTTGCAACTGAACATTTTTTTCAACACCCTACAGAAGCCAAGGGTGTTGCCGTCGTTTGACACCCTTTTTCCACACAACTATAGGTTTTTTATTATATTAAATGTTCAACTTGATATTTCAAGTGCCAAAGCTGAACTTGGGGCATGGAACACACCGTATATGGAAACGAGCGATCATTGCAGACGAAGACTTTTTTTTTGCTTTTGAATATTTCTTACGAGTAGAGGAGGGTATGAGGGGATGTCTTGATCTTTACGGTGCAATTATACATGTATGCATGACCTTATTCAATGAAGAGCTGAACACCTTTTCCCCACCCTTTGAACACCCTAAGAAAAACCAAGGGTGTTGAAGTTGATGAACATCCTTTTTCACACAAAAAGGATGTAGAGCTAGGAAAAGGGTGTTGAGATTCAACAAAAAGGGTGCAATGGCATCCCTACACCATTTTACCACTTATGCTACACCCTTTTTGGCCAAAAATGGTGTAAAAAGTTTAGTGTGCACTCTTTTTTAAGGTGATAGAGCTGACTTATTTTTCATAATGAGACGAGGACGAAGATCAGATCGCTCGGCTAGCTGAACCGCTCCTTTCTGTCATTGTACGTCCTTTGAGCCATGAAGAGAAAATACAACTTCGTTTAATTTGAAAGAACTAGGATTCAGTATCTCACTCAGCTCCATTACAGCCACAAAAGATGTTTTTTTAACGAGAAAAAAGCAAGAAGTACTTAAAAACTTTTAAATTTTGTGCCACAGTGACGTGTTATGAGCAAGAATGACGTCATACCGGCCCACAATAAAACAATTTTCAGTGCGTTAACTGCACGTTAGCACCCAAGTGATGCGGTCAAACGGAACTAGAGGCCCCATTACAGACGTCCAGTCATGTGTCGTCGCGACAGGTGAGTTAGGCGGCCGCCAATCGCACAAACAAGGTTCCGTGACGTCATAGAAAAGTTGCGGGAAATTGGCTAGGGGGTCGCGACTGCTTCCCACGTTTTCTTTCATATCTCCTCTATTTGTTCGAAGATTGCGATGATATTGGTATCATTGTTATCGGGACTAAGCAGTCTTTCTAATAAACCCAACATGTATTTTGTCTTCATGGCTCCTTTAAGTTAACATCTGGTCATCTGCTGCACTGAGCGACAGAAATGCTCCCAGCGGCAGGGGCAGCACCCGGTGCGCCGCTGCCGGGGTCGCTTCAAAGTCCGCTGCCTGATGCCCCACCAAGCCAGGCCATCCAGCCGGCAGCGCCTCGTTCCTCGTTGCTGGCGGCTTCCCCCGAGCCGCCTGGCTCTCTCGGAGCTTCTCCAGGACCGTCGATAACTCCAGGCCAATTAAGCCGTGAGTTTTTCCCGTCTGAGCAACCTCTGGCAGAGAGCCAGAGTCATATCTTAGACATCACTGACATTACTGATGCCTCTTCCACTGGCACCGAGATGTGCGCTGATAAGGCCAACCATCCCTCCGAAACTCCAGAACCATTTCAGAATGTGCAAGCTCCCAAGCGCCGTCGGGGATCAAAGAGTCTCTACAAAGCCTTGGACGTGCCCGCAGCTGTAAAGAACCCCTTGAGATACGGGCTTGTCGTAATTGTAAAGCCCAGAGATTCTTCAAAAATCATCACTAAGTTCAACCCAATATCCGTCAAGGAGGGTTTGGAATCTCTGGCTCCCGATGGCGTGCTGCAAGCGCATCCTAACTCCAGAATCGACCTCAAGGCCATCGGCACGTAATGCCGATGCAACGGAGCGCTTGCTGAAAATTTCAAGCGTTGCGGGGATTCCGGTGACGGCGTACGAACCACGCCCAAGCAAATGCGGTGTCGGCGTAATTCGGGGTGTAGCCACGGACATCTCAGACCCTGAGATTCCCGCGGCTTTGCGTCAACGAATGCCAGTCAAATCGGGCCGCAAACTTGGCAAATCATCCGAAAGCGTGCAAATAGTCTTTGCTATAGAATCGAGCCCTGAAGACGTCATTATCGGTTACACACACTACCGTGCGTATGCCTACGCTGAAACGCCCCGGCAGTGCTCTAAGTGTCTTCGCTTCGGCCATGTGGCAGGCGTGTGCAAGCTTAGAACGCGCTGTACTCAATGTGGTGGCAGCCATGACCGTGCCACGTGCGAAGCCGAGAACCTTCATTGCGCTAACTGCGGGAAAGAAAGCGAAGCGACGTCTGGGATATGCTCGGCCCGCCTTGATGAACAAACAATATACAAATACAAGAACGCTCATAAAACGCACTATAAGTCTGCCAAAGCTGCCGTATAAGAGCAGCGCATCACTTGACTCAAAAAAGCTTCAAGGAGGCGTGCGCAGAAGGGAGACAAACACTTCGCCATGGACGTCGAAAAAGACTTCCCGGCACTACCCTCCCTTCACAGCAAGGAACCACAAAAATCCAAAACAACCGCAACCCTCGTGGCGACTGAATCTGCAGTTACAATTCTTCCAGAAACAACGGGCGTTCCCGCTCTGAAATCAGCCGGTGCTCCTCTTCCGGATCGAACAGGCACTACCCCTCCGGACGCTGCATATGTCTCTCGTTCGAATCCAACAGGTGTCCCACTACCGGCTCCTCGTAAAGCGCCGGAATCTAAGCCAACAAATTCCCCATCATCAACACAGGCTACGACGTCCACTCCTGCTGCTCGGTCAACTAGAACCAACTCTGGTGCCACACTGTAAGGACAGCGAGGGTCGTCAGCCGGGAGCAGCTCCGGATGCCTCGCATCTTCAATCTCCACTCTCGTGGAGGCTCTGTGCTTGGTTCTCAGCAATCTTTCCTCCCCTGTAGCTAAAGCCATGTTGACGGTTCTCGATTTCATCTCCCCTCTCCTCGCACAACGGCTGTAGCGGCAACGACTATGATACGGGCCCCCTCAGTGCATCAAATTCAGGAAAAAGCAACAATCTTCCAATGGAACGCGCGTGAACTTGGACAGCAGATTTCCGCTGCTTTGTTCAAAAATATCAGTTCCCGGATATCGCTATATCGGAGTCCCGACTAACCGCAGATGTACGATTATCGGGTTACGTACTTTTGCTGTTATCCACTGGAACAGCAAAGACGAGGGTTTTACTAGGGGTGCGTAACGACCTTACCCTACTCGAACACAACCTGCCACCTGACGCATCGAAGGAATTCGCAGCCGCCACAGTGCGACATGCTGGCATCTCTTTCACCATTATCGCTGCGCACATCCCTCCAAACGCATCACTGAACGCCACTCGCCTGGAATACATTATTCGCGCTACACCGCCTCCACGCATCCTGACAGGAGACTTCAATGCGCACCATCCTTCGTGGGGAAGCAAAAAAACCACCGCTAAAGGACGTCGCCCTTTGGACATTGCTGACCACCTTGGTTTATGTGTAGTTAGCGCCAGGGACCCAACATATCATCGTGGAAGGATGTCGAGCGCCCTTGACGTCACCATGGTTTGTTTCCGCGGCGTTGCTAACGACCACAAGCTGGTATGCCGACATTGAGTCTCACGGAAGCGACCACATACCAATGTACATCACTCTGGGTGGTTTTTCTGCTGGTCGCCCGAAACCTGCGGTTCAATTTGTGAACGTTTCACCACCGCAATAGAAGAGAGCGCTGGCACTTTCTCGTCCTACGATGACGCTATCGATAGCATCACGAAAGCCCGGAGGTTGTGCAGCAAAGCCGGCAGGCTTCCAAAGGAGTATACTGTGGCTGACGCTGATTATGACAATCTTCTGGCGATCCGTAGAAGGGCGGAAAGACGTGCGCGGAAAACCTTAGCGATCGAGGACGTACGAGTGGCCAGACGCAAGCAAAAGCTCATTCAGAGACATTTGGAAAAGCTCGCAAAGCGTGAATGTCGTCTTGCTCCAAATTAGACCCCAGGAAGCCCCTAACGAGGATATGGAGTCTAGTTCGGGGCCTTCGCAGCACCACGGGCTCAGTTACATCCCTTCACCTCAATTTCTTTGAGAATGAAGACAACTGACCTAGATGTAGCTGAAGCCTTCTGTGCCAAAATCACCGCCACGCAAGGGTCACTTCCTACAAGCACCGTAGGAACAATGAGTCCCCCATCGGCGAACACATCTTACCTGGACACACCCTTTTGTGTGGCGGAACTCGAGGCCGCCCTGGCATCAGTTCAGAAAGCTTCTTCACCAGGCCCTGACAGCATTAGCTACGTGGTTCTGAGTCATCTTGGTGCTAATGCGAAGCGGTGGCTTCTCTCAGTGTTTAACCATTCTTGGCCGGCCACCTTGAACCAGAGTGGAAGCACGCCCGAATTGTACCAGTCTTAAAGCCTGGCAAGGTGCCCACGCACATTGACTCGTATCGGCAAATTGAGCTCCTCAGCTGCATTGGTAAACTGATGGAGAAGATGGCACTGCAGCGCTTTGACTGGTATCTCACTGAGAGAGGTATATATCCGTCGCAGATGTCAGGCTTCCGCAAGGGTCGGAGCAGCATCGATAATGTGATTGCCCTTGCAACACATGTTAAGCAGGCAAAGGCTCGACGCCAATTAGCCATCGCAGCCTTCATTGATATAAAATCGGCGTATGACTTCGTGCTCCATGGAGCTCGTGGGGCGCTGCACGGAACAGTATTTGGCGTCGAAATATTACTTTGCGTTCGGTGGGGCACAGCTTTGATCATCAAACTGCTCTTGCTGTTGTTTACTGAGTACTGCCCTCCGTCGGGCGCCAGCGCTGCCAAGTATCGCCATCTCATGAAGACGCTGCGGCGCACCCATGGCAGCGCACACGCAGGGTTGCCGGCATGCGTGCCACGCCAGTAAATACAAGAACTGCGAGTTGGGCGTGTTGGTATATGTTCATGTTGGGTAAATTGATAGTCAAAACTCGGTCAAGACAGGACACATGACGGAGCGCAGCGGAGGCTCAGTGGCTAAGGCGTTATGCTGCTCAGCACGAGGACGCGGTCTCAATTCCCGGCCGCGGCGACCGCTTTTCTGATGGAGCCGAAAAACAAAAACACCCGTGTGTACGAGATTTCGGCGCACGTTAGATATCCCCAGGTGGTTAAAATTAATCAAGAGCCCTCCCCTACGGCGCGCCTCATCACCTGCGTTGCGTTGGCGCGTTAAACCTACAATCAATCAATCAATCAATCAATCAATCAATCAATCAATCAATCAATCAATCAATCAATCAATCAATCAATCAATCAATCAATCAATCAATCAATCAATCAATCAATCGCGAAATGCTTCAATAATCTCTGGTGTGGCCCGCTTTCTGTGTTTGTCAAGAACGAGTGTGTGCGGCAACTCCGGACGGCTGCCAGTTCGCTCCTTGCAATGCATGTCTAAATGCGAACATGGCACCCTTTTCAACGAGCTCTGACGTTCGCGAAGGCGAACGCTAAGGCAGCGGCCAGTCTGTCCTACGTATTTCGTTCCACGCTTGAAAGGGATACTGTAATACAACGTCTTTATTGCACTCTACCAATCTTAAACCGTGTCTTACTCCATTTTGTGTTCTTTCGTGCCGAAGTTTTGTTTGCGCTTAGCCGACATGAGTGAATACAATCTATACCAAACGAGGGGTTCTACGAAAGCTAGCATGTATTGGACCTATGCTAATCGAAAGTATATCTCTGATAAGAAAAAAAAACCGCCATTGTCCCTTTCGGATATCTGGGAAAATTTCTGTGTCGCGTGCCCTCATTGAAATAAATAAATAAATAAATAAATAAATAAATAAATAAATAAATAAATAAATAAATAAATAAATAAATAAATAAATAAATAAATAAATAAATAAATAAATAAATAAATAAATAAATAAATAAATAAATAAATAAATAAATAAATAAATAAATAAATAAATAAATAAATAAATAAAATATACCGTGCCAGGGATGGATTGATTGATTCCAGGGTTTAACGCGCCGACGCAACGCAGGCGATGAGGCGCCCCGTAGTGGAGGGCTCCGGATTAATTTTGACCACCTGGGAATCTTTAACGTGCGCCGAAATTTCGCGTCCATCAGAAAAGCGACCGACGCGGCGGGAAATCTAACCCGCGACCTCGTTCTCAGCAGCTCAACGCCTTAGCCACTGCGCTACCGCGGCGGGTCGTGCCAGGGGCGGGAATCGAAACCAGGGTTTCGCAGTGGGAATTAACATTTTTTTATTGCTAGCAGGCGCGTGTGAATTCTGCTAGTGTATCAAGTAACCTCAAAGGAATCAAGCTTTTTGTTGTTTAAATACTGTTTAAATGATTAGATTAGCAAATAAAGGCTGAGGGAGACAACTCACGCCACAGAAGACCAATTCTTGCGTATTTCCTTTCAATATACCGCAATAATCGTATTTTCTTTTTATGGTTGCTGAGCTCGGGAATTGATATTGCACTTACAACGAAGAACTTCATTTTACGGTTCGTGGCAGGATTGTGGCGCGCGAAACAGACACGACCCCTGCTGAGTCATGTGGTCGTGCTGGCGGAACGCTGCTGCTCTTCTTCGGAGGAAGTTTGCTTGCTCCGACTGCGGCGACGAGATCTGCCAGCTGCCGGGGGCGGTTCAGCGTTCGGGGCTGCCTCGAGCTCGCCGGGCGGCCTGAGCTTGTCGAAGTACTTGATCTCGATGGTACCGAAGTCTACCACCTTGCGCTCGCGGGCGTAGCCCAGGTAGATCTCGCCCAGCGCCATGTCGTTCACCAGGTAGTCGGCGAACTTGAGGCGCGCCTTCAGCTCCTCCAGCCCCTCGAACACTTCGCTCCAGTAGATTATGTCGTCCCGAATGCGGAACCACAGCTGATCCTGCGGTTGACATGGGCGTCGTCAGTCCAGCCTCTCGGCTTGTGGCGTCATGAAGCAGTGCGAGCTGGAGCGGAAACTTTCCACCGCTCAGAAAGTTCTCATGCGATGCGAAGGGGGCCCCGCAACGGTATCGCCTTCCGCGCTCAAAGGCGGAGTTTTCCAAACTGCATGGTGTTTATAATATTTTAGATCGTCGTATTTGGGCTTGGTTAGACTGAAATAAATGAACGAGCTTTTGTTTAACGTCATGAAAGCTCACTTTTGTGCGTGTATGTGAAATGACAGCGGCAATATGTGCTTATACTGCTACTTACGTTCGTGATGCTCTGTTGCATAGGTTGTCATACTCATGAATTTTGTCGCACTTCTTAAAAAACGAGATTCGGATAGTATACACGCATAACTAATCGTATTTGTTGGTATCATGATGGAATTACGTCTATTGCAGTGAGTATCATAATCATATCAGGATGGCTTCTCTTGCGTAATTGTACACACGAAAGAAGGAAGGAAGGAAGGAAGGAAGGAAGGAAGGAATTGAGGAAGGATGAAAGTAAGGGTTAACTGGCGTATTCCAGGAGTGTATGACAGCTGCATCTTACCAGTACTCATCTACGGGGCATAAACTTGGAGTCTCACTAAGAGGGTTCAACTTAAATTGAGAACGACTCAGCGGGCAATGGAGCGGAAGATGATAGGTGTAGCATTAAGGGAAAAGAAGAGAGCGGAGTGGGTCAGGGAACAAACGCGTTTTAAGGACATATTCGTAGAAATTAAGAAGAAGAAATGGACGTGGGCATATGGCATGTAATGCGAAGGCAACTAACCGTTGGTCATTAAGGGTAACAGAGGGGATCCCTAGAAGGCAAGCGTGGCAGGGGCGGCAGAAAGTTAGATGGGCCGATGAGATCAAGAAGTTTGCGGGGACAAATTGGTCGCAGTTAGCACAGGACCGGGATAATTGGAGATTAATGGGAGAGGCATTTCCCCTGCAGTGGGCGTAGATGGGCTGGTGGTGGTGATGAAAGTAAGGGAGAGAGAGAGAGGGAGGGAGGCAGGCAGGGAGGAAAGAACGAAGGAAGGGTGGAGAAGGAGTCACCTTGCGTACTTCGGCGATGACCGAGTTGGGGAACATGTCGTTGACGGCGCGCGATATCATCTTGCTGACCTTCTTGCCTTGCTGCTCCTCTCTCATCTTGATGACGACGTTGCAGCGCTGGCCGCAGCTCTGCTTGATGTCCCCGGTCCGCCCGACGACAACGAACTTGCCGTTAGACAGTATCGCCAGGCGGTCGCAGAAGATGTCGCTCTCGGACATGCTGCGAGCGACAGAAGAGCAAAGCCAGGAAAGGCATGCACGTAAAGTAAAAAGGCTGCATGACACTGCCGTTAGTCGCCGTCGTCATCATCATCGTCGTCACCTTATACATAAGTCCACTGTAGGACTTACGTTGAACCCGCCGCGGTGGCTCAGTGGCTAAGGCATTGCGCTGCTGAGCACGAGATCGCGGGTTCGATTCCCGGCCGCGGCGGCCGCTTTTCTGATGGAGGCGAAAAGCAAAAACGCCCGTGTGTACGAGATTTCGGCGCACGTTAAAGATCCCCAGGTGGTCAAAATTAATCCGGAGCCCTCCACTACGGCGCGCCTCATTGCCTGCGTTGCGTTGGTGCGTTAAACAATACAATCAATCAATCAGGACTTGGGTTGCAGTAGATCACCGAGAGCTCCTATTCTGGGCTGTCCTAATCTTTACCTTGCCCGGTATTTCCCTATCTCATAGCCTTATCTAGTTATCGACCTCCTACTTCTAACCCCGCTTCTCGGTAGCCGTTATTTCGCCCTTAGGTGGTCCACCAGTTAGCCCCTCTCCGCATGTACACACGCCCGGTTCAGTTGCTCTGTATCTGTAGGATATCTTCCATCTCAGTTTGCTTCCTAATTCAGGGACCTCGTTTCCTATCCCGATTACCATCCAATCTTCTTTCGATAGATCGTTGGACTCACATAAGTTTCCTTTGAAGGTGCTTAATAAGTCTCAAGGTTTTCAAGCTATCACCGGGAGATGATAGGGAAGAAACTTGCGGGGAACAGAAAACGCCGCTGTGCAGAGTGCCCACCGTCGGGAAGTGAAGAGCACGGTGATCTTGCTTTCGGTCTGCACTTGAACCAGGGCTTGGAAGAGGCGGCTCCGCGCTCCGGGGTCCACGCCCTCCGTGCACTCGTCCAGCACGACCACGGGGGGACGACCGGCCAGGGCCATGGCCACAGACAGCTTGCGCAGGCTCGTCGTGCTCCTGCATGGTAGCCCGTCATCCATGGTAACGGGAACGTAGTTCCCAAAAGTAATTCTTGTGGCGGCCGCAACGCTTGAAGGACCCGAACACATTCAACAAAATGCGCACCGATAAGCACAAGAGACAGGAGAGGGACAGGAACAGCGCCAGTTCTGTGCCCAGTCTTCGAGAGAGGACACAGAACGGGCGCCGTTCTTTGCCCTCTCTTGTCTTTTGCGTCGTGCTTTCGTGTCGAATATGAATCAACCACAAGCCCAAGCTTTCACAAACACTAAGGCGCTCGTGAGCGAGTTTAAAACTACATGGTAATGTTGTCGCCCGCAATACGCCCAGGGGGAAGGACCACGAAACGGTCTCTTGCATTTACGATTTGATTTATATTTTTTTATCACCGCCTAAGTGCGGGCATCTCAACTTAGTGCTCATTCAGAGGGAGGCGCAAGCAAAAAACGCCTGACAAGTGGCCACATAATGTTTTCAGCCTGACAGAAGCCGCCATGACTTTTCGTCTCTGCAGCATGGTTTTACAGCGTAGTTTAGTTCTAGTAACCTATTACAGATATTAACGAGGGAAAGTATGTTATGAATACAACTCCCTCTTAAATGTACAGTTAAACCTCGATAATAGTGAACATAGCAATACAGTAAAAAAAACCGCGGTTTCCATTTTACATTCATCGATCTGTGTTTATTTTCCCCCCTATATACCGAAGACAGCTGTTCTGCAGTGAAGAATCGGATATAAAAAAGATAAATCGTGGAGGATGTTCTGTATGTCGGTAAAAAATTCAGAAGTGGTTTCCCTGTTGAACAAACGACGGGTTCGGAGGGCACGGAACTTTGTGTAGCAACCAGTGGCACGCATTTTCCAGCTTTTCCCGAAAGCCCTACCATCTTATAACGTTGAATTCCAATGGCAGATCCAGAGCACTTTGGGACCAACGTTTTTGCTCCATTTGGAGCGAACACGTTCCAATGGCAGATCGAGGGCGCCGTCGGAGCCAAGGTCGCTCCGTGGAGCAAGAAAAGTTGCTCCCCCGAAATCGGCGGAGTCGGTCAGAACTCGCTGGGCCCTCTCTGTTCTCTCGTGACGTCGTCGCTGTCTGCTTCCGCTCTATTTGGCTTGCGCCATGGCGTCTGCTTCGGCAATTGCGAGCACAGTCCAGAAAGCACAAAACAGATGGTGAACGCCGTGTCGCACTCATGTCTTCTACACGAGGAAAACGGGTGCGACTAAAAACTCGCAGTGGATCAGCAGGGAACCCGGCTCCACAACGACTGGGTGGAAAACGCGCCTTCGGCGGATTTGTTTCTTTCGCGCCTGCCTGCGAAAAGGCCGACGAAACTTTTGTCACGTGCCGAGTTGGACGTCGTCGGGACAGAAGTCCCGTCATCGGCTTTCAGGTGCAGAGTACCTTAGGACCGCACAATGTCCGGCCGCGTCCGTGCCCATAGCATTTAGAATCGCAAAAAATCACACAGGCATCGGCAGGATTCGAGCCTGTGTCTGGTAGACCAGACAGAGTTATGTCAGTCGTCTTACCCCTTGGGCTACGACCGCGAATTAGTACTTAAGAGTCAAACGGCTTACTCCCGCGCCTGTAACGGTGCAGAGCACCTTAGGACATCCCAATGTTCGTCCCCGTACATCCGTGCGCACACCACCATCAAGCGAAAATCAAGCGAAATTCGATTTGAACCGTGAGTTGCAGTTTCATTTAGGGAATACTCAAGGTGCAACTCACGGCTCAAATCAAATGACGGTCGGGACGCAAATCGGATATCACTCTGGGCGCAACTTGGATGTAATTTACAGTCCCCGTACTCCGCATCTTCGCCATCATCCACGGAGTGGAGATGCTGCCATTTTTTGACGATGAAGGGGCTTTAGTTAAGAACCAGTAAGGAGGAAACGCTTCCCGGGGAGCAGACACTTGTGGACGGGCCACAAGTAAAGGCTACAGGGAAGTCCACTTATTTCCCCGTCATGCCTAGGCATTTCCTCCTGCGGTACCGGGTGCGTTCCAAGGGCAGTTTCGGAGCACCCGCTCATCGAGGGAGTACACATGCTCTGCGGCGTAGCTCGGCGGCCGCTCCGGATGTGCCACTGGAATTAAACATGAAGTTTTCGTTTCCGTGAACTGCGCCAGTTTCTGACCCAAGCGAAAGGGTTGCACAAGAGCTGCACTCGTTGTGCGACAGGCTAAACACAGAGGACCGCTGCAGTTTAGAGGAGTTCATGCAATGTGACAGTGAGTCGTCAGCCTCCGATGTCTTGACAGACAACGAAATACCCGCGCGAGATTTCCATAACAAGCACCACTCCTCACTCACAAAGCGCCTGATGATCGAGAAGCGAAGATGTCTTCAAGCAGAGATCAGGTCATATCGGCCCTTGTCATGATTGAACCAGCAATGCACACTTGAGAGACACATTGGGTTGACTACCAAGTATTCGCACGCACTGAGACGCTTTCATTAGCTTCTTATCGCGCATCTGTGTAAACATGATCTGCAGCACTTCCGACCACTGAAGTACAGTCCCACCTTTAATAAAAAAGATTCTGTGTTGAGATTCTGTGAATACCAACCATTTTTTAACTAGAAGGCATTTCAAACGGAGCAGCCGTGAGAAATGAGCGCAAATTGATATAGCGAAGACACTGATATAGTAACGTCTCTTCACTGTCCGAGCCACTTCACTAAACCGAGGTTCTGCTGCAATAGGTCCTACCAATCTGGGTAACCGCTGGTGCTGTAGTGACGTCATGGTTTCTATATGGACGTAAATGGTTATCCTGGGGACCCGATTTGCTGCATAATAGGGATTTAGATGTCTCTAAACGAGTTATACTGTCTGTAATTCTATGGTTTCTAATAAACCGCCATTAGAACGATTACAAGTTTTGGCAATAATACGTTTCTGGAGAGTAATTTTTTAAAGCCGCTTAATGCTTTTTACCATAAAATTGACCGCGTATCTGCTCCTTTTCTTGCAAATGTCCGGCGACATTTGCCAAGTAAATGCTTTCCTTCTCTTCCCCGCTCACCTCTCATGCTGTTCCTCTTCAGTCGCGCTCCTCCTAAGGTAAACAGGAAAAAGTTCGCTCAGGTCAATTAAATTTACCGCGTTCCAGTGCTCCAGGCCGGGTGCCTCGATGCCAGCGCTGCCATACGGCGGAGACGCGCGGGAATAGAGGCGCCCTGCTTCAACGTTTGTAGAACCACGTAGCCCTACTCCACGTGCGTTCCAAGCTGAAAGGGGACCCTATCGAGTGGAACCTTTCGTAAATGTTGCCGCTTGATTTCTTAAAATGCCGCCAGAAACTATAGTGGCGCAGGCGACAGCAGGCGATGAAGTGAATTTTTTTTCTGCAGTGGGTTTTCTGCATGGATGCTTAATTTTTATCGCAAGAATTAAGCATCCATGAATGTTTTTATAAAAGAACACTGCAAATATCACTTATGTATTGATTTTATACCTTCTTCTTGTACAACAATGTTGACAAGTATGAACATTGACACCGAACTTAGGCGTTTAGATTTGACGGTGGGTATGTAAGCCTATTGCGCAGTTCTGTTCACTTTGGCCTGGTGGCTGAATTGAGTCAGACAGGCAGCCAGACATACAGACAGACCAAAATTTCTGAATTTTTGTGGCTCAAGAAAGACTATAGGCTTAAATAACGTTTCCACGAATAACGTTTCCATCGTGCGAAAGTGTTTATCTGTTTATTAAACTGTGTCGTTGGTTGTGTGCTTGTTTGGAACATAGACATGCACACACTGTAAATATTGGTAGACTTTTTACTGTTACGACAAGTGTATCAATGTAAAAGAGTCAGTGTTTTGGGCTTACAATGACCAGAAATTCCTGCATGAATGCGACTCACGTGTACATGGAGATCTTGTGCGTGAGCACCGATTTGAGGCCCAGGCGCGAGTTGAGATAGGCCAGCTCTCCCTGCAGGTCGTGCTTTTTGAGCCCACGCAGTCGCGCCATGAGCAGAATCACCTCCTCCCCTGTGTACTTGTCCATCACCGGGTCTTGCTGGGGGCAGTAGCCCACGTGTTGCTGGAACTGAGAGAGAGAGAGACAGCGAGAGAGAGAGAGAACTTTATTATTTGAAGTAGGTTTAAGGCGTAGGGGGGCCGCAGGCTCCAGCCTGGCGGCGACTAGCGTAGCCCTGGCCACGAGGGAGAGTTGTGTCCCTAGGTCAGAGCGTGGCCTCCGCGATCGGCTACCGGAGCAACGGCGCGCCGCCGGCAGCAAATCGCGGAGGCCACGGTCAGAGCTACCCAGAGCCCCCTCCCACTGCTCGTCGGAGGAAATTAGAGGGAAAGGGTCATTGGGGCAGCCCCACACGGAGTGGGGTACAGTGGAGCGTGTGCTACAGGCAGGACATTTGGCGGAGGGGTAAAGGGAGGGGTGAATGTGGTGAACTACCGCTCGGCAAGGGAGAATGTGAGTCTGGAGGAGCTTCCTTGTGTGTTCCTGCGCGTGGGTGAGCTGAGAATGGGCAGGGGGATATTTGCGGCCGGAGAGGACGTAATGACTGACAATGTCATGGTAAGTTGTCAGTCTGTCACTGGCGGATCTGGCCCCCTGGTAGGGAACGAGGATGGGGCCCGCTCAGATTGAAGTCCTCTGCAAATGCGAAGTTATGCGGTGCTGCTACGCGTCTTCTTCCACAAGCTCCACACATTAAGCCACAAGCAGGAGTAGAACACCCACTATTTCACCCCATTGAGAAGCGCGCTGTGCATGCACTTGTTCCTGTCAGACAGCTGAACAGGGATGGTGATCGGACAGAGGTGCTGCTTCAATAATATTAACACGAAAGTGTTTTATGCCTGGGTCCACCAAGATCTAACTGACGTCATATCTGTCACAGAAATGACATCACCAGAAAAACTTCTACTGACGCGGCGGCGCCGGGATTCGAGCCACTAACTCTTTCGCCGCAACGGGAAGGAAGGAAGGAAGGAATACGTTTTTTCGTCCATCAGGATCAGGTGTTGGGGGTGGAGGAGGCCCACAGGGCCGCCGCGACCGCCAGGGCCCGGGAGGTGGTCAGGACTTGACCTGGCTCCCCCGGGTCACGCAACATCTGCGCCCAGTGGTGAGGGGAGGGAACCGGGGGGGGGGGCGGTACGGGTCTGCGGGGCATTCGCAGAGGGAATGGTAGTGAGGGTCGAGTGCCCCGCAGGCTGGACAGGTAGGGTCAGTAAAGAGGTGTAGATGACTGTGTATCAATTGTGTTCTGTGTGGGAAGGTGTGTGTTTGTAGGATACGCAGCATGTGGCCTGCCTCTGGAGAGAGGTGTGGGTGCGGGGGTGGGTATCGGCGACGGAGAAGGCGGTAGTGCAGGGCAATATCCCTGTATTGCAGGAGGGAGGTTGGCTTGCCAGCAGGGGCATCGCGTGTAGGCGTGAAAATGGCGATCCGGTGAATTAGTTCGCGAGCACGTACGTGCACCACTTCATTAGCGCCTACGCCTGTGTGGACTGGTGTCCACAGCAGGTGTCACGATGTCGGATGGAGGATTTTTGGAGAGAATTTTTAATGCCATGGGAGGGACGTTACCGCGAATAAAATTGCGGATGGCCTGCTGACAGTCAGAGAGGACGAATTGGGGGTGGGGCGCTGGGTGAGCGCGAGGGCAATGGCTGCCTCCTCCGCCGTAGTTGGGTGGCTAGTTAGTATGTTAGCCGCTGTGACGTTTGGTGATGTGTGTTGGCCAACAACAGGTACACAGTGTGCAGATTTGTGAGGGTAGGGGGTGGAATCAGTGTATAGTGTGCATGGTGATGGTGGGTATAGTTTGGCGTGGGCGTTGGCTCGTGCTAATCGGCGGGATGTATGGAAAGCTGGGTGCATGTGGCGAGGAATTGGGCGGATTGGATGCTGTTACGGATGTGAGGTGGAATGGGGAGTGGCGGGATTTGGATGGTGGGTGGTAGTGCGTTTATAGAGTTGAGAATGTAGTGCCCTGTAGGGGAGGATGCGAGGTGCGTGAGTTGGGAGACGCGGTGGGCGTCTAGGTGCTCCCGTATGGTGTTGTGTATGCCGAGGTCGAGTAAGCGATGCGTTGGTGCGTATGGGGAAGCAGGAGTGCATGCCTATACGTCTTCCGGAGGAGGGCATCAAGTGAGTCGAGTTGGGTAGATGTAAGGTTAATGTATGGTAGGTGGTACAAGATACGGTTGAGTAGAACACTGTGTACGAGACGGAGGCGGTCCTGTTCCGTGATGCCGTGGTGTTTGCTGGCGATCCGTCTAATGAGATGCGTGGTTTGGGTAACGTATTTCTTTACGTGCTGGAGGGTGAGTGCGGGTGATCTGTTGTGTGTTAGGGTGAGGCCTAAGACTCTAAGTTGCTGTGTGTGGGGTATTGGGTCAGAGTGTATAAAAAGTTGGATGGGGGGGTTTTGGAGGGGGCTTGCTGCGAGGGGGCGTGAAAGTTAGGAGAGCAGATTCGTCTTAAGGTGAGCTTCATGCGCCTGCGTGTAATCTTCGCTGTCGTTCAGCCATACTCCTAAACATATATACTCTTTCACCAATGGTATTTCTACTTGCTGCATTATCCTCTGCAACCTTTTTGTGGAAGGAAAAATATGTGCACCGTAAAGTGGGCTATTCGGTCAAAGAAGGTGAGCTTCATGCGCCTGCGTGTAATCTTCGCTGTCGTTCAGCCATACTCCTAAACATATATACTCTTTCACCAATGATATTTCTACTTGCTGCACTGATACTGTTTTGTGCTCCGTGCTGTCGTTAAAGACCATGATCCCCGATTTTTCTATGCTAAAGGATAGCTCTAGGTGCGTCGCTTCTTCACCGCATATATCCATCAAGCCCTGCATACTTATCCGGTTGTCCACCATCACCAATATGTCGTCTGCATACATTAGTCCCGGAACCCGTTGTTCCGGGACTAATGTAGGGTAAGTCGAACCCCAGCGTACTGATTTCTAGCTTCCTTTCTAACCCCGCCATGTAGATCATGAACAGCAGCGGAGAGAGAGGACATCCTTGTTTCAAACCCTTGTTGGTGTATACAGGCCTATTGTATGTTACCCCCTCCCACACTATTTGCACTTGGTTCTCCCGGTATAGCTCCCCGAGTAAGCTAATGAATTCTGCCCCAACTCCCTCGTCCTCCAGGGTACTCCAAAGCCGCTCCCTGTCTACATTATCATACGCCGCTTTAATGTCCAGAAAGGCTAACCACAAAGGTCGGTGTTGCATCTTCGCCACCTCTATGCATTGGCTTACCACAAATAAGTTGTCTAGTCTTCTGTCCTTTTGAAACCCATTTTGAAGTTCCCCTAATATCCTATTTTCTTCCACCCACTGCTCTAGTTCGAACTTCACTGCCTGCAATGCTAAACTGTAAAGCACTGACGTGATGGTTACTGGCCTATACGAGCTCGGGTTTGTCCTGACTCCTTTGCTCATGTACACTAAGTTCATCCTGCTCATTTGCCTCGCGGCCGGTATTGCCTTTTCTTCTATCCTTGTTCTGATGGCTTGTAGTAGCTTTCCCTTGCTCTTTGGTCCCAAGTGGTTAATCAACTCCATCGGTATCCCATCTGTGCCTGCAGCAGTATTTTTGGGGACCTTTTCCTCTGCTCTTTTCCGTTTCAGCTTGTCCCCATCTATCTCCAGACATTCCGGCCTACCCGCCGCGACATCTCTGTGTCGCCGCGGGGCCTCATTCTCTAACTTCTCCGTGATGATTTTGTGAAGGTATGCCAATGCTTCCTCTCCGTTGAGCATCTGCCCCTGCTCATTTTCTACAGTACCGCCTTCTGTGGGACTCGTACGTTTCCCTAATGCCTGCACACGGTTCCAAAACCTTTTCGGCGCGTCTCTACCCCTCCCTCATATTTGCGTTACCCATTGCTCGCTGTCCCCCTTTATTTTCGCCTGCACTAATTGCTGCACTTCCTGTTTCATTTGCTTCTACTGCTCCCATTTTAGGTCCACCTCCTCCTGATGCCTTCCTATCCTCTTGGCCTGCCTGTGCTCTCTAGACGCCCGTATACGCCTCTCTATCGCCTCCTTGATTTCTTTGTTCCACCAGCTTTTGGGTATTTTCTCTCCTCTCCACCGATTGGGCCTCTCTGCCTTGACTATTTTTTTCTGCATAGTTTTGATGAGCCGGTCATATTCTCACTCTTCTCCAGGATTTCTTTCTATGTCAGCCTCTATGCTTTTGGCTATAATAGCAATTTGTTTGCTGTTTAACTTTGTGTGCTGCTTGGGTCGACCCGTTTTTTCGTCCCCCAGTTTCCCAAAACTCAGGTTTATGTGCTTGTGGTCACTGCCCAGACTGTGGCCCCCTTCCTCATTTATGGTCATTCCATCCATCCATTCATAAAGCCCCTCTGAAATAAGGCAGCAGTCACTACTCGACTGTCTCCTACCACACTCCCACGTTATTTGACCGTCGCATTTTTGTTCCCTATTTACTATGATCAGCTTCTGGTACTCACACATATCTAGCATTAGATTTCCGTTGAAGTCTGTGTACCCGTCTAGATCTTCAATGTGGGCGCTCATGTCCCCTACCAATAGTACCTCCTCGGAACATTTCAAACCCTCGATGTCCTTTTTTAGACACGCCACACAAACACGCGCTTCGGAGCACCGCACGTGGTCGCGCTCACCGCCAATAAAACGTTTTTACAGAGAAAATAACAAAAGACTGTTGTCAGTCTTTTGTAGTCCATGAATGCCATAACCCAGAACTTTACATCGAGGCAAGCACGGCCACAGAGGCGGAGAAGCGGGGTTCTTTAACAAGTTGCTCAGCGGTATATATAGTGCCTCGAATAACCTATCAACGGAATACTGGGAGTGTTCCACTCAAACTAGTAGATGGCGCCCGGTTATACAGAAAGTTTCTGGCGTGTGCCCGTAGTGGGACGGAATTACGCCACTTTAGGCCGCAACTGCCTGGCAGTCGATCCCTCAAACTGTAAATTTTTTTGTACATTTTGTTGAGAATACTTTTTTGACATTGCTTCCCAGTAGCCAACTTGTGGCTGCCGCATCATTCATCAGCACCGCCAAGTACCGAAGAGTGTCTTCGCTAAATAATCGGACCAATGCCATTAACGAGGTTTTGCTGCCTGCCTTGTAGCCTTTAAAATGCAAGGGGATTAGACACCATTTACAACTCGCTTCAGCGTCCCTTCGATCTACTTTGAGTGTGGCGCTGCCTAAACAGCGTCTCTCCATCACCCATCCCTCGAGGGGATGAGGGAAAACCATCCTGATGTGTCCCCATTCCACATCTTATAAGTTACGACGCCCCAATGGTGCACCGGTTGTGGCTCCTTGAGCGCGCCGTAGGCCTGCGCCCGCCCGGCGGCGTGACGGGAGGACGCGGAAACGGTGACTTTCTCGCAGTTTCTCGATTCATCCGAGACGACGGGACACGGTACCCCGTCTCGTTATATTCTTTCCTCCATGGTCCTAACGAGTCACTCCGGTTTGCGGTAGAGTACCGTACCGGAAACAGTTGCCAAGCGCACGTTACCGCTTTTACGGTGCTATTGGCGTACACTGAGCGGCTTTCGCAGAACGTCGATGCCGTTGACGTAGACGTTGCCGACGTCGGGGCGCACAATGCCGGCGATGACGCGCAACAAGAGAGAGCGGCCAGATTGCGCCAGGCCCAGGATGCCGAAGACCTCTGCCGGGGGCACGTGGAAGCTGACGGGACCCAGGACGTCGGCCTTTGCCGCCTCGAGTACCACCAGCCCGGCTGGTGCGCGATTTCCCGCCGCGTCCCCTGCGGCGGGGTTTCCGCCGCCGGTGTCGGTCTGGGCAGTGGAGGCAGGCGGGACCGAACTCCTGGCACCGTCCGCGCCCTCGGTCAACAAGTAGCGCATGAGGTTCGCCACGAAGGCCTTCTCGTCTTGCACGCTGCGTTCCTCGGTGCTCGCGGTTTTGGCGCCGCTGTGGTCACCTGGACGGCGGAGAAGAAAGCGGTCGCGCTTTCGGAACACGAAGATACCCCCGCTGCGTCATCTGGCACTACCACGCCCTGCTTTCTCTTCCTCTACCCAAACCTCCGACCCCTGGCTGTCTGCTCTAGCGCTCGGACGCCCAGTTCCAGTGTTCCCTGGTCGACATGAGCCGCCCTTCCGTGGCTCAACCTTGCCTATAGGCCTAGCCAGGAATAAGACGTTTCTGTATCTCTCTCGGAACACCCCATCCAGTTACGGAGAGCTGCTTTAGCGGTCGCACACTGATCAATACCGATGAATTAGAATTAGTAAGCCAATTTCGAAGTGACCCCCCCCACCCCCACCAGCTCAATATTGATTTACAGCCCACAAGTTAGTGATTGCACTTACAACTTACTCAAAATTAGGTTACTCCCCGCATATACCTAAGAAAATTAATTGCTCCTACCTCTTTAATTAAGTGAAATAGATGTTAAGAAGTATTCATAATTCGCCAATCCTAACCGTATATATGCATAAATAACAACTGACCGTGACGAGGGAACACTTTACCAATGTTTACGGGATGAACACGTGTATGAGGTATATACCACAATGCTTTGCAGCGGAGCAGTTGCCCAAGCGCTGTACACTCGCTGTCAAGGGGCACCGCGTTCGAAACAGAACACGGGGGTAGTTACACTTTGTACCGACCATCGCGTTATTTCATGTCATTCCAAGATTACCCAAACATGCGAAAATCGTAACCAAAAATTGAACCGATACTTGACGCCGCACTTGAGCTCATTCATGTTTTTCTGGCAGGGACGGTGTCCTCTGGACGAAACATGTGCGTTACTCAGACGTATGTCAATTTTGAAGATCTAGTTTCACAGAAAAAATTCTGACCACGCTTCCGCCTATAAATTTAATTCAAGGAGTAGGAAGGACGCCTGTGGCACTATGGACTTGTGCGAGGTTTCTCATATCGACGAGTTCTCCAAGAAATGCAGGTCTTCGCTTTCCAGAGCAAACTGGCTCCGTTCGTCTGGGGCCGATCGTCGTGTGACACGAGGGTTGCTCCGATGGAGAGAGACATGAGGGTGTTGCGCCCCCGCGCAGCAGCAGGTACGCGGCGCCCAATGAAAAAGCGGCCACCTACCGCCCTCCTTGGAGGACTTGAAGACGTCGAGGTTCTGCGGGCTGAACCTGCCCTGGGAGCGCAGATCCCAGGCGACGACCACCATCAGGTAGAGCTGGCCGCTCAGGAACAAGATCACCAGGTCCCACACGTGCGACGAGCTGTTCAGGATGGGCCCGGGCCTGCTTTCGTAGTCCGGGCACACCTTATCGCACGACGTCACTGCGCATGCGCCGAATAGCGTCATAAGTGTCTACGTCCATTACGACGAAAAAGGGACTACGCGGCGCAGGTCCGTTGGGGGGCACATTGCGGAACATAATGGCAACGGTGAGAGTTCGGGAGGAGGAGGAGGAGGAAAACGAGTGCCCTGACTGGTCCTCCACAACCCCCTCGCGATACCTACCACATGTGACACCGCCGGTAGGGGGCGCCACCCAACTCCGTGTGGACCTATCAACGTGGAGCAACCTACGTGACGCTATCCCCTTACCGGGGCGTCACACCCCATTCCCGTTGAACTTTCGGAATGCTTGCAATTCCCCTGCCGCAGGTTTGTCTCGTTAGTTTAACTTTTAGCTAATGTGATTGGATCCGAGTTACCGTTTGTCCGCAGCACGCCCTTACGCTCCGCCGCGTTGAAAGTATAAGGGAACAGCTCCTCCTCAGTTATTGAATACGAAGGTTTGCCCCGACTCTCTACTAGGCATAAATTCCAAGTTCCATGCTATAAGAGGAGTTGGGGTTTGGTGGAGAGAGACCAGACGAACGTCTCAGTGGGGCTCTTTGATTTACAGTCTCGGGCTCACCGCGGACTCCCCGAGAAGCAGTCAGGCATTCGATTTCCCCATGTATCCCTATGGATTCGGGGAATCCTCGGGCTACCCGCGGGCTATCCGCGGTGAGTCCGAGAATGTAAATCGAAGAGCCCCAATATAAGAGAAAAATTGAGGAGTGCAGGGTGAGGACGAGAAGGAGGGGTGCTCGCAAGAATACCTGCTGCTTGCCAAAAGGAGTGCAAAAGGAGACATGTTAACAGCGCCAAGAAAAAATACGGCCTCGAGGACTAGGGAAAAGCATAATTGACTAACTCTCATTCAAATACAGTTTATTTCGTTGAGAATGGAAATATTATATGTATAGGGTGTATTCACAGAGCCTTGGACCGCGCGGCGGCGGCGACGCCATATTTCAGGTTGCACTCCGCCGCGCGGGCAGCGCGTTTACCGACGCGAAACGTTGTTTGCGGCGTGGTGCTGGCAAGAACGTGCGCGTGGACGGTGTTTTTCTCTGCGTGATTCGTGTGTTTGAGAATGCCTGGTCGTAATGAGTAGCCAGCATTGTTTTCGCTGCGAAATTCCGGGTGCGCTGTTCACGTCTAAAACCGCAGACCCGAAGCAGGCCGAACGACGAAAGCAAGCGCGCCGTTTTTTGTTTTAAATGCAGAGCATTTGTATAACTCACGATGTCACCCGTGCGTCGGCGTCCGCAGCAGCCAGCCTCCCCCTACACGATAAAAAGAAAAAGAAACAACAGTTACCGGCGCCTGGTTTCGATCTCACTACCCTGCGGGCGGAACGCAAGGTACATGGTGCTCTACCCACTGCGCCACAAAACGGCACAGAATCAAAGGCTACGAACGCGCCTTATGTCCTTGACTCATTCAAACTACGTCGTCAGCGGCGTGCGTTGGCGACTCAGCGGCGTGCTAGCGGCGTGATAGCTGCGTGGTGTACACGTCATAGCACCAACCCCCCAAACACTAAACGTTACCGCAATACAACCACCCCCTATAAAGCGGGTTGGCGCGGGCTCCACTCCAGTCAACTCCTGCTCTCTCTTCTCTTCCGCGTGGCCTTCCGTCGCGTCAGGTGCGTCGTCGTCGACGAAGTCAGCATGATGTCGGCGGATCAGCTCAGGGACGTCGACTGCCGCCTGCGACAGATCACCCAGCGGGCCGGCGAACCCTTCGGCGGCCTGGACGTGATTATCTGCGGCGACCTGCGTCAGCTTCCGCCGGTGCGAGCGAGCGAGCTCTACAAGCGCTGCCGCAACGCCGACGGTCGATTTAGCGCACGACGAGCACGACCGCTTTGTGGTCGCTAAAGTGGACGGTGAGGGGGTCCGGGAGTAGGGGCTGGACCCCAATGCTCTGCATTTACTCGTGTCCCTCGCGCGGGGGCATGCGACGGAGGATTTTTTTGTTGTTGTGTTCTTGTTTCGAAGCGAAGGCCAGGGCAGTGCTTGAAGACGGTATGATTTCGTGCGACGAATGCAACTGTCCGATGGTTTGACAGCCGCGACCAGCGGCGTGCATAACCCGGTCCGTTTTGGCGATTTCGCGCTATCTCGGTGTCATCCCCGCGCGCCGATTTCATTATTTCCTCCGTTGCTTGAAGGGACCGTGGTGCGAGTTGAGAAAATTTCTTCACCCAAGGCTGCGAGGATAATTCATGTGGTGGTGGCGTGAGAGAGAGAGCTGGTTTTACCGTGCCACCCAGGCATGTTGCGCACTTCTTGAGGAGTATGAGAGACGGTGAGGTGCTCTGGCGACAGTGTTCTGCGCGTTGAACGCACGAAGGTCGTCCATTTGAGCTCCTAATGAAGCGGAACAATTACGCACAGGGTCTGGGTGGAAACAATCGCGAGGTAAGAACGTGATAAAATTAGGTATGGTGGCAACGACAAAGATCCCACTGATGATTTTCAAGTCTTTTCCTATCGGTAAAGACGAAGCGGAAATTATAAGCAGAAAGGTTTATGGAACACGTACGCTTTGGCTACTTCGAAAGCAGCGCAGAGACAAGTGACAAAAGCTGCTGTAGTTTGTCCCTGCCTACGTTAATGTTTTAGTCTCTGCGCTTTTTTTGAAGTAGTCAAACTGTGTACCCAGCGTCAAGCTTTAGTGTCTGATCACGTAACACGCTTGGTCATTAGAGAACAGTCGAAGGCGACGAGGAAGAATTGGATCAATTTGGATGCCCGCAATTACCTGGGAAGCGATATTGCATGTACGCGTGCGTTCACCTCAACACTCGACGTATAGCCCATGTTGAGGCTGGGAGGCCAGTATGGTTCGTCTCATCCATAAAGTACGCCGGCTACCTTAATTTGTGAACATTTTAAGCATGCGAATGTTTCAAACATATGACGAGGTGCGAGGTGAAAGCTCCGGTGCCCATCGTCCCGGGGCCCACCTGGATGAAACGGGTTCCAACAGATTCGATACTGATTAGCCTATTATCGATAACTTCTTTGGGAATTCGTCGAATGCCGACAGACAGCCTTCAAGCACTGCCCTAGCCGTCACTTCGAAACAGCGAAAAGAAAAAAAAAATACACGGCGCGCTTTTTTTATTTTGTCGTGCAGCCTGCTTCGGGTCTGCGGTTGTAGGAGACCAGCGCAGTCCGGATTTGCGAAGCGAGAGCAATGCCAGCTACTCGGTAGGGCGAGGCATTTGCAAACCCACGAATCACGCAGAAAAAAACACCGTCCACACGAACGTTCTTGCCAGCAGCACGCTGCAAACCACGTTTCGCGTCGGGAAACGCGCTGCCCGCGCGGCGGAGTGCAACCTCAAATATGGCGTCGTCGCCGCCGCGCAGGTAGCGCCGCCGCACGGCACAAAGCCGTGTGAATACACCCTATACGAATCGGGGGTTACATGGCTTTGATGCCTGCCTTTAACACGATAATCAGCCTTTATGCGATACTTGGAAAAAACAAAAACAATAAAATTGTCTGACGATTCGATACTCCCTAGCGGAAAATTTCAGCGTAGCGCGAACAGTGGTCTTCTTGGTCACGGCGCATAGCTTCTGCGTCTAAGGTAGTGAGTGATCCCGTGATCATTGAACGTAAGACGACGTGCGCTACTCTGCCGTTATCTCGCAGCGCTTCGCCGCCACCGAACATGTTGTAAATCGTGTTTGAACGTGCCGCTCAAATGTCGCGTGGTTCGGTCGAGCTACGCAACGTAGAGGATGACGAAGGACCGATGAACGCGTAGCTCGCAGCGCGTGCTGGGCTTCTGGGCTTTTTGTGAACTTGAAAGAACAAGAAAGTTGCTTTCATGGATGCCTGGTTTTGAGCCTCTTTTCCCGGGCCCCACTACACTCCAAGGCGCGGTTTTCCCGCACGCCTTGCGCGGCGTTGGTTGATTTGATTGATTGTGGGGTTTAACGCGCCGACGCAACGCAGGCGATGAGGCGCGCCGTAGTGGAGGGCTCCGGATTATTTTTGACCACCTGGGGATCTTTAACGTGCGCCGAAATCTCGTACACACGGGCGTTTTTGCTTTTCGCCTCCATCAGAAAAGCGGCCACCGCGGCCGGGAATCGAACCCGCGACCTCGTGCTCAGCAGCGCAACGCCTTAGCCACTGAGCCACCGCGGCGGGTTTGCGCGGCGTTGGCATCCTTCCCTACCAATCACACGTTCACCATACTTCCTAACCCCGCTTTCCTGCTCGCCCTATCTTGTCTACTTTCGGTGTCCTCTTCGTTCGCTCGGTTAGATCAAGGGACGACGGCGACGCAAAACCACGGAAGCGGGCACTTAAGAGCTTGCGCTCTAAAATGTACAAAACAGTTGGAGGGTTAAGTAGAATGTGCACACTTCATTCAGATCTCTTTGTTTAAATTCTGAATTGATTTCTTTTTTCGGTCCTGCACTTTTAAACGTCTTTTTTTTAACACGAAAGTGTTTTATTGCCGGATGCACGAAGATTTCGCTGACGTCATATCCGTCACGGAAGTGACGCCAGTACAACGGAGCAAGCGGCCTGTAAAGGGTGCACCCGTGCACACAGGGTCGTCTTCCGGGAAAGTAACCTTTAGTATTAAAGAGTACGTTATACTTCGGGTTCGTCTTCGGGTTTCATATTTTAACACGAAAGTGTTTAATGCCGCGATACCCCAAGATTTCACTGACGTCATATTCGTCACAGAATTGACGCCAGTAGACCTTTGCCGAAGCGATCCACCAGCAGGACGTCGCTCGCCAAGCACACCCACAAGACAGCCGCCGACCCACAAATCATGCTCAGCTGCAGATTTCGCTGCACATTTCACTTTCGTGTTTTGCCGATTCATATGACAGAGGAATCAACCACAGTTTTTTTACTGTTTTTTTCCTAACTATTCTTTTCAGGTCTGAACACTACAAAAAAAAAAAAAAAATCCTGCGCGCGCCCGTGGTTCTGGGCAAGCGTCCCGAGTGGTTTTCACCACGTTTTGAAAACACCGTGCGAATGCGGTGGGATCACTGCATCGCCCTCGTGGAGATTTCTGGCTCATGAGCAGCGGCGCTAGAAAGCGTGCGCTCAAACTTCCGAAGCATTATGCGCATGCGGAGTATCCGAGACACGCGAAGCGCGCTCAGCTGAAAGTTTCGGAAGTGACAATAAGCGCCTGCTTCCCAGCGTGACGTCACAGTGAAGCGGCAGCGTACACCTTGATCGGTAACGACTCCCTGCCGTGAAAGTTGTAGCAGAGTCCTTGACTCTGGTCGTTTGTGTGGCATCATCTTACACAGTTTTTCAGAAATCATTCCGCTGTAACGAAGAAATTTTTTAATAAAATATGCTGTTTACATGCTCAGTAGTAATCTCATTGGCGACAAGGTGGTTTAACAAGGAAGGAAAAGTGTGTTGAATCATTTGCTTTACAAAGGTAGTAGGCGAAAATGGTACAGTTCATATCTCTTGTGAACGCGTTGGGTATTTGTATGCTTTTGCCGTTAGGTTCGCAATTGATGTTATGAAAGTGTCATGATGATGTAAGTGAGATTTGTATGTTTTCGCTAAATTGAAGTTATAAAGCTTGTGAACTGAAACAAAATTGAGTTTGTTCAATAGGTTTCTTATATGTGCAGTATGCTCTACGCCAGCTATGTGTCGTATTGCTTTTTTGTAACACGCGCATTCGGTATAGGTTCGGTTTAGTTGTGTTCCCCCCTCACAAGAAAGCAGTAATTTAGTTGAGACATAAAAAACAAGTTATAGATATGCAGTTTAACAGCAGGTGGCAAAAAATACTTAAACTTATAACCAGTATTCCAACAATTTTCGATATGCGCGTATTTACATTGTTACATGGTCGTTCCAAGACATATTTGTGTTGAATAGTACACCAAGTGTTTTTACGGAATCTACCACTTCTATAGTTTCATTGCCAAGAGTAATATTTGCATTTAGGAATGCGCTTGACCTCTTAGGGAAAAAGAGAACAGCTTTGGTTTGTTTAGTGCTAATTTCCGAGGAATTCACCACGCTCCAACCATGCAACTTAAACATGTTTTGTTTATCTTAGATCCAAGCGTTTGACAATTGGAGCTGAAAAATAAAAGTGTTGTGTCATCTGCGTATATGACGTACTGCGGAGCTTGGCTGATTGTAGTAATATCATTGACGAAAAAGTTAAACAGAAGGGGTCCAAGAATACTTCCCTGAGGAGGGCCCGCATACAATGGCCGAGAATACGATGAGTGATCACCACCAATTGAAACTACTTGAGTACGATTTTGTAAATACGATTTTATTAAAGCCAAAGGAATACCTTGTACGCCATGCAGTTCTAGTTTTGCTAGTAGAGTTACATGATTTAGGCGATCGAACGCTTTTGAAATATGTATGTATACTCCAGCTGCAAATTTTTTTTCTTCAAACGCTTTCAAAATAAATTCTTTTTGGGCAACAGGAGCAAGCTCTGTAGATCTGTGCTTACGAAACCTGAATTGTTCCGGGATAATCAAATTAAACTGATCGGCAAAACCTCGTTATTCTAATGTGCAATAATTTCTCCAAACTTTTGGAAAATACTGGTTGAATAGAGATCGGGCGGTAGTTTGTTTGAGAATTTCTGTCGCCACGTTCAAAAATAGTAGTCACTCTCGATGCTTGCATCTTCTTTGGAAATATACCCACCGTGAGAGAAAGATTATATACGTCTGTAATTGGAGTTGCAATTAAACCGAAAACATGTTTCACCGGTGCGATCTTAAAATTGTCTATGTCGCGTGCTGAGCTATTTGCAAAAGGACGTATTAGTTAATCCCTTGGTTTCAGATGTGGGCAGGAGAAACAAACTCACATTTCTTCTGGAGACAGCATTTGCAGCCTCAGGGGTATGTGAGCTGGTAACACGATTTGTAAAGTATTGGTTGAAGGAGTTAGCTAAATCAGTGCCACTAATCGTTTGATTGTTTACTGTAAATTGCGTTATAGTTTGCCGGTTGGGGACGTGGTTTAGAAGTTCATTAATTTTTTTCCAGACTTTGTCTGGCCTTTTATTACGACCTAGTTCAAAGTAATTATAGAAATACTGTTGCCTCGTATGCCGAATTAAGGTATTGGTTTTGTTTCTATGTTACTTAAATATTTCCCAGTCAGCTGGTTTACGCGTTTTTAGAAATTTCCTGTACAGTTTATCTTTACGTTTTATAATTTTTAAGCATTCGTTTGAAATATAGGATTTACGTGCCTTTGTAGGCTTTCGAACGTTAACTAGAGGAAAAGATTGCGAGCATGCCTCCCTGATGAGGCCCAAAAACACCTCGTATGCTTCATCTGGGTTTCCGGACTAATACACTTTGTCCCAATTTGTTTCAGCGATGCTTGAAAGCAAGGCTTCGAAACTGTTGCGGTTTATATTTTGAATTTATACATTTAAGTTAGATTCAGGTTTTCTTAGGTTTGTAGGTTTTTTTGAAAACAGAAAGATGGGTAGGTGATCTGATGCTTGATTCAAGCACACCTGTAATTATTGTACTAGATGAAAACATCTAGTAATGTTTGCGTATCTGTTGTAACACGCGTAGAGGTTTAGATCTGTTGACTGAAACCATTTGATGACAGCAGTCAGCAGTTGTTTCGAATTGATGTTGCGAGGGTGATGGTTGTAGCATGTTTATGTTGACATCCCCTTGCAAGACTTATGTTATATGATTTTGATTTGCGTAGTTTAAAACACTTTCAAGGCCATTAAGAAAGCTGTCAATGCTGCCATCGGGTGGGCGATACATTACTACAAACATATATCTACGACTTCTAAGAGATAAACACTCAATATCATCGGTGCAAAATGAAAACTGTTTGGGAAGATCACATTCAAAGCCGTTTTTTATGTCGAGCAACACACTTCCACCTCGCTTGTGGGGTCTGTTTACTTAAAATGTGCTGTAACGTGCATCTCTGATTACGTCATACTCTGAAGCAAGCCAGGGAACGCAAGGTAACGCAGCGGAGCTAAGCAATGAAGGAAGCGGGTGTCTCGAGAAATGTTCCTGCGCGACTGTCCGCGCGTTGCCTGACCCCATGGGAAGCGTCTGTTTGCAGGTCATTCCACAGCATCACCTGCCTTAAAAAGACTGTTTCAGCGTAATTTAAACTAACCTAGACGGACCTATACCCAAACCAACCTCAAGTCATCATTAGAATCATCATTGGAGACGTGTATACCCTGGAGGAAAGAAAATATCCCTGATATTAAAGGGACCGTGCAACACTTTTTTCAACTTTTTTTGAAATCCCAAATGCTTGCAGAGCGTAGTCACCCAACACACCCAGTACTTCGATTAGGGGGTCGCAAAGTACCTCAGCCAAAAATTACTGCTCTATGCCCATCAGGCAACTTGTAAACTCGCGCAAAGGATTTTTCTCTCTTTTCTGGTTTTGACGTTCTTCGACAGCTCGAATTGCGTCACTAAGGCCATGTAGTAGCTGTTGGCCGGTTTTCCTTGAGTTGCAGCGATGAATGCTTTTTGATAGTAACTTTAAAAAAGCCACAAAAACAAAGCAGAAATGTAAGGCGTATCTGGTGCGACGAGTAAATCACGCAGTGCTGCTCCGTGCTGGCGATAACATAGCTTTCGCGGTGGTTCCAGACGCGAAGGGAAGAGTGAAAGCGCGTATCGAAAGTATTGCAGGGTCCCTTTAGCCTAACCTAATCTGACCGAAACTAAGGATGGCTTGATATTTCAGTCTAGTTTCAAAAGAGCGTGATGCCACGAAACAACCTGCAAAGAGACTGGCGACGCGCCTCAAGGCTACCTTCAGTTCCTCGGCGCTCCTCCAGTGCTACCCGAAATACAGTGCTACCCGAAGGCAGGGATGCGGAACAGGCATTCCAGAGTTAGCAGTGACAGCGGCGTCGGCTCAGGCTCTGCCGCAGTTCCGCTGGGCCTACAGTTCTCTCCGTGCTGCTGGCACGAAGCTCGCCTGCGCGCGTCCGTACCGGCACAGCACATGAGCATCCGGGCCACGGCCTGCGTCTGCAGGTCGTTCGTGGGCTGGAAGCCGAAGGCGCAGATGAACTGGTAGAAGCGCGCTCCCAGGTGGCAGCAGGCGGCGCGCTCGAGGTGGGCGCTGCGCAGCTGACCCGTTCCGCGTGCCAGGGTGAACTGCGGGATGATGCGCAGGGGCAGCGTGGCCATCTCCACGTAGTTGTCCACGTCGCCCTTGGGACGAAACGTGGACACCGTTCGCGGGGCGAACACGCTCAGGATCACGTTCCACACCGTTCCTGCATGCGCGCACGGCGCCAAATGGCCGCCGAACCGCGGCAACAATAATGGTCTCGCTGATTCCAGTAGTGCAGCCCCGCTTAATCAAGCAACGGTAGCATGAGTGCAAAGATGTGCGCTAGGCCCATGTGAACGTCAAGTTTGACGTTCGGGCCACTTATTTTTATACCTTTACCTGCCCCTTCTCCTGCTATCTGCCACGGCATTCTTGGCGACGCTACCCCCCGGGGCCCTTTCTAGGGGCTACACTTCACCAGATCCGCCGCGGTGGCTCAGTGGCTAGGGCGTTGGGCTGCTGAGCCGAAGGTTGCGGGTTCGATTCCCGACCGCGGCGGCCGCTTTTATGATGGCGGCGAAAAGCAAAGACACCCGCGTGTTCCGAGATTTCGGCGCACGTTAACGATTCCCTGCAAGTGATCGAAATTATTCCGGAGCCCTCCACCACGGCGCGCCGCATCGCCTGTGCACATGTAGCGCCGGCACGTCAAACCCCGCAGTCAATAAACACGCTTCACCCGTTAATCGGTCGAAAACACAGGTTTCCCTTAGGCGCCCACGTATATCTTACCTAACCAAACATACCACCCAGCCTTACATCCGATTTGTCATCCTCACCCGCCACGGTGGCTCAGTGGTTAAGGCAGTGTGCAGCTGAGCCCAGGGGCGCGAGCTCAATCCCGACCGCGGGGGCCGCTTTTCAGATAAAGGCGAAAAGCGAAAACGCCCGTGTGCCAAGATTTCGGGGCACACTACCTCGTAATTCCCACGCGGTTAAAATTATCCCGGAGCATATTGCGCGCCTCATAGCCCACGTGCAGCATCGGCGCATTAAACCCCGCAAAGACTTTCTTTGGCTCCCTCAGGTCTCAACGGTATCGACCCTTTTTATCTTGTTCTGGCCGGGCCTCAGCCTGTTACCAGCAGCTGGGGTCAACCATCTTTCTGCTGCTAAGCGTCCGCTGCAAGGGTTGCCTGCACTCCCAGTGACCCCATGTCGAAGCTGAAGTTATGCCCGGTGCCCCGGTCGTAATGCTTAGTGAGAACTGTTATTTTATTTTTATTTATTAATTTATTTTTATTTGTACGTACCGCAGACCCCCCTTGGGGCTATTGCAGGAGTGAGCATTCAACAGATGAAAAAGTTGAAGAGACATCTATGTTTGGATCATAAGATGTAAGGCGCGATAGCGATACTTCGATTCCCACGGAGCGTTTTCGTACGCCGTTGCTACATTTCCGATATACGCTTTACGAGCACTAAAGGTCATCGAAAATGAAAAGACTAGCAACGAGGGTTCCTAATCGCCGTGGCCCAGGAGAGATAAAGGCTCTCTGCGCTTCTGTGGCTTAAAATGCGAGCGTGAAAGATCGCGGATGCGAGGTTTTGATCAGTTTGAGCGCGGAGGCACCAGTGCCAGTGTATCAAAATGTTTATTCTGTGATGCCTACGCCGGCCTGAACAATTTTGCTTTTTTCAGAGAGAGAGAGAGAGAGAGAGAGAGAGAGAGAGAGAGAGAGAGAGAGAGAGAGAGAGAGAGAGAGAGATCTTTGTTCAGGAAGGAATAGTTGAGGTTTAGGAAAATGGGGTAAAGAGATGGCAAGAGCTCAAAGGCGGAACCTGAGCCTACGGCACCACCGATGCACCAGCTCCTGTACCACTGATCGCGCTAATATTCAGGCGATGAGCTGGTCAAAGCTGCCTCCCATGTCTCGAAGAAGTGGAATATGCTATGTTTGAGTTGTTCTCCCCTCACCATACCCTTAGAAAGAAAGAAAAAGTCCAAATTGGTAAGGCATTCGAGATCAAATGAAAGGCGTGGGTTCGGTTCCCACTTTGGCCACGTGTTTTTCTTTCTTTCTCTCCTTGTTACGTAAATTTAAAAAAATGTTAACTTCACTAACCGTAGTAAAAAAAGCCTAATCGTTCCCCTATGCCTCCTTAGGCGTGAAGACTGCCGACCTATCTTTCTGTATTTCCACAACGAGCCCCTCATTTCCTAACCATATTATTCTGCGGAAGCATAGCGAGGGTCTCGGTTCTGGCAGCCTTGATGCCAATGCAGCATAAGAGGGTTTCCCGCCAGTTTGCCGCTCATGACAGGCTGTAGACGTTTGAGTCACGCCCCGGGGATTGAAAAGAAGGTCCCCTTCTCCCCGTGTAGTCAGTGTGCCGCTGTCTACCACACTCAAGCGTCAGATACAGTTGTAGTACATATAAGTACCCCAGACAGTGAAAGATAACACACTCGCCCAGATAGCCGAATTGGTAAGGCATTCGAGATCAAATCAAAAGGCGTGGTGAGGCGTGGTGAGAAAGACGAGGTCAAATCAAAAGTAAAAAAAGCCTAGTCCTTCCCCTATGCCTCCTTAGGCGTTGAAGACTGCCGACCTATCTTTCTGTAATTCCACAACGAGCCCCTCATGTCCTATATATATATATATATATATATATATATATATAGTAAGGAAAAAATGAGGGGCTCGTTGAGGAAATACAGAAAGATAGATCGGCAGTCTACAACGCCAAAGAAGGCATAGGGGTGTGGTTAGGCTCTTTTTTGTTTACTACGGTTAATGAAGTTAACATTTTTTTTAAATATACGGAAGAAAGAAAGAAAAACACTCGCCCAGAGTGGGGACCGAACCCACGCCTTTCGAGTGGCGCTGGCTACCACCCTCAAGCGTCAGATACACTTCTAGTAAATATAAATAGCCCAGAAAGTGAAGGGGAACACAGTCGCCCAGATAGCCGAATTGGTAAGGCATTCGAGATCTAATCGAAAGGCGTGGGTTCGATCCCCACTCTGGGCGCGTGTTTTTCTTTCTTTCTTCTGTATATTTAAAAAAAATGTTAACTTCACTAACCGTAGTAAACAAAAAAGAGCCTAACCACACCCCTATGCCTCCTTTGGCGTTGTAGACTGCCTCCTATCTATCTTTCTGTATATATATATATATATATATATATATATATATATATATATATATATATATATATATATATATATATATATATATATATATATATATATATAGAGAGAGAGAGAGAGAGAGAGAGAGAGAGGCCAGGAATATTTCGCTCACCGAAAAGGGCGCCGAAACTGACGAGAGAAAAGTATGCGAGCAACGAAGATTCGAACACCAGAGAGGCAAGGTATGTCAGTGGGAAAAACGCCCATCCGAACATGAAGTAGAGCCCGAAGGTGGTACCTGCATGGGCAAAACGAAAAGCGATAAAACAAACCAAAGGCATGTACGCGGCGAAGGACGTGCAACTTTTCTCGGTAGCTGTAGGCATGCATCGCGCATAGCTTTTCGAAGTTATTTTAGATGTCATCGCACCACGCAAACGTTATATCTACGATTTATTATTGTCCCTGTTAAGCAAGAATAAAACAATGTACTATATAAATAAAACAAAGGAATTCTCGCACCTGTGCGATATAAACACGGAAGGGTGCGAGTGCGCATGCTACCAGTCCCATATGCTCAAAACTATACCCGCCAAAGAAGGCAAAGTGTGTGCCATGGCTATATAAAAGGCTCGTGCCCTGCCAATTTGCTTGATTCCAGTAATCATAGCTAAATCGAGCTTTTTGTGATCATTTCTTGTGGTTAAAGGAGGCATCTCAGCACATGCGAGCTTGTCTATAGTTGGAGTACTCGCTGTTGACAGCGCGGTCACGCTTTTGTCGTTGACATTGTAAACGATTGCTGAACAAAACCTTATTCTAAAGGCATTTCTGCGCTCAGAAACTGGGAAGCTTAAAATAAATGCGCTGGTTATTTCCCTAAACGGCACAATGCAAGATGTGTTCTTAATTGAAGCGTAAGCGTACCACAAACGTTAGTTTAAAAATAGTTGAATACCGTACAGGTTATCACGTACCTTCATATCACTGAAGACAACTATTTGGAAGAGCACTGATGTAAATACACTATAGAGTGTTACATCCGCCATTTATTATCACCCTTCTGTGCAAACATACAAATTTGTTCGCGCATCCTAACGTAACAGCAGCAGATCCACTCAAGTAACTGTATACTTGAACGAAAGGAGTACGGGGGCCGGCGCTGATAGCTTAGGGAGGGGGATGCGCTATAACCGGTTAGGTTGACTGGTAGTAAGGGCGCTTCAACTTGAACGGGAGGATAGGTCTTAGTCCTGGAACACAGGAGCATTATTGTAATGGTGGTGGCGCTAATCAGGGCAACTACGAGGATAATTAGTCATTCTCTCCAGCATACCTTGGCCTTCAATAACAGCGAGAGCGAGCATGCGAAGGACACGTACCGAGCTTGTAGTGGTCCCTGCAGGCCCAGACGTCCTTGTCGAAGACGAGCATCGGGATGCCGCAGGCCAGGCTGGACACGACGTGCGTGAGCAGGTCGGTGGCGTACGTGGCGATCCAGTAGCGCTCGGACGACAGGCCCGACATGAGCTGCATAAGCTTCAGGCCGCACTGGCGCTCCTTGAGCGGAAGGTCCACGAAGGCCGCCGTGGACAGCGTCAGCGACATCGGCACCAGAAGCATGCCCGCCAGCCTCTGCCCGAAGATGGTCGTGTGCACCTCCGTGGCCGCGTTCGACACCACGTCCAGGGCGTCGGCTGCGGCAGATATGTAACGACCCCGTCATGCCGACGGCGCGGGAAGTTGCCGAGAGTTCACTGTTGGGCGATCGTGAGTCGGCATCCTTCGTGCACAGCGCACACGAATAGGACACAAAGAAGGGCACGGGAATGGCTAGTTGGTAGGACATGCTGAAAAGGCAGTGTGCGTATAGACGGGCACTATTTTCCCTGTCTTTCCGTGTCCTCGTGTGCGTGCGCAGTCAACTCTTTCCACAAAGAAGGGACGCGGACACGGCGCTGCGTACGTGTACTTTCTTTTGTTTTGTTCCTGTGCGCTGTTCTTGAAGAATATCGCTGTAAATACATGGAGGCTCTCCAACGATGGCTCGCACGCCAGATCGGGCCGACGCAACGCGGCCCGGCTCCCAACCCACTCTTCAGGCTTCCGGCTGCAGTCACTAAGTTAGTGACTGTTTGCACTCTCCCATAAAACGACGAGAGCTCAAAAAGTTCGTGACTGGTTTAGAATCAATGGCTCTAGGTGTATCCGCGGCGTTCAGGTACACGCATGCACACACCTAATTAGATTGTTTATTATTGATAACTTTTTGACGTCCCGTCGGTATCGGACAGGTGTCATGTCCAGTAAAACGATAAAACTGGGGTTGAACGAGCTGAAGCTACAGCTGCGCTATGGGGCGCGTCGTGGTAGAGAGCAATGGATTAGCTGAGAAGATCTTTGAGAAGAAAGAACTGAAAATCTTTCAGAAATCTCGACACACGAGCGTTTTTTTTAAGATGCGAAGCATCTCTTGCTCGGGGGGATGTCCCACGTCCGTGCCCCGTCCGCAGCGCCTCTGATGATGATTGTGGCAGGATGCCCCTAGGGATTGGCCAACCAAAGAATCCATCACGAGATAGCTTCGCGTTCAACCACCGTCGTCATATTCCCATAGGGGAACCGCTGAAGAAGAAGAAGAAGACAAAGCTGCGAAGAGGAGGGCGTGTACGTTGCTCCCAGCCGGTGCACCAACGTCAACAACCTTTACCTCACCAACGCAGACGGAGACTACCGATTCTACCACCGAGACGACAACATCGACAAGAACACGATGGACGAGCTTCGGCGCCTCGAGAACCACCGCCTACTCACCGTCACACAACAGTACTTACGTGCCTTTGCCACCGTTGTGGACCCGGACGCGGAATTCCCTCTGGCGCTGCTAAACACCAGATCACTCAACATAACGGCAACACAATGGAACCACACAGAACCCCCATGATGCTTCGCATCCTCATCAGGGTTCCCCACGGAAAGATGGTGTAATTTTTTTGTTCGCTTTTCGCTTCCGTTGAATGCTTTCGCAAAGCCATTTCCAGTTCACACTGGCGAAACCACGCATCATAATCACCAGCAATAGTATTTACGTACACTGCAGGGCGAAGGCCTCTCCCATTGACCTCCACCCGCTCCTGTCCTGCGCTGCCCGAGTCCATTCTTTGCCTCCAAATTTTCTTATTTCGTCTCTCCACCGAGTTGGTGGCCTTCCCCGTCTTCTAGTCCTGTCTCTCGGTATCCATTCTGTTACCCCGGTGCTCCCCTTGTTGTCAGTTCGCTTCACTACGTGGGCAGACAAGTCCATTTCTTCTTCCTAATTTGAACTATGACATCGTCTACTCGAGTTCGCTCCCTGATCCGAGATGCTCGTTTCGTGGCTCTAAGGGCCGTATTGCGAGTCCCTCCTTCACTCAATTCGCTCCCTCCACTTGATTGAGGGAAGGACTCCCCAACGATTATGCACGGGGAAAGCGTTTTGAAGGATCTCCTCCACTGGACGCTCGAGTGGAGGAGAGACTCGGAATACCAGGGTAAGTGTTCCTCCCCTCATTATTCGCTCCGTGACTCCTTGCGCTGACCTAAGTAAGTTCGCTTTCCAGTTGTTTCATAAGGTGCAAAGTTTCCGCTCCGTATGTTATCACCGGTAGAACGCATTGGTTAAATACTTTTCTTTCAAATAAATAAAGGTACCTTACTTTTTTATTATTTGTGAGTGCTTTCCAAGCGCGCCCCAACCCATTCCTATTCTGCGCCGGATTTCTTTCTCTTGATTCGGATCAGCACTGACCACCTGTCCAAGGTGGTGGTTATATTCTTCTTCTTGTTCTAGGGGTTCGTTATCTATGCTGAAGGGGACGCTTTTAGCAACCTTATTTATCATTACTTTGGATTTATTCATATACATTTTTAACCCCACTGGGAAGCTTTCTGATTGTAAATATTAAATTATTTTTGGCATTTGTTCTGCCGGTTCACTAAGCAGGGCTATGTCGTCGGCAAACCTCAGATAACACAGACTCAACCTGCATGTAGCGTACTATATTTTTTCTGGTGCCACTGTGTACTACGACGATTCTATCACCACCCTTATGTAATACCCCGATGGGGCCTCTAAGGGTTGAGTAAATGGTTAAGTATTCCCCGCTCATCCGCAAACCACCGTTTCCCCAGTAAAGCTTCCTGAATTTCCCCTCCAGACATATTGTGAACAATATTGGTGAGATGGAAAAGTTGGAAGAGACACGTATTCCCAGCGCTAAAGCACTGACTGATTTTCCTTTCTCTTTTTTACCCATTTTCACTTTCCCACGAGTAGGATAGGAAAGTAGGCTCTAGCCAGGTTAAATTTCTTGCCTTCCTTCTGCATCCTCCCTTCCTTCCTTTGGTTTGATGGTATCTTCCTGTCGCACTCCCTTACGGATCAGGAACTTTTGGTTTTGCTTGTGACTGATTATCTTGCCCATATACATTCCTCATATATGCCGTCTTGGAGTCTTATATAGGTCACTTCTATTCCTTGGCCCTTTAACGCTTTTAGCGGTGTTCCGGCGTCTACCGAACCAAACGCTTTCAACGCGATAGCGTTATTAGGCTCATTTTTCGATTTCCCCGTGGCTGCTAGCCGTCCGCTGTCAGCCGTGCTCATCAAGTGTCCACGGAAATACGTCAACTCTGCCAGCCGGAAGCTGCGACTTAAGCAGCAAGATTCAAAGGCTGGCCTGAATCGGGGCAACTGAAGTGTGGAAGGAGGACAATGATACTAAGGCGGAGACGAAAGAAAGGATCACGCATTTTCAGCAGGTGCCGCGCCTGCGGAGTGAATTTCGTTCAACGCCAAGTCGGTGGTAGCATTCTCAACACACACAGTCGCCAGCCATGCCCGCAATTGACGCCACCACATCAAAGCGTCTTTCTACCGGAAGATAAAAATAAATTTCCAATAATTCATGTAGCCGAAGCTATACACGTGGGCTACGAGGCAAGCCGCAGCGGAAGTTTCCCGAATAATTTCGACCCCCTGGTGATCTTTGCCGTTCGCCGAAGTGTCAAAACTCGAGCTTTTCAGTTTTGGCTTCCATCAGAAAGACGGCCGCCGGGCCCGGGAATCCAACCCACGTCCTTGGGCTCAGCAGTGCGACGCCTTACGCACTCGGCCATGGCCGAGTGGGTAAGGCTCGCCCCAGGGGTGCACCCCGGGGGCGGGTTTTCACTGGGACTGATGCCGGCACCAGCATTTGGTCACCTAACTAAAACAGGGGGCAAAGGATTAACGCCTGTCTCTCAGAACTCACGGAAGGCATTAAGTATGAGTAGAACCGAGCTAAAATAAATCCTAAGGGTCCAATCACATGAATTTTCGAACTACGTTACAACATTCCCGTGGTTCTGTCTCCGCTGTAAGCTCCGTTTGGCAAACGACGGAGGGCGCTACGCGGCCAAGTTAAAAATTCCCCTAAAATAGGCATGGATGTTCTCCCAAAGAACAGCCATGTAAGGGTGCTCGGCGTGGCTCCAGAGTAAAGTGGCAGAGCCAAACTCAATCGCCAAAAAAGAGAAAATCTGTAACCGATTACCCACATTATAAAACGCCTAACAAAGAGAAGGCAGCAAAGAAAGAAGAAGCGGTAGCACTCATTCAGCCACTGATAATGAGCTGTTGCAGAGCTTACACTAGCACAAATTTTCCCGTACCGAAGAAAAAAAAAATCACGCCATATCCACGGAATGAATGATGATAAGTGGGGCGAAGCTCGAGAGGGGGAGATCATCGGTAACCGTAACTCTCCCGTGAAAGTTCGCCCATTACATCATTAAGAAAGACGTAAGACTGTGTGCGTACATTGTACAAATCAACTTTTAATTTCGGAGCCAATGCTCCCAGGCCCAGACCTGGTGAAAGACCCCGCGCCATCGAGGACTACCCCGCACCTCCACCACAATTTGTCACGTAGGATGGGACACAACGGTAAAGAAAGAACTTTTATTTAGGGCGAACTTGCGCCCGAACAAGACGAGAGGAAACGAGCGAAGGTCCTTGCGTCTCGTTCGATCTCCGAGAACGACTGCCTGCGTTCGTGGCGTGATCTCTTGCGTAATCTCCCCCTCGCAGTGCACGTGCGCTCGCGCCTCCGTTGGCGAACACAGACAAGCTCGCGCTCCCGGTGCCGAGTTTGCGCTGCCGGTTGCAGCCGGTTCTTGCGCGTGCAACGCGGCCCACTTTGCGACATCTCCGAAAGCATGCGGCGGTCACGTACCACGAGACACAAGGGATGGACAGACCCATGGCTTTAGGAGCTTCGCCCCTAAAACACCATCATTAGGACAGCATACAGGGCAGTCCACAACCTGGCACTTTTGACCATGAGACGAACTGACAACCAAAGGTCCACCAGGGTAACAGAATGGGCATACAAATATGGGTGTAGAAAAAGGGGAAGACCATTGCCTCGATGGAGGGTTCGGAGGCAAAGAATGGACTCGGGCAGCACAGGACAAGAGCGGTGAACGTCAATGGAAGAAGCCTTCGTCCTGCAGTCGACCTAAATAGGATGTTGATGATGATGACGATGAATATGCCCTCAAATTGTGTCTTCATAACGCTCTCGAAGAAATCAGAGAAACCACTCTTTTAGCACCAAGCGAGCGGCTGGGAAAACAAAATCGAGACGGGCCATCGTACGGAACACAGGTTACCCCTCTGAAAAGAAACGACTGCGCGCCTTGATAGATAGGTCACCGATTCAGCCATTCCGCATAAAAACTCTCCTCTGCCAAAAACGTGGATCTAGACCTGCACAAGAACAGGCATACGGCAAAATCAAGTTCATTTCAGGAAAGTTTCCAACTCATGAGACTACAGCATACACTGACTCCGGCACGTACCGAAGTACGAGACAGTTGTCGTAGTTGACTACTTAAGCAATCTGTGATTTTATGGCAAGTGCAAGAACAAAAAAAACGGAAGTTGGAGACATCCGTTTGGCAATCCGACTAGCGGAAGTATCGAATAGAAGGGCAAAGATTATTACAAGTTCTCAAAGGCCATTAGGTTGTTTTCCACAGGCAGAATAACTAAACGCTTCTGTAAGATACTCCCTTCCACAATTCACAAAATTAATAACGTCACCTGGACGCCCAGACGCAAGGGTATGGAAGAGACCGAGGCACCGACCAAGAGGCACGGGAACTCACATACCGTGCTCCTTGCGACCTCGAATACCGCGCTCCCCTCCAATAAAAACGCCAAGAATGTGTCCTCATCCTACGCCTAGGAAAACAATTTTTCTTTCGCTACAAGAGGTCTCAATGCCGAAAAATCGGAAACTCTGTGGGGGAAAAAGCAACACAAGTATCTACAAATCTATGTGCGTGAAGATATTTGGTGGAAACATCACACATTGCCTTAACCCGGCTAAAATAATAAAAAATGTCCATCCTCTTCACGCAACCTAGCTATGTCCAAGGGTATGCTCAGGGGAGAACAACTCAAAATTATATATTCCACTCCTATAAAGACATGGGAGGCAGCTTTGACCAGCTCGTTACCTCAAGATGAGCGCGAACTGATGAGAGGGCAAGGGAAGATGCTGCTGCATCTGGGGACCTAGACCTCAAGTTCCACGCTTAAGCTCCCTGCTATTTCTGTACGCCTTTTTCCTAAAGCTAAAAAATTTTACCGTAACAAAGATATTTATACACACCCTCTCTATCTCACTCTCTCTCTTCGAAAAAGCAAAAATGTTCAGTCCGGCTTAAGCATCACAGAATAAACACTTTGAAACAGTGACACTGACACCTTCTCGCTCAAACTGACCATCAATCAACCCACAGCCGCAACCTTATACGCTTACACGTTAAGCCACAGAAACGCCGAGGGACTTTATCTCTCCTGAGTCACGGCGATTAAAGAACCGTAGTCTTTATCTCTTCGCTGACTTCCAGTGCTCGTGAAGCATACGCGGTAAATACAGCAACTGCGTTCGAAAACGCTCCCTGGCAGCCGAAGTAACGCTATCGCGTCTTACGTCTTAAGACCCATACGTAGATGTCATTTGCAAATTTTTGTAGCGTAAGGTGCACTGGTCGAGGTTGAGCGGTTTCGCGTGGACCTTGAAGGGCCGTGCTGCGCAAGCGCGAGGAGTATAGGATTGGATTGGGCTGGATTGGATTGTAAATACCATCCAATTGGACTACGGGTGTGTAGAGAATTGTGTCTGCACATTCGCCGGTCTGCGCATTCCAGAGGAGTGAAGTCATAGCCGCGACAGACGCACTGGTGCCGGCGCGTGCTCAGCTGTGCGCCTCCGTTGCGCAGTAGCCAAGTCTGACGCTGCGCCAGAGCCGCTTGATAGCCGTTTCGCGTGGCTCCTGGAAAGCCGTGCTGCGCATGCGCGAGGAGCAGTGGCTGGACTGGACTGGACTGGATTGAATTGGATTGGATTGGATTGGATTGGATTGGATTGCTGAACCTTAGCTCACGCTACGTATATCCTGGCATAGCCGATCTAAGCCACTGCTAATTTTTTTATATTCTATAAATGTCATGTAAAGAGGTTTATTATACTCTGCAGATTTTTTTCTATTACTCGATTGAGGACATGGATGTGATCCATTGTAGAGCATCCTTTTATATACCCAGCCTATTCCCTGGGTTGTTGCAAATCTAGACTGTCGCTTATGGGATGAACTATTACCTTGGTAAACAGCTTCTAAACAACTGACAGTAGGCTGACGGGTATGTAATTCTTAACATCTTTGTTGTGTCCGTTCTTGTGAATAAGAAATATGTTAGCGTTTTTCCAGGCTATGACTATTTCTAAAATCCTTAAGCATTCTGAAAATAGTTTAGCAAGCTTTTCCAGGAAAATATCTCCATCCTCTTTTAAAAGGCCCACAGTTATGCCGTCGTCACCGGCAGCTTTTCCTCTTTTCATGCCTTCGAGCGCCTTTTCTACGTCCTCTTTAGTTACTAGCAGGACGTCGCAAGCTAAGCTTGTGGGTTCAGTAGTTTCCCCTTGTACAACGTCGCCGGCGCATAGCCTTGCGAAGAATCGTTCCGCTACTTTGTTTCGTCCATATTGCGCGTAATGTTACCCCGTTCGTCTGTCAGTGTCCAAATTACGTCTCTGCCAATAGCCAGCTTCCTCTTTGTCGCTTACAAGCTCCCTCCTGTCCCCAGCGTTTTCTCTTTATCGCTGGCATGTTTTCTTCGCGAATGTCGTTCGTTTTACTTCTAAGAACCAATTTTTACAGCTCCGTTTATTCAATTTGATCTATCGTACTCGAAAATTTCATGTCCTTACGTTTCGCCACAAATTCCCTTGTTTTCTGAGTTAGTTTTCCATTATGTTTCCTACATGCTGCTTCTTAGAAATGCTGCCGCGTCTGTGATTGCGTTGTTAGGTTGTCATTTAGCGTGTCGACGCTCTCCTCTGTCTTGCAAATTTATTCTGTAGGGTTATTTTACACTCCTGCGCCCGGGTTCTGACTAACTCCATGGTGGTTTTCCTATGTTTTGCTAGTTTCCCGCTTTCTCCTTCGTGATTTAGCCTTAGTTTGCACCTAACCATCCTATAGTCGCTGCTCTGAATCTTTTCTAGCCCCTCCACGTCCTTCTCAATACCTGGGTTGTCGGTTAAGTCAATTTCAATTTTTCGTATCCCGTTGGGACTTTTCCTTGTCCACTTCCTATTCTTTCGTTTGCGGAAGAATGTTTTCAATGGCCTCAGGTTATTTCTTTCCTCAAATCCAACCAGTGTTTCTCCGTGACTTTTGCGAGTACCTATTCCAAAATTCTCCACTGAACTTTCTCCTACTCTATTTTTACCTGCTTTTGCGCTAAGGTCTCCCATCACAATCGTGAATTGTGCTGTTTCCTTATTCATTGCAGATTCGACGTATTCGTAGAAACTATCTACCAGAACCAGAAACAAGAACCAGAGTTCAGCCTTTGTTCGCTAGCGCCCCTGGAACCGCGTTTTTCACGGTTCCAGGGGCGCGACTAAAATTAACTTAATCGCGAAGCGCCGCAAAGTGATTATCTCACAAGGGCGATACATGCATGCTAATCTGGTTCGCGGACGGCAGCCCCTCCCACTCTTATTTGCACACTGGCTCAGCTTGACCTCGCTATAAGACTCTTCTGACCGTAATAACGATACTGGCAAACCAACCGCAATTTTTCTTAGCAGAACGCAAAACCGCCAAGGTAAAACAGAGACAAGCAGCGTCTGCGACTCTAACGGGGCAAATAGGAACAGATTCAATATTACAACACGCACGCGACGTTTATCTGTTTTTTCTCCTCTGGCTGCCAGAATATCTCGAGTATGGAGTGCTGCCTGATGCGGAAGAAAACCAGCATCCCGGAAACTTAAGAGGCTAAACTAGATAGGTGCAACTATGCTAGGAAGGCTCTTTAGAACACAAACAGCAGTCCCTCACCAGCGAAGGATCTGGCCACCCTGGTGCAATAGCACCCCCCCCCCCTCCCCCCCGATGATTGACCAACTCAACTCTCGGTCCTCAGTCCCCAGCAGCTCTAGAGCACCTGTCTGCCTGACCTGCCTGGCGGCGGTCAGGCCAGCAACACCGCAGAGGGTGCTAAGAATCTCTAGGTCCGGACAGGCCGCCTATGGAACTTGAACTTGCCAACGTTCAACGCGCGAACTCCATCTAGCGAGGGAAGCTGAGCTGTATTATCAGAGGAGCTCTCGGAAATTAACTGGGATATCATAGGGCTAAGTGAGGTTAGAAGAACAGGAGAAGGCCTCATGGGGTTTAGTAGCGAGCACATTCTATTTTACCGAGGCCCCCACGAAAAGAAAGAACACGGTGTGGGATTCTAATTCACAGAGCGATAGTAGGGAGCGTAGATGAATTCTTCAGCATTAACGAAAGGGTCAGAGTCTTCGTGATGAAGCTGAACAAGCAATAAAAGTTGAATATAGAACAAGACGACGCGCCAACAGCTAGCTACGATGACGAGGCGAAACAAAGTAGCCAAAAAAGAAACACTTCGGCGCCTACGATGTGTTTTGTTGCTGTCTGTTGTTATAAGAAGGATAAGTTATCGAGATTAAATTGGCCCGTAACTATGCGAGGACGAAGTACATTCAAGCAAACAACTTTCCTCTTTGCAAGCACCTGTGACACAATTCATACAAGTGAACGTTGCTTAGGCAGAAGGAAAGCTTTGACACATTGTATTTTCTTTTGTACTTTCTTTATTAATTTTTATTACAGTGTCAGGGCAGCAGTTTTCAAAAGGAGAGTGGTGCAAAAAAAAAATACAGAAACACGATTTGTGTAATTTTAGCTAGCCACTTTCCTGGCAAACGATAATCGTGGGTGATCAACACAGCTACTAAAAACAATTTGATGCCTCGGACGTGGCGCAATAAACGGCGAAAAAAAATAAGTGGTGTTGCGTAGTTCAACATAATCTTCTTGAGCATGATCGATGCGATGTGGCAGTTGTTAAGACGGTCGACTAAATTACATGCGCAGGAATGACAACCCGTGAAACAATGTTATGCTTAAATTGCACGGTGGGAAATGGCGATAATAGAAGGAGATAAGCAAGGTTGCCAGGTTTGACGATTTGTCGCCAAAATGGCGGTTTTTAGGGGCTCTTGATGACTAAAGTTCTAATGTGACGACTTGGCTTTTTTTGGTGACTTCGAACGCTGCAGACAATTTATATAATCTCAGGCTCTTACGACACCTTGCAGTCAAGAAAAAGAGCCTTATGTGGTCGTTCAGTTCTTTTCAAGGGTGCATTTGAAACTGCAAGTCATCAAAAAGAAGAAAATGGGGGTAAAAAGGCTAAGTCGAGAATAGGGCCCAAGGAGTCAGTGTCACTCAAAACTCGTTAACGGACACCGCGTCTTACCGGCCCAAAGCGCAAGTTTTTAAGTTGCTTTTTCTATATATCCGTCACCTACCCTAAGAAGAATCGTATCCAAGACTTTAAGCAATACGGTAAGTTTAACGTGCGATGTTTATGCAGTTCACGGGAGCTTGAGATTCCATGTATTGAGGTGGCAAGCGTGATGATCATAGAACGTGTGTTTGCTGCACACAGTTTTTCGTCGCCTTCGCTACCTCCTTACATCCCCGAACCTATTGTAAGCCGTCATTATTTTAGGTAAGTTCTTTGTTTAGTCGACCTCGGCATGGTTATGATTTCCTCATGATTATGATCATATTATGATTATGATAATACACATTAATCAGCCCATTTGGGTCCCCTATAGGGCCAAGGCCTCTTTCGATCATTGGGAAGTTTTAGTTGAAAATGTAGTGACCACATGCTGCTCTGGTGAGGATGATGTGCAGTTCCGTAATATAGTGCATTTATTTCATCTGAAATAATCTACGACGGCTGGAGGAAGAAAAAGATTAGGCTCCCTTTTTTCTCGAACATGCAAAATACATATGGTTGGTTCTTATCACGTAGCGGCTGATTTGAAGTCTGTCAGTTTAGTCTACAATTTACACTAAAAACGGCATGCCGCGCAACTTACCATGCGAAAATATTTGTGCACTCAAATGAACAACATCAAAGAAGCCAAAGAAAACACTATTTCTGGTTATGACGTGAAATTATTTTGATCTTTTAAACAGTGCACATGAAAAGTGTTTTGTACCCCTAAAAACGCCCTTAGCAGATAAAATACATGAAGATTTTGAGAAAGATTGAGTTAATATAAACCAACTATACCGCGCTAAATTTTGTCCGTTTAGGAATATGCGGATAATATTATGAGCCCCTTTTACGGGCGCTATAACAAATTACGGCAATTCTAAGCGTACCATGTAGCGTTCTGAGTCGCATGTTTCTTATGATAATGAAAGTGTACGGGCACAACATAAATGCAAGAACAACGGTGGCAACAAAAAATAATTCTAGAGTAAATATTCAGCTACGGGTGGATAATGATTCTGAACAAGATGTGTGGCGATAACTATTCCTTTGTACTTACGTAGTACAGTCTAGTTCAAAGTTACGTGCCTTGGAATGCATGTTTTCATATAATTTCGCCCTTTTAGCTCCAAAGGACAACCACGTGCCCCCGCTGGCCGAAAAGCTTCTTGGCGGATCGTGGGGCTGTCCATTCAAGGCATGACATTCCATTCAAAGCGCCATGCAAGCGACCGTGAAATGCGCCCGTGAACCGTCGCGCTGTGTATGAATTAAGCGCGCGCAAAATTTCACCCACCCTGCGACTGCGGGGGCGTGAAGTTAGCGTAGAGGAGCTCGATGCGATTCCAGCCGGTGATGCCGGCTCGCAGGTACAGTTCCTCCGCGGTCAGCATGAGCATTTCGGTGAACAGCAGCAGCGGCATGACCACGTAGCTGCGCCGCAGGTACGTCGTCTTCTTGGTCATTATGGCGCCCAGCTGGGCCATGAACATGTCCGTGCGCCGCTCGGGCACGGTGGCCGCTCTCGCATCACCCCCGTCTGCACGCCGTAGTGGTGGAGGATTTCAACGGCAGCGCCGCAGAAAGTTGGCCGGGTTGGTTTTGATACACCACAGAAAAGAAAAAAAAACACGGAAAAGACAGTGAAGCGAAGGCCCACTGGGGGCACCCCCCCCCCTTTTTTTTTTTCTTCTTATATTGCACGCCGAAAGTGAGTTTGTATTTTTAGAACGCTCTGTGTTTAAAAAACAATTAAAGCCGTTCCCCTCAATGTGAAAGCTGTCGGAAGTGGAGAGCAGGGATTCGCCATAATGGGCTGTACCACCGTTATCCGCTTACTACTACCTCCCCATGCAAATTAAATTTCCCGCCTTCGCAGTGCTCGCGCGCTCCCTGCCTGAAACTGCGACAGCGGGAGTTCTGGATTGCATTGGATTGGATTGGATTGGATTTGGATTGGATGATAAGCAGCAGTAAGCATGATAATCAGCTAATCCTAGACAAAGCTGGCATGGCCGCTTGGCTTTCGAAGCCTCTGCAGATGGGCTACGCCGCGGCGAAGGGACCGTGAGAGGATACACTGTAACGCCGTGGCGATATGTTCCAGCGAGCGAGTTAGGACGACAAGGCTGCGCCTAAAGTGCTCTGCACTTTTAAAAAATTGGTCGCCATGCCGGCCTGTGAAAGTGGATGTCCAGCAAAGCTGTTGTAAACCGCTCCAAATGGTGATGGAGACGGGTACGAAATGTTTCTTGTCGCCTCGGCGGGCTGGTCGCTTGCGCTCGGACACTATAGATAAGAGTCGATAGTGTTGGCACTGTTTTTCTATATTGTTCCGTGCCGCCACTGTGATCACTGGTCAGATCGCATCACGTGACATTTGTTTACACTGCGACGGTTCATATGTGCCGCCATTTTTTGGTTTATGCGTTTTAGTCGGTCCATTTAGGTTCTCCTCCCTGCTCTGCAGCGTTCCGAATGCGAATCAAAGATAATGCGTGTAGCAGCGTTTCGGCAGCAGAAGTGTGTCCAACGATGCCGAGTTGTTAACAAACGACCCGGTCGAAGTTAACGGCGAGGCCGCAGATGCGGCAATCTCGCCACACTGATAAACGCCACGATGGCCGCCGTCGCTGACTTGCTTGCCTCAGTGGCGGTACTCTAAGGCCTTATCTACTGACGCTCGGCTCCTCTGGCGGCAAATGCCGGGTCCTGGCTAGCCTGACGCATGCTCTCGGCGTCTTGGGCAAGAAATGCTCTATCTAGTGACATAGTCCTGCCTAGCCCTCAATGGTGATCGGAAAGCAATCTTTACCAGTAACACATGGGGGGGAAGGTGGAGTCCCGTTGTCCACAAGCCGCCGCCGCCGCTTTTGAGCGCGCTCGCTCCCTTCAAAAAGCTGCGGCGTTCCTGAGCGCGCGGCGCGGCTCGAGATTATTGCCGCAAGTGAGGACGTACCGTTAGCCCTCATTCACACAGCCGTCACCTTCTCCGTCACGGCACCGTCACGTCAACAAAAAGCGACGTTGACGGAACGGAGAAGTGTTCAGACTGGATCTACACGGGAGCTTTCCGTCAGATTACAGGGTCGTCTGCCTAGTGATCAGTTTAGCCTAGACTTCAGCGTTTTTAATCTAAAAAGTAAGGAAAATGGTTTGTGCTCACTTTTCGCGAAGTTTAGCCGTAAAAATTTGTTTTCTGATTAGCTGGTTTAGCGCGGGGCATGGTCCCGTCACGTTGACGTGACGGAAACGTAGAGCTCGGCCTCCCGTCACCGTCGCACCGTTTTCGGCGAGAAATCGGCCGAAAAACGGCGCCCATGAGGGAAGACGGTGACGTGACGGTGACGTGACGGGGTGAAAAACGGCTGTGGGAATGAGGGCTTACTCTGCGAGTGGATGCGTTCGCGCGGGAAAGCCACTCGTCACAATACTGGATGCAGCCGCCCGAGCACCCGTGGCCGCTTACACGCAACAGAACAGGAAACAGGTTTTGGGCCGGCTTTGAAAGCAGGCTTTCCTGCAATACACTGTTTCCCGCGGCGTGGACGCACAGCTCTTGCTCTTTTGGTGAACGTATATAGGAACTCTGCTCTTTATTAGGTATTGGGGGTTGTCGCCAAAACGGAATACACCTAGGCGCTGAGCCTTGAAACCGGCGCGAAATAACAGGCGGGTTCGCTACATAAATGCTACGCACATAAAGAAAAGCTCGGTAGTCATAGACAATCCACTCACCCTTGTCAGCATCCGCGGCATCGATCTTCTCTGCCAACTCGTCATGCCTGCGAACAGACAGTGAGTAAATGAGGCAAAGCTGCCTCGACCGGTACCACACGAACTGCGAACAGACATCGAGTAAATGGAGCTTTCAATAGCTCCCCGGTACCACACGGAGTACAACCGGTTATACCCAATAGCAACAGTACAAAAATAGGGCCAACCGGCAAAGAGAATTTTGTCCACACGAAGTAGAGAGAAATCAACGGGAAAGCCTTTCTTGCGACCCACCGCCAGGGGGACGAGCCCGGGGGGACCCCTCTTGTCCCCCCTAGGAAAAAGCCGGATGGGGGGGGGGGGTTGCTGGGAACGGGAACTTGGACGTAGGAATGGGTTGTGGGAAAAAGGGCGGGAATGAGGGAAGCAATTTTGCTCCAATCCTTTTGTCTGACTCTCTTCCAAGACTGATTGCTCAGCGAGGGCATCAGACAGTGCCAATTGCCAAATCACGGGTTACCGCTCACCCATAGGGTCCGATAACTGGGCCCCAACTGTCGGAGACAGGAAGTACCCTATTTAGTGGCGACGGCCAGGTACCCCCCCGACCCCCAGCTCTGCGGCCGATGCGTACTAACGTCCTCGATCAACTGTTTCGCACAAGGTACTCATGAATCACCAGTGAAGCTTTCCACTATACACGGGTACTTACAACACCTGCTTTTCACGGTCTCCGGACACCGGAAGTTTGTATGCGAACGTGAACTGAAACCCATGTTGGCAAGCCAACACACGTTCGCAAGGGTCCCACTGGGTCTGCGGGCCCTTTTCTTATGTCCTCCTCTGTGCCTACTCTTTCGCTCAATGGAACAAGAGTCTTTTGGCATTGCCGTGGTGTAGCGGCTCTGCAGAGGAGATCGGTCCGGGCCTACTAGCCGTTACTAAGCCAGGAGAGTTTCCCCGGTCGGTGTACTAACCGCACCTTTCCTCGCTTTCCCCGTGCGGAACACCCAGTAGCTCGTGGTAGCACGTCCCGTGGCAGCCAGAGAAGATCAATCTATAGGCCCCTCACAGCAAGGTTACAGGGGGGCGCGCCGGATTGTACAACATCTGGCCCCATGACATTTGGTTACAGGGGTATATCACTCCCGCCGACTTATAGCGATCAGGTCGCTGGCCCCGCCAAAGCTTGCGGTTACAAGGGTCGCCAGTCCCCCGGCCTGCAAGGTTTCCCGAATTTACTCGGTATTCCCAATGCAACGACTGTACGCTTGCAGCACTTGCTACTTTCGCAACTTGACTCAGGAGGAATCCGTGAGCCAGCGTTGGCAACCAGAAAACCATGCGCAAAAATTTTATGCAGGCTGAAGAGATCCGCATTTCAATCGGCCGCGATTAACTTGCGGGATTATAGCACATGTATCCACAGGGGATAGGATCCTTTTTAACAGCACAGCTGTTTAGGCCGAGCATTATACATCCTTAATTCGCTCCAAAAAACCTACAAGCCTCAAGAAAAAATTAGCAGTGGCTTAGCTCGGCTATGCCAGGATATACGTAGCGTGAGCTAGTATTCTGCTGGTTATTGTTAGCTTTCCTGGTTGTCTAGGATTAGCTTGATTATCATGCTTACTGCTGCTTCAATGACACACACACGGTATACGCATTATGTGACACATGTGTATTTATCAAGCGGCTCCGGCGCAGCGTCACCAATCACCCCAAAGCTAAGTTGGTTACACAAGGGCACGCCGGTGTTGCTGCGACGCACGAGCCATCGGTCCCACACCCGGCCAGCGCTCCGCATGATCATCAAGCGGACCGGGCCGCCACGTGCGGAACGGAGGTCGGCGAAGACGCTGGGCGCGTGGGGTGTGTGAGAAACGCCGGGCAGCGAGCAACGTTCTGTGCGCCGTGTGACGCCACTGCTCCTCGCGCCCGCGCGGCACGTTCTCCAGGAGCCACGCGAAGCTGCTTAACCTCGGCCAGTGTACCTCGCGCTACAAAAAAAAAAAAAAAAAAGTGGTCAGTAGGTGCCGCCAATTGGAATGGAAAAAAATCAGGGAAGCGTGCACTCACGCGCAAGAGTTGAATGGCAAGCTGATAGGTGAGCATTGCCGGACACATGGTTAAGTTTCAGTATCCTTGTTTATTTGCATAGTTGCGGTGCTAGTAACCGTCGTCATATGCATCGAAGAGTTTGTCGTCTTTTTCTCGGCGAGTGGTGGATGCAGTCATCCTCGGCATTGCAGTCTTCCACCAGCTCTTTGTCATCGACTAGGGGCAGAGGTGGCGGGATCTGCAAGTCGTCCCGGGAAGGAGTGGTGTACTCGTATACCATGTCTCCAACTGTCCATAATGGCTTCTAGCGAATGCAGCGGCCGGGCTGACCTCTCCGAATCAGGGTGTCTTTTCACCTTTAGCATTAGCGCTGGAGGAGGAGAAGGAGGAGGAATAACTTTATTTTACGCTGGTTAAAAAAGGGTGTAGTTTGCTTGAGGAGGGGAGGTGCCCCTATTCCAAGGCCCCTGTAGCTCTGGCTGCACTCGTGGCCCGTCGTCTGATCTTCCGGGTCCGAGCTGAGCAACACAGCTTTCCACTGCTCAAGTGTTGGGTTGGGTATTCGGGGAATGTTTGGAATGTCGGGGCAGGCCCACGTAATGTGGTAAAGGGAGGCATACTGTGTTGCGCAAGAAGGGCATTTGTTCGAAGGGTGAATTGTAGGATACATGGCGTGGAGCCTTCCTAGGTGCGGGAAGGTGTTTGTAGTTGACGCCAGAATGTCGCTTCTTCTCTGGTTAAGGATTTGTGCGGAGGAGGAAAGGCTTGTCGGGTGAGTCGCTGGTGCTGTAGAATTGTGCTGTATTGCAGCATTATGGGCTCCGGGTAATTATCCTCCAGTGGCGCCGGGAGGCATGGGCTCGGGCGACAGCGTTAGCTCGCTGATTGCCACGAAGAGAGTCGTGTCCGGGAGTCCATACTAGTGTAACACTTGGGAGGTGTTCTGGCGCCTTGCTGGCGAGAATGCGGTGCGCTATAGAAGAGACCCTGCCCCTTGCATAGCTCCGGCAGGCGGCCTCGGAGTCGGTGATGACGCGTACGTGTTTTTGGTCTGACGCGCTAGATACTATGGCCATGGCTATACTGCGGGAGCCGGTGACTCGGAAGTCTCCGTGAGCCACGAGCTCACGCGCGCTCGCCATTTTCTCGCTCTTCAAGGTTTTTGCTAGTTATTTTTTTTTGTTTTTGCTAATGCCACTGCGCGTGCCGATGGCTCTAGGTGGTCGCTGCGAGGCACGCGCTCACGTGCGCTCGGCATTTTCTTGGTATTTTTTCCTGCAATGGCGAACTTACGGCCAGTGACAACAGCTTCGCTATTAAAGGTTGTATTGGAAAAGAGGAAATAGGAATTTTCATAAGTATTATAACCAAATGGGTTAATTTTGAAGTGAAAATTTTCTCCCACCTCCCCTCGCGGGAACCCCTGCGTAGATGCGACGCATAGGGGGTTCCGTTGTTGTTTCCGTTAGGTTGATTCTCCCATCGCGTGAAACGTGCCGTGAACCCCCCTGCCGCGGCTATGACGCAACGTGGCGCGGCTATGACGCAACACAATCCAACACAATCCACTTTAATCCAATCCAATCCAAATTCAATCCAACCCAATCCAATCCAAGCCAAGTCAATCCAATCGAATCCAATCCAATGACCCTCGCGAGAGAGTGTTCGCTATCGGAGAGGAGAGGGGGTGAGCAGCGGAGAGCGCAGCTCGCGCGGCAAGAAGAATGGGGGATGGGTGTGGACGGACAACAACAACGCCGTATGGAGGGACAAAACGAGTGAATGAGATGCAGTCGCATCTAAACAATAAACCGAACAACAAATTTATGCGCCCATACCACAGCCGGGTCTCCGAAGGAAGAGGGGCAGCTAGCTGTGCTGTTCCTCCAGCCTTACATTATTAGTGCAAGCTGCGCCAATTTTTTTCTCAGATATTTCATCAGGCGAGGAATCCGAAGTTTCAGCGGTATCACTGCCAGAAGGCTAGTTGGTAAACACGAAGGTTTTCAGGCGCGGTCGGGGGTGAACTCCAGCGGCAGCCACAGAGCTCGCATAGGAGAAGACAGAGAGAGAGAGAGAGAGAGAGAGAGAGAGAGAGAGAGAGAGAGAGAGAGAGAGAGAGAGAGAGAGAGAGAGAGAGAGAGAGAGAGAGAGAGAGCAACTTCAATGAAGCAAACAAAATTGCGGCCACTACGTGCCGGATGCGGTGGTTACCTCTTCACGGGACCCATATGCTTCCTCGGCTGCCAGGCCTCTGGAAATCAGGACGAGCTGGTCTGCCAAGGCGGGGCTGGTTAGCAAGGTCTCCCATCGCTCGTTAAGGGGTGTGGGAAGGCTGGTGGAGGCTTTGGTAAGGGGGGGGGGAATGGTATCGGTGAAATCGCACTCTCCGATGACGTGCCGGAGCGTGCCCAATTGCCCACAGAAGCTACAATCTTTCTCGTATCTCTCGGTGTACATTCTGCTTTGGAGATAGGGGTGCGGGAAGGATCCTGCTTGTATTAGATGCGACTGCATCTCATTCACTCGCCTTGTCCCTGCATCCGGCGTCGGCGTTGTTATCGGCGTCCGCCCCTCCCCCATTCTCCTCGCCGCGTGAGCTGCGCTCTCCGCCGCTCACCCCCTCTCCTCTCCGATAGCGAACACTCTCTCGCGAGGGGCATTGGATTATATTCGAATGGATTGGCTTGGATTGGCTTGACTTGGCTTGGATAGAATTGGATTAAAGTGAATTGTGTTGGATTGTGTTGCGTCATAGCCGCGGTAGACGCGCTGGCGCCGGCGCGTCCCCTCACCGTTATGCGCGCTATAAAACGCGGTGCCTGCGCCGCTCCGCTTCATCGTTCCAGCGCCGTTCCCCCCTATGCGTCGCATCTACACAGGGGAGGTGGGAGTAATTTTTTGCCTATAGATCGTTTGCTGCGCTCTGCTGAGCGATTTGAGCGGGTCAGGGTACCGCCGCCTGCCTTCCCTGTAGTGGCTGGTGATGTCCTTGTAAGTCGTTATGGCCTGCGGCTCGTGCTCGTCTGCCCGGTGTTCAACTTCTCGGGTGAGCTGGTGGGCGAGTTCGTTGCCCTCCAGCCGTGAGTGAGCCGGTGTCCATATCAGTTCGAATTTCTGCTCGGGTATGCGGCGTATTCCTCCCTCTAGTATTCTGAGTGCCGTCAGAGACACCTGCCCTTTTCTATAGTTGCTATACGCTTTTTGCGAGTCCGTGATTATTTTGCTCACGTTAGGAAGCGTGAGCGCCAAGGCTATTGCCTCCCCTTCCGCTTCTTCCAGGAAGACCGTCTTGACAGAGGCGCACGTCACCAGCGCGTCTTGCGTCGTGACCGATATCGCGGCTCGCGTCGAAAACTTGGGTAGAGAGGCGTCCGTTGTTTCGACCGAGTGGGGGCACCACATCCGAGCTCCGTGGCCTCCGACATAGGAGTGGTAGCGTGTATGATGCGAGCGGCCAGCCGCTGTTTCAGCCGTGAAGAAGTCCAGAAGCCGTAGGCTAACGTAACTGTTTACTTCATAGCGAGAGGTGAGCCGAAGCCAAAGAACAATGCCCCGACGGGCGAGGCTACAATACAGGACTCGAGCAGAGTGACAGCATGGATTCGCTGCTCAAACAGGAGTGGGTTACAGGGCTTGCGGGGGTCTTTTTATACCCAAAAGCAGTAACGGTCAAAACGCCAACAAGCGGCAACACGCCAGGAACGTCACAGACACACAACGCTCTTTCCAGAGTTCATGAGTCGTCGGTAGCCTCGGCGCACGTTGAGTCCGAGAGAGGGGAGAGAGGAGGACTCCGCTGAGATCGCGAGGCCTCTGTGTCCTTGAACAAGTCTCGACGAGCCGCTGGCAACCGCCGGAGTTTGAAGCGCGTTGAAAGCGAGGCGTCTGGCCCGGCTTGTCGAAACTTAAATGATGAGTCACCGGCATGGTGGCGCCTGACGGCTGAAAGGCGCACGCAGTCGCTTCGCCGCACAGCCGCGGAGTGATGCGGGAAAGTACGGCGGCGCTAGCCGATTCGTAACACCGTGTAGAGGGTGACCCCCGTTGCGTCTTCTTGTTCTTCTGCTTGTCTTAGCATTTCGATGAGGGCCTTGACCCTGGCCTCTCTGCTCCCGTCGTTGCGACCCGGTCTCATGTTTCTGGGCAGGGGTTTGCTTTCGATTTTCTGAGCCCAAAGATTGGGTAAAGGTCCCATTTCCTTGTGGTCGGCCTCCTGCCAGCCCAGCTTGGCCAGTACTATTCGGCCCGCCGAGGTTTGGCTGAGGCGCACTCTCTGGGTAGACAGGTGGGCTTCTATCAACTCTTCCACCGTATTTTGTTTGGCCATGTCTAGCAGCTTCTCGGTGAACGAGTGGCGCGGGATACCTAGCGCCACCTTTTTTGCTTTGCGTAGCATCGCGTGCAGTTTATCTCTGTCTTTCTTGAGTAGCTGTAGGTACTGCGCCGCGTATACGATGCGCGACGTCACGAAGGCATGAACCAGCGTAAGCGCGTCGTCTTCCTTCAGACTTCTTCGCCTGTTTGTGACTCTTCGTATCATGTTTGTGACCTGTTCTATGGTGGTCTCGATCTTGCTTAGCGCCGCTGCCGCCTTGCCGTTGTTCTGGAAGATCACTCCCAGGATTCGGGCTTGCGTGGTCGGCGTTATGTTCGTCCCGTCCATGGTAATACGCCCCTTCTCTTTCTCTTCTTTCTTTCTTCTGGGCTTTATGATTAGGAGCTCTGATTTGTGTGCCGAGCAGTCTAGACCGCATGTCTTTGCATAGCTGTGTACGGTGTCGGCCGCTCTTTGAAGGGTCTCTTCCATCCAACTCTCCGACCCCGCTCTAGACGTCCACACGGTGATGTCGTCCGCGTAGAGAGCGTGGTCAATGCCCTCTATGCCTTGGAACAGGGCTGGCAGTGGGAGTAACACCAGGTTGAAGGTTAGGACCGACCCTTGCGGGGCGCCCCTGTATCCCAGCGCTATCGGCCACGTCGTCTCGTCGCCGATTTTGATCTTTGCCGTTCTATTACTAAGAAAGTCCCGGACGTACTTGAACGTTCGCTCTCCGCACCCTGTGTCTCGCAGATTACGGAGTATGTTGTCGTGGGTGACGTGGTCAAAAGCTCTCTTGGGGTCGAGCGCCAGGATGGCCCTCGGCGTGTGGTTCTTGGCTTTTTTGATCACCAGTTCGTGTAGCTGCACTAGGACGTGTTGCGTGCTAAGGTGCCCTCGGAAACCGTACATGGTCGGTGGCATCTGGTGGGAGGTGTCTAGGTACTTCAGCAGCCTCTTAAATACCATGCGTTCGACCACCTTCCCCACACGCGATGTGGGAAAGATGGGTCGCAGGTTGTCGACGTGAGGTGGCTTCCCCGGCTTGGGAATGAAGCGCACCTCCGCTTCCTTCCATTCTTTCGGTAACAAGCCCTTCTCCCACGCTGCGTTAACGAGGTCCAGGAGCTCCGTCCGACTCTTGTCGCTCATGTTCCTTAGAACCTTGTAGGTAATGGCGTCGATGCCCGGCGCGCTGGCTTGATTGCTCTCGTCTATGGCCGCGATCAACTCCAGCTCTGTGAAGGTCGCGTCCATGTCTTCGTTGCTCGCCCCTTCGTTCTCGAGGGACGGTTTGCCGCTATTTTCCGTTTTGAAGTACTTCCGCACGAGTTCTCAGACGAGCTTCTCCCAGTCCCCATCGCAGCTGTTGATCGTTCGGGCGTCAGTTTTGTGGCGAACCTGGCACGCTCTACCATATGGTGTGGGGTTGTCAGAAAAACCCCAAGTTGGACAGAATTCCTCGCCCGTCTTATGAGCAGTGGGAGAGCGTGCTGTCCAGTTCCAGTCCGGAAGACCAGCTTCGGTTGGTTAAAAGGGCTGTCGCAGCTGGCACCACGAATGGGGTCCTGAAATGAGGACACCACTCCACATTTTTTTTTCTTTTTTTTTGCTAATAAAGAAGTTTATTCTCTCTCTCTCTCGGGCGAGGTCGCGGGCGCCTGCGCTGTTGCTCTTGAGTGGGTCTATTAGGTGCCTCAGCAGTTTCCACGTCTTTTTGCAGACAAGGTACCCTGGAGATTGTCGCAGACCTTCATCCAGTTCTCCCTACATAGTTGGATCGCATACTCGGCTGCTTGTCTGTTGAGGTCGTGGATGCGTTTCCGCAGCTTCTTGTTGTGTCTGTGCCTCTTCCACCATCGGGTGAGCCCGTGTCTGGCCTCCCACATGTGGGCGAGCCTGCTGTCCACGAAGGGAACCTGCGTTGTTGTGGCTATCTTTTGTGTGCACTTCTCGACTAGTTCGCGTTGCTTCTCGGCCCACGCCCGATATGTCTTGAATTCGCCGTCGCTTTCTTCAACATCGCTGTCTTCCGCTTCGGCTTTTTTTCGCAGGCGGTCCCAGTCCGTGATGCTGGCGTACCCCAGTTTTGCCTTATGTCAGGTCCCCTGAGGGTCACACAGATCACGTCGTGGTCCGAGCTGAGGTTCTCCCCGGTGTTGTGCCAGGCAACATCGAGGTCCCCGCGTACTAGCGTCAGGTCAAGACTCAAGGGTGGTGTCTCTCGCCGGGCCCGTGCCCGTCCTGGTCGGTACGCCCGGCTCGTTTACCACCGTCATGTCGTGTTCTGGCGCTTTTGCGGGTTGCTTCCCCCTCTTGGACGAGTACTTCTAACCCCGCTGCGTGTGAGCGGCGTTGAAGTCTCCTAATATGAGTATCGGTCTCGTTTTTGCTTCTTTCACGCAGTCTAAAATGGTGCCCTCAAAGTCGACTGCCCGTCTCGAAGGTCGGCAATATGCGTTCAGAAGGAACACATTACCGGCGTTTCCCACTTTTCTGCCGTCAATTTCGATTAGCCTGTGCTCGCAGCCGCGTTGGGCAGTAACGTGCTGCGTACCCGCCACGTTACTCCGCACCAGGGTCGCCGCGCCCTTCTCGTTGGGGTCCGTGTAACTGATGTACCCCGCGAGCTTGACTCGACCATTGGTTTCCTGTAGCGCAATGACGTCTGGTTTCTCTTCTAAGTTGTCCACGTATACTGAAGTCCCCGATCTTGTGTCTTAAGCCCCTGCAGTTCCATTGGAGTAATGTCGCGGTTGCTTTCTGCTTGCCCTTTGTCTTTTTCTGCAAGTTGGGTGGTAGCATTGTTTTTCGCGGTGGTAACTTCTCGTGGCCTGCCTCTCAGTGCTAATCGAGTCGTTTTCTTCTTAATTACCGTGGCGTGTCTGAGTTTCGCGTCGAATGTCGACATTCTGTTGGATAACCGGTTGTATTTTTCTTCAAGGTTACCCGCGCTTGTGGTTAGGTTGCCTACTTGCTCGATGACTTGAGTTACTTGGTTGGATATGTGCGCTACTTGGTTGGTGAGCTGCGACAACACGTTCATGACCGTCTGCATCGTGGGAGGGGCGGTAGTATCAGCGGGTGTAACGAAGGCCGCTTCTTCAGCCTTCTCTTCGTCCATTGGTACTACTGCTGTTGTGGGTGGCGCCTCCGGCTCTGACGCCATCGCCGGCGACGGCGGAAGGGTGTCTCTTTTGGCTACCTTTCTCTTGACCTCATTGGCGTTCCAGTTGTTACCACTACTGCTGTTGTTACCGCTCTTGGATTTATCTAATTCCTCGACACGCTCCATTAGCGCTCTGATCTGTTGATTCTGCTTCTCTATCATTTGCTTGAGGTCTGAGCATTGCTTACATTTCTCGCCAGTACATCCATACGCCAACGGGCCCAGAGCATCACATCTGTTTATGGACGTCCAAAGCGGCCGTTATTTAGAGTCTAAATTGCGATAAACAACGGACTTTAAGTTTTTAAAGACGAAAGTCTTTCTTGGGCTTCTTGAATGGGAAAATTTTGATCTGCCTCTCTGTCTGTCTGTCTGTCACGCGATTAAGCCAGCCGGCCGAAGTAGAACATTATCTGATCAATAGTTTTATATATTCAGCCAAATATACGTCTGAATCCGGTGTTAATGTTCATACTTATCAACATTGTCAAACAAGAAGAATGCATTACGCAAATATAATGCATAAAATAAATTCATAAGTGACATTTGTAGTGTTCATTTATTAAAGATTTACGGATGCTTGCTTTTTCCGATAGTAAATAAAATACTACATCAACTGCACAAAAACCGTCGCCTGATGTTGCCCGCGCTACCTGGTGGAATCCGACAAAATCAAACCGCAAAAGGAACGAAAGGTTCCACTACATTGGTTCGCGTTCCGCTTGTTACGCTCGTGGAGTAGGGCAACGTAGTTCTATAAACGTTGTAGTCGGGTTTCTCGATTCACGCGCGTCTCCACCGTACGGATGCGCTGGCACAGAGGCGCCCCACTTGGAGCAGTGCAACGCGGTGAATTTTAATTGACTTGAGCAAAGCTCTATAGCGTGTTATTTTGTAAGGAACGAGACGGAACAGCATGAGAGATGAGCGGCAAAGAGAAGGGATGCATTTACTTGCCAGGGGCGCCTGTCGACTATCGTCTTGCGTCAACATTTGCAACGAAAGGAGCAGATACGCGGCGAATTTTTTAAGCCTCCTGGCTGATCCACTGGGAAAGTATTTGCAAGTGGAGTGGCCTGTCTTCTGAGCAAGCCTTCACAGGCGAGTTATTGTGTTAACATGATCTCATTTAATTTCGACCGGCATAATGGCAGCACTTCACGCCAAAGCTTCCCCTGATGATGCAGAGTTATCCGTGCATGGTTGGAGGGAACCCGTCCTAATTACGCGCCGTTACCTACACCGGTGACGTACTAGGCTAGCTCTTGTTCGCCCGCTCGCAACATACTAATATAACGCGGTGGCAACGCACTCTGGAGACCCGGTTTCAATACTAACTCAAATGCGTTTTTGACCGTGAAGCTGTTTGGTAATCCGTTGATTTCGGCGTTTAACAAAACTCAGTGTTACAGCATAAAGCAAAGAAATCGCCGGCACCTGTAGGACTCGAACTCGCGTCCGGTACATCAACAGAGTTAGAGTCAGTCGTCTTACCAACTCGGCTAAGACCGTGAGTTAGTATCCGAAAGTCAAAAAGCTCGCTCACGAGGCTGTGACTGTGGCGAGAGGACTCACGCCACCTGCTTGACACAGAACACGTGGTAGGGTACGTGTTGCACCTCGGGCGCCTAGTTTAAGTGTGCGCGTCCCGATCATTCGTTCTGACCCCCGCGGAAGAGGTCGCCATCGCCGTGGCCATCTCTGCCCATCCTCGTGCCATTATGCTAACCGATTCCTAAGAGGCTTGCCGAATTTTTTTCAGAGGCAGGATATGCCGCCAGGTCTTTCGCATAATTGCGAATCATCCGCCTGAAGGGGCACACATCATATGGTCTCCGGGTCATCAGGGACAGACCGGGGGGAACGTCACCGCGCACGCGTTAGCCCTCATTCACACAGCCGTCACCTTCTCCGTCACGGTACCGTCACGTCAACAGAAAGCGACGTGCACGGAACGGAGAAGTGTTCAGACTGGATCTACACGGGAGCTTTCCGTCAGATTACAGGGTCGTCTGCCTAGTGATCAGTTTAGCCTAAAATTGAGCGTTTTTAATCTGAAAAGTAAAGAAAATGGTTTGTGCTCACTTTTCACTAAATTTAGCCGTAAAAATTTGTTTTCTGATTAGCTGGTTTAGCGCGGGGCATGGTCCCGTCACGTTGACGTGACGGAAACGTAGAGCTCGACCTCCCGTCACCGTCGCACCGTTTTCGGCGAGAAATCGGCCGAAAAACGGCGCCCATGACGGAAGACGGTGACGTGACGGTGACGTGACGGGGTGAAAAACGGCTGTGGATATGAGGGCTTAGCCCGCGATTCCTTATTCCGGGCGTTCACCCCCACTGGTTGCACCCCAAGCCCGGGAGCCAACCGATCACCTTCACCCTTTCATTGCGTATCACCTACAAGGAAATACTGCTGAAACACAGCCTCGGAAGAGGAGGAGGAAAAACTTTATTTATCCTATCCGTTGAGTGCAGTCACTCCGGACCAGTGAGGGGTGTCCTCAGTCCAGGACTCCCTGGCTGTAGCCGGCCTTCCGTGCCCTATTCACCAGCCGAAGCTGGGAGCAGGGGTCGGAGCTGGTCAGCGCCGCCGCCCTCTGTGAAGGGGTAGGGCTGAGATTGGAAGGGAGGTCTGGGATGTTCGGGCATGCCCACCCCATGTGGTATAGTTTTCCAGATGTGGGGCAGAAGATGCACTGAGGGAAGTATTTGGAGAGGAATATTTTGTGCCAGAGCGTGTTGGGGGGGAAGGTGTTAGTTTGGATCTGGCGAAGTATGACTCCTTCCTCTTTGGTGAGTTGTTTATGTGGAGGAGGAAACTGTTGGCGGGATAGTCGGTAGTGAGAGAGGATGTCGTTGTATGTTAGCAGGGGTTGGGGCGTATAGTTAGTGGGGTGGTTGCCAGAGGGTTGTGGCTGTCCGCAATGACTCGGTGTAGCAGGAGGACATTTCCAGCACCTCGTCCATCGCTCACAAGAATGGAGGAGGAGTGACTCCGAAAGCTTCACACAAACACACATCCAATTCCCGCAACCCTACAGAAATACAACCTGGACATCTACCCAACACCACAATGCCCACACTGCGACCAGACGAGAGATTTACTCCACACAACGTGGTACTGCATACAAAATCCCAACATGAAGAACATTACATCGAACAACAGATCCACGACACAAAGCGAGGCCACCCTGCTCAACCCACATCCAGCTTGCCAAAAAATGGCTCACGGACCCGGCTGAGAGAGCTACTCGTCGGCCACAGGAAGCCCCGGATTAGAGGGCCCGATTATGGCTCTGAGCAAATAAAGTTTTTTTTTCTCTCTCTCTCTTCTGCTTCTTCGACTTGCTTCTTCTTCACCGTTACAGAAACAAAGATGGAGTAAAGGTCGTTGCCGCAGCGAATAAGAAGCAAATAGGCTGCCATCGTGGACTTACTGTCGTGATGGTCGTAAAGGTTGCGTTCGGCTTCGCTACCTTCAAGTCTCACGCGTTAGTAATTTTTCACTCTTTACAGCAACGGTCATTTTTTGAGCCAGAAAACAAGAAAGAACAGCAACGCCGTTTTGTTACCAATAGGGGCCCTTGAGGCTTTCTCTTTAAACGGTTACGTCATGCTGACCTGAGCAGTACGTCCTCCAGCGAAGAAGCGCTTATTGCGAGTCGGCGCACATGCAGCCTGACGCGGTGGTCCTCGAGCTCTTGCAAGAGACGCACGAGGTCTTGAGGACTGGCAAAGCCAAGACGGTAGACGACAATGTGGCGCCTCTCCAGCAGCTTCTCCACCCCGGGCAGCTTTTTCTCGACGAAGCCGCACACCTCCTTCCTGTCGCACTTGGACGCCAGAGTCATCTGCAGCCGGTAGCCCTGGCCTGCATTGACGGCACGTTCCTCAGTCACAAACGGCCCTCACGATGGCATCCAACAAGCGCAAGAGGCGGGCAGATGTCCCGTACCCACCTACCCTCCCTATGTATGAAACTATTTCATCTCATCACCCCCACCTTCGTACTCAATCCCCACTCATTCCCACCAGCGAGCCCTCAATACTGACGCTCTCCAATAAGATGCAAAGAAACAAAATTGTTGCCCTCTCTTACCCTCGTCCTCAGATGACAAAAACAGCAACAGCAAAAAATTGGCTCTTTCCTAAGCCTCGTTACTATAAAAGAAGCGGTTCAGCGAAGATTAAAGGAGCCATGAAGACAAAATACAAGTTTATTCTATTCGAAAGATTTCGTGTTTTATAGTGCCCTCGCCGCTTGTCCGGATGCAAACGATGCAGTATTCACTGAGAAATAATTCAATTTAAGTTAAAATTTTGATTTTCCTTCTAAATCGTAGGTTTTCCCGGTCTGCAACGACATCACAGGAACCGACCGCTCTGCAGCCGATTGCGGCACGGCCGGACTCGACTCTCCTCTTCCCGTGCCTCGTTTACTGTTCGCAAACCTAGATGGCGCCACCCCACCGTGGCAAGCCGTTTTCGGCCTTAGGTTTCTTTTTGTTCAGGGAGAAAATGCGCGCTTCGTGAAACATTGTGCCCGCTCGACAAATATGGTCACGTAAGACACCCTTGCTTGCGTCAATCGGCCAGTGTCGTCTGAGACAAACCCAAAGCCCCGCAGTCCTGTGCAGCTAAAGCAAGCACTTCTATGTACTTCTATGTTTACGTGTCATTTCGTAACTTCCACGGTTTGTCCCACGATTCCTGCTGCTTTAAAAAGAATGTGCCCTAAATTTAGGTGCAAATAGCTGGTTCGGCGAGCTTATAAGCTCTGCCTAATTTTCGTTTGCTTTCGCCGTCCTCCGCCAATCGCAGAGCTGGCTCGAATGACATCATAGGTTCTGTTGCGGGAAATTAGCAAGTGGGTCGCATGACCATTCCCTTTTTTCCTAATTATATGGCTTATTTGAGTCAAGTTTACCTTAAAAGTGGTGTCAGTATGATTCTAATGAGACAATCTTTTGAAACAACCGAACTTGTGTTTTCTCTTCATGGCTCCTTTAACATCGCTCGCAGATCAACCTTCAGAGCCTCGAACATTTTAGATAACTCAAGCTCTAATGCAAAAAGCAGCGATTAATGCTGGTCCGTGGCACCCGCTTGCGGCCTTGGTGTTGAACAGAGGTGGGCAAAGTCGTGAGGGTAAGTGTGACGCTAAAAGTTCTCCAGTCCCGGTTTTCCCTCGCCCTTTATGGTGATAAGGGTGATGTGGGAAGTTGAGTATATCTGGACGGGACAAGGTGAAGGATGCCAGAGGTGGCGAGGGAAACCCGAGAAAGGCCGGCCTTAGGATGTCATTGCCCTCATCTGGTTCTTTCTTTCAAAGACTATATTTTTTTTCGACTTCATAAACCCAAAAAGTTTGGTCTGTCTGTCTGTCTGTCTGTCTGTCTGTCTGTCTGTCTGTCTGTCTGTCTGTCTGTCTGTCTGTCTGTCCTAGGTCCAATCATACGGCCGAATGACAAAATAATCCTTGAACGAGAAGTTTATATAGGCAACACCTTTTCAAACCACCATATCTTGAAACAGACCTTATACTAGACAACATTGTTGAGAAAAAGAAAACATTGAGTATATTTGAAGAAAAAAATCAATACACAACTGTAACTGGCAGTGTTCGCTTAGTTGAAAATAAATGTTTGTTTGATATTTGCGATAGGACATAAAAGATACGCATTGAAAACAATATATTGATCCAAAATATTCATAGAGATCCCGCGACGAGTGTGGGCCTCATGACGGCGTTCCAGGTTCAACAGTAACAAATGGTTCCATTGGATGGCGCACGAGCAGTGGAATGCGCGAAAATACGAACATACACAAATAAAGATTTTCTAAGACGCTGCGACAACAGGATCGAGACCTTGAAGAATACTGCAAGAAATGCGGTGAGAAGGCCACGCTGTTCGACGACACTTGGTCCTGCGCAGCCATATGGGGAACATGCATGAGCAACCCTTCAGCGCAGCTTATGCCTCACTGGATAGATGGGAGGCGGCCCTGGCAAGTACATCTCTACAGGACCAACTCAACCTGCTGTAGACAGCGAAGACAGGAGCATTAGCCGCCGGGGCCCTGGACATGGGGTTACTCCCATGAATTTCACTACATTCTATCCCCTACCCCATTCCCTCCTTTCCCTTTTATTAAGGCCGAGGCTTGTCCGCCCTCCGGCGTCCGTGTTCAGGGCACAGTACCGTGTAAATCGAAACATCTATGAACAAAAGGTTCACAAAAAGTCAAGAACAAAATAAAAGGTTCACAAAAGGTTAGAGAGAGTGAGAGAGAGAGAGAGAGAGAGAGAGAGAGAGAGAGAGAGAGAGAGAGAGAGAGAGAGAGAGAGAGAGAGAGAGCTCCTGGAGAGCCGTTCTGCGTATGTGCGAGGAGCATTGGACTGGACTGCAATTTGGATTGGATTGGATTTAATTGGACTGGATTGGAATAAATTGAATTGTATTGGATTGCATTGGATTGCAAATCGTTTTAGCAGCAGTGAGCACCCTCAGGGGTGATTTACGGTAAGAAAATTCCCCAGTGCTTCGCACCCTCGTCATTCACTTCGTGGAGGTGCGTGAATTTTTTTTCTCAGTGAAGTTTGCTCAGTCAGTCAGTCAGCGCGAAAACTGAGTTTACTTCAGCAAAACTCCACCGTGTTTATCGTGGGAGAAGCGAAACTGGAGTGGAAGAGTATGCGTGGGTGGGAAGGGAAGAGAGGCGTTTACGTGTCCGATGCGGTAGAAGACTATCGTCCTCGCCTACATTTGCAGCGAAGTGAACATATACGCGGCCAGTTGTTCTTATCATGTTTTCCTGTTGCCATTCATCAGTTTTGGCCACCCCCTCCCTCCGGGGCCGCTACTGTTGTCCCATGCCTTACTAGCTGCGCTTGCGATAGAGTGAAGTTTCTTAAGGTAATCGATCTTGAGTCGGCGAAACTGTAAAAGAAAAAAAAAAACACTTCAAGAAACCCAGTGAAATAAGAACCCAAGGCAGAGCCCTCGCGTTATGAAGCTGGCGTCCATCCGATTGCTTCATTTCGACATGGTCGAAAGGGTTTGGAAAACTCGGACGACAACGAAAAAATCCGCCGCGAGAAGAATGGCGTTGCTCTGCGTGCCGTAAGGCTGTTAGCCACAAGAAGTTAGGCCTAAATTTCCATTTTGGGGGTTTAGGACGTTAGGCCTAGCGTCACATCGTGGGGTTTAACACCTCAACCCGGCACCCACTCAAGAAATTGCTCGCTGAACGCCAGGCAGCAGGTACCGATTCGCACCGTACACCCCAAACCCAAGCGTTTGGCCTAGGAGTATGCCCCAGAAAGTTGCTGTTGGTATTCTAGAAAAGTGGTGCGTACCTTCAGAGTAGCACATACTCGTAGTGTGGCATTGGCCAACTATAGAAGCCATCCCGAGAAAGCTTCGCAATCAACCATCGTCATCGTTAGGCGATGGGGTGCATGATTTTGTTTCAGCCTAATATATGCTGGCCCTGGCTTAGGTTTCCCTCTCTAAGATTCTGCAGATAGCACGCTGCACTCCTCTAAACCTCGTGTTTACACCTGCAGTGCTAGGGCCGAGATCATGCCTTGCAGCCCCGGGCGCACGCAAGAAACTCTCCACAGTGAATGCTCGTCTTAAAGGGGCCATGTAGACGAAATACAAGTTTGGTTTATTAAAAAGGCTGCTGTCTACCAATACCAATACCACTTTTATCGTAAACTTCAAGTAATATAGGTATTAGAGAAAACAGATGAGCCAGCGGCAACTCCCCAGCCACGTTTCGGCGATTTCTCTATGACGTCTCTCTATGATTTCTCTATGACGTCGCAGAACGTGCGATTGCCGCAGGTTATGACGACAATGATGATTACGATGCTTAGCGGCTTCCCCTTTGTAACGGGGTGACGTTGCACAGCGACGTTAGCCGCAACGCCACTGTACAATCACCTCGTCAACAACAACAAAAAACATCCTTTATGAGATTTCTCTGCTATAGTCTCACTTCTATGTTCGCATGTCTTCCCAAATTGTTCTCTGCTCTTTTCCCACTAACATTCTAACCTTCTTTTTACAAAGCTCTACTGCTGTCCAGTTCACTTTTCTGAAGAACTTCCAGAAGCTGGATGTCTTCCTCACTGAGGACTGGACGGATGGATATCTTCGCACTCCGTTACAAATACGTCGCATGGATTCTGGCTATCTGCCGCAACATGCGCACAATCCTTCCTGTATCGGCTCGTGTATAAGCGTTTTTGTCCGCAAGCACCCGGCCGGGGCTTCAAAAAGCAATGCCGTCCCTTTGGTATTATCAAAGAACTTCTCCCTCGTGATCTCCCGCTTCCCGGTTCTGTATATATGTAAGGACTTCTTTGCGTACATCCTCTTTTTCCAAGAAACATGACGTGCGACCTCTAGTGTCCTCTGACTGTATCAATTTGATGCGAGCGTGCAGCTAACCCCCTCATTACTATGTTCTAAACGCTGAGATCTATTGCGCCACTGCTGCCCGTATTGCGTCATTGTGGCTCGCTATTAGAAATGTCAGTAATCTTTGTATTTTGTTGGTTAAAAAACGCCTTTCGTTAGTCGATGGAAGGGAGTGTATTACCAAAGGAGAGTTCTTTCGGACTGAACAAGGTTGTCTCCGTGGCCCCTTAAGTCGGTCCATCCGCAGCCCGCCCTCGAGGAGCACGGGGAAGGAAGAAGACTTGGGGACACGCCAGGTCAAACGTGAGACGCTTCGCACTCGCGATTCTCATAAAATCATCGCTCACCGTACTTTCGGCGAAGGTAGATTGAAGATCCGCAACAGCTAATGACGCTCTTAGATATTATGGCGATTCGGTCTCCCAGAATTTCGGCCTCGTCGCTGCTATTAGTGGATAGCAAGACGGTGCATTGAGCGCGGTTCTTCAGTAGGGCATCCCAGATGATGTTCCTAGATTCTGAGTCTATGCCTGCTGTGGGGTTGTCGAAAAGGCCGAACTGAAAATGAAAGAGAGGGGAAAAATGAAGCCTATCTTCTAGAAATATACATTTTTTTTCCTATTGTAACCAACGACCTTGTAAAGTCTAACTCAGGCCCTTCCTCCCTTCTTCTGTCCCATCCATCCCGTTAATTGATTTTCATTGACCCGTATCAGGTTGACCGATAGTGATTGACACTTATCAGATTGCCCAAGCAGTGGTGCATCCTGGGATGTACACTGTATGTGTGTTTCGCTCGCTTTCAGGTGATTGCTAGACCTGCATTATTTTTCAATATTTTTTCAGCAACTTCCGTCATGCCGCGTTGAAAACACCACGTGTCTTACGAATTTAACCTTAATGGCCCCTCGCTCCAAGTAAGTCATCACGTCCTCACGCTGTAACCTTAGCCATAGCGTTAAACCAATTTGGGCTGACCTGCTCATGTATAGGCCTACTTTTGATGGGAATAAAATATCATTATCACAAAGAAGGGGTGACGACGAATTTGGTACTAAAAAACAAAACAAAATGGCAACCACGGAACTGTCTGAAAAGTAGTGAATGACAGGATGACAGCCAAATGGGAGGGCAGAGGATGAATTCTAATGGTGCAGGATAATAACAGTTGTAAGTTAATGGAAGAGCGTCCATCCAGCAGTGTTTGACGTGGATTTGCAAGGAGCCGTGGTCTAGGTGTTATGTTCCCCTTCGAAAGCAGTAAGACATGGTGTGTGTGTGAGAGAGAGAGAGAATTAACTTTACTAAACTGAACTTGTCTTCAGTGTGGTGAGAGTATTTTTGTGCGAAAGCATAAGCCTGAGCCTGTACTCTGAAGCCACGTGCCTCGTAGTCCAGGCGTAGCGACAGCGCGCAAAAGCCGCAAAATGGGATTTTTTCTTGTCGGTGCCCTCACGGACCGGCGGTGGTAGTAAAAAACATGTTTATTTGAACTTGAAGGGAAGGGGAAGTGGTCAGCCTCCCATGTCCAGGAGTTCGCGAGCCCGCGCCGATTCCAGTGCTCGTTTCACCGGGGCGAGTTGCTGCACTGGTGCCGAGTTGGTCAGAGCTGACCCGGAGTGAAGTGGGTTGGGTGATGCGGGAAGGAAAAAACTTAGGTGGCAGGTGGTAAGAGGAAGGTCACACGCATGGCAGTTATGGAAAAAAGGGATGGGGAGATGTGCGAGAGAATGGTGTGACTATAGAAAGTCTCGGCCCGAAGGCGGCTATAGACATAGGCTTGATGTGGGGTAAGAAAGTGGTGGGGAGGAAGGTATCTTTTTTCTGTTGTTTGTGCAGTGGGAGAGGCTAGAGCTGTAGGTAGAGTCGAGCGGTGTCAAAGCGGTGCTGGTGGAGTCCGGGTGTCGTGTGGTGTAAATAGCTTTGCAGAGGGAAATGCCTGGTTGTGGAGAGCGCGGGCTGCGGGGTGGGCTGCTTCATTACCAGCAAGACCAGAGTTGCCAGGGATTCAGACGATTTTTACTTCAGTGTCTTCGAGAGGACGGTGAAGAAGGGAAAGAGCTTGAGGAGTGCCATGCCAGTTTGGTACCATCGGAATGCTTGGTGGGCATCGGTGATGGCGGTCAGGTGGGGCTGCTTTTGGTGGTTGGTGGTGGCGTGAGCGACTTGCGAGGACCTCGGGAACCGCTAGTTGTGTGTAGGCGGCTGCAGTGGGACGGTGACCGGTAGAGTTTAGGGAAACGAGGCTGGTGTGTAACAGTTGGGAGTACGGGCGATATTTGTGTAGCCAGCGTGTTTGGGCGTCTGTTCTATATCGCCTTGGGAGTCTCCTCCGATTGAACGCCGGGCGCATAAGTTTTGGAATGGAGGGCGACCCTAAGCCGCCGGCGAATGTGAAGAGGGATGCGTTGAAGTTGGCGAGTTGCGGAGAATGTGAAGAGGGATGCGTTGAAGTTGGCGAGTTGCGGAGATGGTGGACCGGCCAGTGTTGCGAAGGGAGTAAAGGGAGTAAGGGCCAGTGGGAGTAAAGGCCAGAAGTGTGAGCTGTGAGGTTTGTTGGGAGTCGAGAAGTTGACTGAGGGTGCTATGCAGCCCGAGTCAAAGCAGGCGGTCATCGGAGGAAAATTTAGGGTGGCCCAAGGCAGCTTATTACGTTTTGCGGATTATGGCGTCGAGATTGCTGGTCTCTTGAGGTTTGAGATTCAGAAATGGGGTTCCGCAGGTGAGACGGCTGACCATGAGGGCTTGGACTAGAAAATGTGCGGCTCTTTAAGACCACATGCTTAGCCCCGGATACGACGTATAAAGTTGGTGAGGTGGGAAACTGTGCGGTGGAATCGGGGCAGAAGGGCATAGCCTGAGCCATCCCACTGGAAGGGAACATAGTATCCAGAGCGGGGTGACTTGGGGGATAAAAGACCCACTTAGGGTGACTTGTGCGTCTGGGGTGGGTGGGGTCGGGCGGCGTCGTGTGCGTGCACGAAGGACCACGAGGGCCGAGATGACTCGCATGCAGTAGCGTCAGAACTATTTTTTGTCTGGGGGAGCAAAAAATACGCTACCATAAGCATAATCATCATCAATTATATGATTATTATGGGTGTTTTTAGATATCACAACTCATTTTCTTTGAGTACATCTGTAAGGGCTGTACAGTGGCGCTACGATGGCTAGTATACATAAATAATCACAGGTTACCCACCAACATAAAACCAAATCAAACCCAATCACGGCAAACGCCGGAGAGCACACAAAAAGGTCAGTTTGTGACTTCACGGTGACTGTGCCCTGTACGCGAGGCAACACGCATGATTCTATTCATTTTTAGTTAGTAATTCAAAAATGATGGTGCTTTTAACTAAATGGGAAAGGAGAAGAAGTTTGCAAAATCAACACATACATCCGGCAAAATTATAAGCATTTCTCCTAACCGCGAACATACTACGAGGCCTGCACATTCATTCTATCTAATGAAGGTTTCCCCGATGAATATTGACAACTCAAGTGAGTTAAATATACGTCAGTTATGCTATGAGTTAACATGTCCATACAGGTAGATTGAACCATGTGTAGAGTGCGTGTATACGCACCAAATCATTTGTAATAATTTCGTTTTGAATACTTCTGATTGTCTGATGTTCCATTATATTAGTAAAATTGAAGTGGTATGATACGGATGCGCTCATATTCCGTAAAACCTAGGTCGACCCCAAGCTCTGCTGTTACTCCAGACTTGCACCACTAGTGCGAGCTGCAGCAATTTTTTCCGTAACGTAATGATCTTCTCTGTTGATATATAGCCGCACTGCTGATATCTGCGATGACAACTTGCTAGAGCGTGAGTAATAATGAGATTTGTGCAAGCCGCTTTGGGAACCGTGATATTTGTCACACTGTTCAGTGGAGCTGGCTAGTATCACGATAGTATGAATGAACCCGTTACAACAGGCAAAGCCAATATACCACCCATGCTTTGAGACGAAAGATTAACTTGTCAAATGCTTCAGGCGATGTCCTTTCAACTATACATATATCTGCTGAAGACGGAGAACGTCAATATCACTATTTCTAAAAATTCGGGCCTTCATAAAGGCGAAAAATGCCGTTCAATTCGTGACCAGCGCCACCGGGAGTTCAACTGAATATTGTCCAATTCTTAAGCATTTTGCCTTCTGCAAATAACCCTAGGTTTCTCGCAGCCATATGATGCTCTGCATAAGTCTCTGAGTGCCCCTTGACTGGAGGAGCCGTGCTACCCTTTCGGCAAAAGAGGGGAAGCCATCGCTCCCTCTGTGCCCTCTGTTCCGACGCCCCTATTCGTAGTTTGGGGTGAAGGTAGGTGGTGGTTGTGTGGACTGCTTTTTGAAGGATGTCCCGTTGCTCGCCGCTAGAGCCTTGGGTGGTACAGAGAGTGAGATCAACGGCGTAGAACGCGTGGCGGAGGCCAGGAGTGGCTTGTAGTTTGGCGGGAAGGTGAAACAGAGCTACATTGAAGAGAAGGGGCGAGATAACTGGTACTTGCGGTGTGCCCTTTTCCGTGGTGTGGAAAGTAGGCAAGAGTATAGGGGCCGAGTCGTAGGTATAGCTGTTCTGAAGTGGAAGGTCTTTACACCAGTGTTCGTAGTATTAAGGTTTTCCAGTGTGGCTTTGTGGGTGACGTCAAATGGGCCCTTGCCGTCGAGCTTTAAAATTGTTTTAGGGGAGGTTCGGCTCAGGTGATCTAACAGCTGTTCCTCGTCAAATTGGCGCAACTTTTACGCACGCTTTGTTTTGTGAGGAATTAGTCACGAGTGGGCTTCGCGGCTTTTTTTGTTGCCCACTAGTATCGGCATTTCGTCGCCGCCTTCTATTCCGGCCTTTCTTGCCGCCTATCCGGGCCTGCACTCGTAGTATTCTGCATTGTGCCACGTGTACAAATGATGGTGGGGCACGGTGAGGCGCGCCTGTGTGACGGGCGCATCCGTAGCGCCGGCTTGCCTGACGTAGCCCCCTCCGCACGTGCTCTACGTTCTGTTATCTCGCTCTGTGTCGGGAAGGGACAGAGCAAAATGTTTTCCGGCATGCCCCACGCAATATTATATAATTGGGCATGCAATAAAAAGCATAATAATTCAAAGAAACGCCAAACACGACTGCGTTTGTCTAGCGCATTTCTTTCTTCCCGTTCATGGTAGAGTTTCATGCGTTGTTCCGCCCTACATTGAAGCCTTTTCCACTCTTTAGCACTAGCCTTTTTATTGCAGAGATCAACATTGGAGCGCATGTTTTGAGGCTGAATGGCATCCAGATAAGGTCGCGCAACCAATGTGCCCTATACGAGGCACCCTATACGGGGGCACGGGCTTACCTCTGGTGAGTCGAGCAGGGCCATGGCCACCTGCAGCCGGCGCTGGTCACTGTAACTAAGCTTCCCAGCCAGGGTGTCCTTTCTTTCGATCAGTTGGAACTGCATGAGGACTGTCAACATCAGGTCTTCGACCTCCTCGTCATCTCGAATCTGCAGTGAGTCATTAAACGCAAGTTAAATTAATTTATTTCTTAATAGCAGAGCTGGTTATGTTTTTAGTTCCGCCGTCCAGAGTTATATCAGAAAAAAATGCCAAAAAAAAAAAAAATCCGAGCGCGCGTGAGTCTGCGCCTCGTGAGGAGCACCCGGCGTCGGCCAGCTTGGATTTCGAGAACACTCCGCTCAGCGTTCGTGGCGTGATCTATTGCGTGCTGTTCTCCGCGCCAGGTCGCGTGCGTTCTCCCCTGAAATGAGGAGCGCAGATGCCGGGTTCGCGCTACAGACGCGGAGTTCGCGAACCTGGCTTCCGTGGGTTCTAGCGCGTGCAAGCGTGGTCCACTTCGGGATAGATGTAAAAAACTGCCGACAAAACGTTCCGGGCCTTCCAGTCATGAAGAACTTCCAGAGGAAAGTTAGGGAATCCGTGCGAGGTGTAACAGCCGGCTCTCCGACAAAAGCCAGCTCTGCTGTTTTCTCCGGCCTCGCACCACCAGTGCAAGCTGCGCCAGTTTTTTTCGGCGTTATGTAAAAACACTGTACATGGGTAGCCAGGTCAAGAAAATATCGTCATCACTTAACGCGGCTAAACAAAGTTTGTCGTGCGACAGCTCCGTATTCGCACCGACAGCGCGCAGAGAACGCTCACACAAGCCCAAACACAGACGGTGCTCGCTATATGCTGCAGGCGCGAACGCACATTGCGCCTGAGCCTCCTTATATCACTTTCTGAAGGCATGCGCCCTTACTAATTTTCCATATTCCCCTCTTCGCAAAGCTCCCCTTGGAACGAACGAGTGATGCGGCGCTTTCACTGCGCAAGCACGCCGGGTGCTGGCTTGCCCTTGGCTGAGCTTGAAGGTCAAATCGACGCTAGGAGGAACGAGCTGGTTTCTGGGTTTGTACCTGGAGTAATCGAGCTCTGCCTGTAACAGCTCGAATACAACTAGGTAGGTCCCGACGTGAGACTTAAATACACTTATGTTTATATACAGGAGCAACCATAGTTCGTGAACCTTAGGCGAGGAACTAAGGCTTCAATGTAAGTGTTGCAGCAATTTAAATCCCCACTACGTAATAATTGCGCTGGCGAAAATTTGCTTCACAGAAGATTTTTTCGCAAACTCAGATTCCCATTTTCTTGTGCGACATGTAATAGAAGGGCGAAAGCATTACGCTTCCGAGCAGGAGAATGCGCGGTTGCTGCAATATGGTGTTATTTTTGTTCCTGGCGCCTGCAAAAAAAGAGAAGAAAATGGAGACACTAGCCACATCGAAAAACATGAGCGGCAGGGACATAAATTCACACAAAAAACTTCTCTTAATTGCAGTTTGTGATCGTTCACACGCCGCGATGGCTCAGTGGCTAAGGCGTTGTGCTGCTGAGCACGAGGACACGGGTTCGATTCCCGGCCGCGGCGGCCGCTTTTCTAATGGATCCGAAAAGCGAAAACACCCGTGTATTCGAGATTTCGGCGTACGTTAAAGACTCCAAGGTGGTCAAAATTAGTCTGGAGCCCGCCACTACGGCGCGCCTCATCGCCTGCGTTGCGTCGCCTACAATGAATGAATGAATCAATCAATCAATGAATCAATCAATCAATCAATCAATGAATCAATCAATCAATGAATCAATCAATCAATCAATCAATCAATCAATCAATCAATCAATCAATCAATCAATCAATCATTTTGTGATCGGTTTATTTATTTATTTATTCATAGAAACCTTACAGGCCCCAAGAGGGGCATAGAGTAAAGGGGGCATTTGAAAACGTAAAACAATACAAAGCATAAATGTAAGACACGAACATCGTAACAAAGAATATAAACACGTTAAACATATGTCAAAGTACAAAGTGATCACTTTTCGACCGTACATGAACACTTGTGGCCGTTTAACGGAGCGTAAAAGCATACAATTTGTGAGAAAAAAAAACACAACATAGACGCAAATCCTGCAACAGGCGTTGCAAAAAAGTTTTATAACAGCATTAAATAGTGTAAAGCGCGAGTAGCTGACTGCGAGACGTTTCCGGGTTAGATATGATGACGATATCCCATTATAATGTGACACTATGACACGAACGGATTCTGTTTAATAGACTTATTTTTCAACTTCCTTCCTTCCTTCCTTCCTGTTTCCTTCCTTACTTTCCTCCCTCCCTTCTTTCCGCCCAAACTTCCTCATTCCCTCTCTTCCTTCCTTCCTTCCCCTTTCCTGTCTTACTTCCTCCTGCCCTCCCTCCCTCTATTCCTTCCTCCATGCCTTCCTTCCCTTCTTCTTTTCCTTACTCCGCTCTCTTTCCTTCCTTCATCCCTTTCTTTCTTTCTTTCTTTCTTTCTTTCCTTCTTTCCTTCTGTCTTTCTTTTTCTCCTTCTTCCCTCCTTCCTTCCATCCCTGTATTCCTTTTAATGCAGAGTCAGAATGAATCATGCCTTGTACACAGCTGGCAAAAGACGATAGCCTTTGTTGGGCTACTTGAACGGGAAAATTTCGGTCTTTCTGTGTCTGTCACTCGATTCAGCCAGCCGGCCACATGCTGCGCAGTAGTCTTATATACTCACACCTAAATCTAAACGTCTAAGTCCGGTTATAATGTTCATACTTGTCAAGATTGTTGAACAAGAACAAGACGTTACACAAATATAAGGCAGAAAATCAATACATGAGTAATATTTGCGGTGTTCCTTTATTAAAAAAATTACGAGTGCTTGCTTTTTGCGATAGCAAATCAAATACAACATCAACTGCAGAAAACCGTCGCCTGCTGTTGCCCGCGCTACCTGGCGGAATTCTAAAAAAATGAAACGGCAGCAGCAACGAAAGGTTCCACTAGACATTCCGCATTCCGGTTGGAACGCTCGTGTAGTAGGGCAACGTGGTTCTTTAAACGTTGTAGTCGGTTGCCTAGTTTCACGCGCGTCTCCGCCGTGCGGAAGCGCTGGCATTGAGGCATCTGACTTGGAGCAGTGGAACGCGGTAAATTTAAATTGGCTTGAGCGAAACTTTCGCATGTTATCTTGGTAGGGGCGAGACGGGAGAGGAACAGCATGAGAGTTGAGGGGGATAAGAAGGGATGCATTGATTTGCCATGGGCGCCAGTCGACTATCGTCTTGCGTCGACATTTGCAACGAGAAGGTGCAGATACGTGGCCATTTTAAGGGCGAAGCTCCTTAAGTCATGGGTCTGTCCATCCCTTGTGTCTCGTGGTACGTGACCGCCGCATGCTTTCGGAGATGTCGCAAAGTGGGCCGCGTTGCACGCGCAAGAACCGGCTGCAACCGGCAGCGCAAACTCGGCACCGGGAGCGCGAGCTTGTCTGTGTTCGCCAACGGAGGCGCGAGCGCACGTGCACTGCGAGGGGGAGATCACGCAAGAGATCACGCCACGAACGCAGGCAGTCGTTCTCGGAGATCGAACGAGACGCAAGGACCTTTGCTCGTTTCCTCTCGTCTTGTTCGGGCACAAGTTCGCCCTAAATAAAAGTTCTTTCTTTACCGTTGTGTCCCATCCTACGTGACAAATTGTGGTGAAGGTGCGGGGTAGTCCTCGATGGCGCGGGGTCTTTCACCAGGTCTGGGCCTGGGAGCATTGACTCCGAAAATAAAAGTTGATTTGTACAATGTACGCACACAGTCTTACGTCTTTCTTAATGATGTAATGGGCGAACTTTCACGGGAGAGTTACGGTTACCGATGATCTGCCCCTCTCGAGCTTCGCTCCACTTATCATCATTCATTCCGTGGATATGGCGTGATTTTTTTTTCTTTCGCGTTTTTTGCGACCTAAAAGTACCCCCCCCCCCCTTCCCTGTGGATATTTTGAAAAATGCGGAAATGCTTCGAAGGAGTATTTGAAATTCGATCCCATGTTTGAAGGCGGTATTTTCCAGATTTTCATATTCGCCTCGATTTAAGACATTTTATACCAGAGCACCTTAGAAAATTGATAAATCTATTCGCCACCGGTCAAAAATGCTCAGAAACAAAATAATGTTTCTTAAACACCATGACAGAAACTAGATTGGCCACAATTATAAATGAAGGATTAGAGCTTGTCCCGTACGAAATTTTGGATTATTAAAGAAACGATCGAAAATTTGGAAATAGAAGTAGCCGTAGCTAGTTGATTTATATGAAATGTAGAGACTTTAGGGGCTCGCCATGTCGTCCTAGCTCCCTGTAACGCTCGATGTCAAGCGACTACCGGAATCGGACGGCGCAGCGAGATAACGGGCCCAAGTAGAACCCGGCGTACCCGTCGTAGGGCGTCCCGCAGAGGCTTCGAAAACCAAGCGGTTTATATAGTCATAACCGTTTGAAACTCGTGAACCGCTGGCGCTTGTCATAGACTCCCCGTTGTTTAGCACAGAGAAAACTGCAGGCAAATTTCAGGCAAAATACTTGTAATTAACCGGCAGCGCCCGCGTTCATTTGGTTCGGAACGCTCGTTGGGTTGGTTTTACTACAGTAAGCGAAAAAAAAGTGTCAGATCAACTCCGGCACGTGCAGGCGGAAAAGCAAGCACAAAAAGAACAAAACTCCATCTGGCAATGTTTCAGGCAGTGCGCGAGCACTGCGAAGGCGGAAAATTTGAATTGCATTGGGTGGTAGCAGTGAACGCAAAACGGCGCTGCAGCCCATTATGGCAAATTGCTGGTCTGCACTTCCGACGGCATTCACGTTGAGCATAACGGCTTTAATTTTTTATAGCCTGCACGACTAGCGCAATAAGCCAATGTGTAGGTTCCATGCGTGCCTTAGCTGCCGATGCGCAACTCTATATACTAAATGCAGAACGGGCCGTGAGAGGGGAAATTACTTCCGTTTTACTCATGCCAATATACCGAAAGGGGTCACCTTGTTGTTCCCCTTGACAAGAAATATGATAGCACTCACCACAGCTAAAAACGCCAAATTCTCTTCAACTGTCAAGTACGGTATCAACGTGGTGTATTGGGGGCAGTATCCGAGATTCGCCCTCACTTTCGATAAATTGGTACGCATGTCCATGCCGTCAAAAAATGCTGTCCCAGATGATGGCTTTATGGCACCTTCAGCGAAAAGAGGGTGGGAGGGAACAGCGGATAAGGTGGAAAAATTTTTGAAGAAGCGTTAGTAAACAGATCAAACCAGTCGCTTATTCTGCAAGAAAGCAAAATACATGCACTATCATGTGCACTATAAGTATGCGAGGTTTTGCTCTGGATGCCCGACCACACTGTCGAAAACGATAATGCTTTGGCTAAGCCAGCCAGTCGCATAGGCTTACCACATCTGGAATTAGTTTCCCAAGGAGGCAGATTAATGGGTTGGGGTGAGAAAATGAATTAATTGTTGCGAAATTAGTGCCCGTGCCCAGAAAAAGCATTCCGTCGCACTGAATTCTCTGTCTGTTCTCGGCATTATCACACATACACCTACAAAAATCCTCCTACATGACCCAACCTTTTCAGCCCTGATTTTTTTCTTATTTTATCAAAACAATGTTTCCTGCGTGCCTTCTTAATTTCCAGGGCACCATAAGCCCAGAAACCAAAAAGTAGAGCTCGAAGTGCAAGTATTCACTGTTTTATTAACGAGGCAATTAATTAGTACATCTGGCAATAAAAATTTTCTGTTGATCAGCTACACCAGCTTCGCATGTTTTCTTGAACTTTATGACCACATGAGCCTACAAACAAAAATGATTTTCGTTGTGTACGTATTAATAGATTTACAAGGTCGGGAATAAAACTAGGGCATCCGATTTAGGCTCAATATCGGAATTTTGTCTTGGCCGGAGCTGCTGCTTCTTTATAGCTTCCAGCTCCGCTAAAATACAACAACGATGATATCTATTGCAATAGGCATCATTGAAGAACAGGCAGCGTTGAAGAACAATTTCCCAGAAAACTAGCAGTTTTGGTTTCGTTCTCTGTGTGCTAGAGGAAGTTTTTTGTGATGACGTCAGTTGACACCGCCAGGGCCGGGAGGGTTGAAGGGACACTTGATAGAAATTTAATTTTTAAATTACAATCCGAAGTTTGGACGTATTGATAGACAAGCTGGTTGTTTGTTGAGAGAGAGAGAAAACTGTTTTGGCCAGAAGTAGTGAGCTCGGGGCCCACTCTGCTGTGTTGCAGGATATTTTGGTTCCTGGCGGCTTCTTCGGCCACCTGGACAAGGCGTATTTGGACATGTGGGTTCGGAGCTGCGCAGCAGTGTCTCCAGGCGCTCTATGTGCTTGGTGTCTATTGGGGTAGAGGCGTCTGTCTTGTTCGGTGGTTTCTTCTGGAATTTCTACATAAGTGCTGGAGGTCTGCGCGCTAACCGTAGTGTTTGCATTTATCTAAGAATATTTCTGGATGAAAATGACTATGGGCCGCCAGGTTCGGGTGGGTATTGGATTGTAATTGTCTGCAGGCCTGTGCAGAGCTAAGCGTGTGGTGGGTAATTCGTAATTTAAACCTGCTGAGTTTGTAATAGGTTGTCATCTTTTTATCAGTTGAGGGTGTCAAGCCTGTGTCTACTCTCTTTTGTTTGCTGTTTTGACCCTGCAGGGGGGTGGGGGTCAATTCTACTGGGGTGACAACCTCGCAAGCTGCTGTGTGGGGCAGTTTGCTGCCCCGTAACCCTTCGTGTACAAGAGGCTAGACTAGTCAAATGTGCTCTTTGTGTTGTATATTAACGAGAAAATAAGTGTAGCTTACATTCTTCATGTTAGGCAAAAGGCACAAATCATGGCAGACGATGACCAATTATGTCAACGTCCCTAAATCTAAAATGCCTGATGTATTGAAAGTAAATGCACAAATTAATCGTCATCATTATAGGCGTGTCTGATCATTGCGTCACCAATTTTTGTCCACAATCTTTGACTGCGCTAATCACAGTTGGCAAGGATTCGGGACAGCGACTAAACCTTGAACTCACAGTCATTTGTTAGTCACTAAGTCAGCGAATGAGATACCGTTGCTCTATAAGCGCTTCACACTTTTCGCAGAGTACAAGTTGTTTTGGGTTTGTTGCCCTCTGAATGACAATTAACAAAATGGTGAAATGTAATGCATTTTCTTAAATCCTTGATTATATACAGACCACATGTTGTAAATCAATTAGGTTTCCCACTTACCGAAACCTACCCTCCCCCCCCCCCCCCCCCACACACACACAGAGGCATGCACACAAGCACACGTACAAAGGTCCAGGACTTCAAGACAGGAAGCGACTTCCCTGCACGTACCTGCAAGCATCCGAATCAATACAGATTTGCCACAGCCGTTTCTTCCAAGGATAACTGTGATACTGTCCATAAAACACTTTATTGTGACGTCCTGAATGATGTGGCTCTTCAATAATGGAGGATCAATAAGCTGCAAAAAGTTGAAAAAGAAGCGTGAGAAAAAAAATTACAGCAGTTCCACTCAACGTTAAAGTCGAAGTGCTAAGCAGTGATTCACCAGAAGGGCTGTGATGCGCTCTCTTGTCTAGTTTCATTATCAGCCTTGCGTTGGTACCCAAAGTAGTCAATAGATGGCGCCGCAGCCCCTGAATTGGCCTAAAAAGGGACACTGGATTGAGCTTTTATTAATTCGTGGTGATTAATGCGTACATTCATGTTTCCCGTATTTTATATTATTGTGTACTTATTCGCGGCCTAGCAACGGCAGCCTCCGTGGAAAGGGGCAACGCAAAGATCACCCCCGACACTTCGCATATGAGTAACGCGTGCCTCTGTGGTGCAATGGGATAGACATCAGCTTCGTAACACGGGGGTCCCGGGTTCGATCCAGATCAGGGGGAACGGTTATCTTTGGAAGTTTCTTTTTGTGTGCGTGATGCCGTAATCCCGGACGAGGTACGACGATAAGCCGGCCAAGCCACTAAAGTGCACCCCACTTAAATTACGATGATGAAAAAACTTAAATTATTTGAGTTGAGGTGCTGATGTTAGGTCACCCGCCCGGTGGAAGGCTTCCTTAGTCCGGGATGCCTTGGACTATGCTGGCCATCCGTGCCCTGTCCACCAATCGTCGCTGGTGTGAGAGGTCGGAGCTGGTCAGCAGCTCTGCTCATAGGTAGGGTTGGGGTTAGGGGTAAGGGTAGGTGATTGCTGGCACTTCCATACCATGTGGTACAGGGGGCCCGGTTGGGGGCAGGATTTGCATGTGGCAGGGTATAGGGTGGGATACATGGCATGCATGGGTAGGAGTTAGTCTGTAGTCGCCGGAAGGTAGTAGCGTCATCACGAGAGAGGTTCCGGTGGGGGAATGGGTATTTGCGACGCTCGTTCCTATAGTGGGCGACTATTTCGGCGTATGTTTGCAGTGGGGTTGGCTTAACTGTTGCGTCAGATGGGGGTTCGTGGCCCTCGTGGGAAACGGCCGCCCGGTGTGACTGAGCGCGGGGAGCGGCGTGTGCCACCTCGTTACCCCCGAGGGATTCGTGAACAGGAGTCCAAATTATTTGAAGTTCTGGGAGGGGTTTCGCTTGTAGAATTTTCAAGTCGGGTTGCGATATGCGTCCTTTTAAGTAGTTCCTGCAAGCGGCTTGGCAGTCAGTAATAATTGTTAAATATTTTTCGCCTGTTGTGGCGGCAAGAACGATGGCAACCTCTTCAGCTGTTTCGATGGAGTTGGTGAAAGCAGTCACTGCAGTGAGCTCAGTTCCTTTGGCATTAACCCCACTGGCGGCTTGTGCAGATTTGTGGAGGTATGGCGACGCGTCCGGATATCGAGTATATGGAAGGTGTTGGTGTTGGTTATGAATGCTGCAGGATCTTGCTACTCCGCGTGCTAAAAAGAACAACTCCGAAGACACCCGAGCAGCTCTTATAAGTTGCGATTCCGAAAGCATTGATATTCAGTTGGACGACGCAGAATGCTCCTAAAAGTTTTGCCCTGAGAGTAATATTTTCGAACGAAATGGAAAGGTTTTGCGAGTTTTTACGTGTTCAGGGTGGAGTGATACATGGCGAACAGGCGAAGGCCAGAGGAAGAAAGCATAACGCTGGCATCGCACGTTCTTCCTCCGCCCGTCGTCGGTTTTCGCTGCACTATCTTGTTCACAGTTAGGGTGAACACGGGAGCGCGTGTCATTCCGCGCGCGGGAGCCGCCTGTCGGCGTTCCGGGTAAGTTCGCACGCATGCGCAGTTCGTTTGCAACGAGGCTATGTGATGCGCGTGCGAAGTTATCCGGAACGCCGACAGGCGGCTCCAGCGCACGGAATGACACGCGCTCCCGTGTTCGCCCTAATTGTGATCAATATTACCACTCCAACATACACAATGTTTTCGAGTTTCGCAGCGGGGTATTTGGGCTGGCGTGGAGGCGGCCATCTGTTGCCGAGGTTGCGGCCGCCAATGATGCACATGCTTCAGACTCCGTAGCACTGTCGCGCTGAACAGCCCGGCTCGCAAGTGACTGCTAAGCTGGTGTTTAGGGTGTGTATTGGCTGCTCTGTGGGCGTGTAACATAGGAAGTACTTATGTATGGTCGCTAAACTGAAAATACAAGGGGTAAGCTTTGCCAACACACTTCTGCAGATGCATGCTATCGCCCTCATTGGTCTTAACGTTGGATAACCTCAACGCTGAGCCCAAAGACACGTCAAGCAACGATGAAAGCATTGCTGATACCTGCTAACGCTGTTAGACCTTGAAGAGTAGCTTAGACCCCGTGTCAATAGGGAAAGAATTGAGCCTTTCCACTAGTGTGAAGATGGGAGACCACAGTGAAGCTGTATTGATGGATAGTAAATTGAGTTATTTATCGTGATTCATTATATTTACCGATTAAAGACGCATGCACATAACTTACTTAGAATATCAAATATCAGATAATTTGTTTTTGGATAGTTTCAATAAAACAAAAGTTACAACCGTTTTTCTGTAACCATACGCCTTCCGTATACAGCCATGTAATGACAACAGACGAGAATTTTGCAACGTTTACAACACCCCTGTGAGATAACCCATTTTGACAAGTGAATGAAACTCGGCATAATGGTGGAGTCGTCTTGGCGACAAATTTCAATATAATTTTTGCAAGATATCTACATTACATTCAGAGCTACATAGCTTTTTACAGTACACCCTAAACTTTTATACACCCTTATCGCTTAAAAAAGGTGTAGTATAAGTGCAATAAAGGTGTTGGGTAGTCATTACGACCTTTTTCCTAGGTTCCTACAGCCTAATTTGTAGCTTTACACCTATTTTGTGTGGAGAAAAGGGGGTCGACCAGCTGCAGCGCACTTGGTTTTTTAGGAGCACCGACAAGTGGGCAAGTTGGTACGGAGACATACTAAATAAAAGCGCAGAAAAACTTAGTTTTTCTGCACTTGGTTTTCTGTAGTGTTTTAAGGTGTGTGAAATAAGTGTTCAGTTGCAAAAAAAAAAAAAAAAAGAAACTGCGGAGCTGAGGGTCGACCTAGCTTCTTCCGGTGTTGCTCACTTTTGGTTTGTTCTCCGATGTTCTTTCTAGGCTGGGCTAAGAGCTGAGAAGTGAGGCCAAATTTAGCCGGATTTTACAACGCCAAAACACCTTTTAAAGGCGTGTGCCATGGAAGAAAGTTTTACGCCCTTGTCGGCCAAAAAGGCTGTACAAAGTTTAGCGAGTATCCCTGGAGCGACAGAGTGCGATTCCTTGTTTGCGTGATCGGATAGGCGCACGCAACTTTGGTCGAAACTAGCGCAAGACAGCGTCGCTTTAAAATGGGTAAGCGTAGGCCAATACAGCTCCTCGAGTATATGCCACGCGTCGCAGCCAAAGAAAGGTTAAGGAGCCGTTTTGCTGCTACAGACACCGAATGCCGGACGCCTGCGCTCGACTCCGGATTTTTTGCTTAATGGATTATTCCGCGCTTTCACATTTAAAAGCATCTGACTGTTGCAATCTCGCAGAATCACAACCATATGTACCAGCGAAGCTGCTACTCCGGCAATTCTTTACCGGTCTCTAGCAAAAGACCCCAATACTTACAAGCCCCTCCAAGTGTTCTGCACATAACCCACAGCAGGGCTATCATTCCCTGAGAATTGAAACCTGGTGCCACACGCAGTTCTTCGTCGAAAATTCGCAAAGAGTCCACGCGTTTCCCGAAATAAGCGGTATAATGCATGCGCAGGAGAGCTTGCATTAGCGTTTTTTTTTCCATCAAAATCCGTAATTAAGTCTTGCATTTCAAACAGCTTCGCTGTCAATAATGATTTCGACTTCCCAACCATTCAGTAGATTTCACTATGCTTAGTACGCATGTGCCTTGTTTCTGTAAGGGCCGAGCATGCGCCCTCAGTTTTCGTCATTGTTCTGTGGGCTTCGATAGACAAGTCTTCCGCTGATGAAATTCGCCTCCCAGTGCTCTAAACCATTTTTGCTGCTCAATTTTTAGTAAAAGCAACTAGCGTCAACTTTACACCGCATGTAGCGCGGAGAGGTCAAACATAGCTGCAAAATAATCAACGATCCACACCACCCAGACAGGCTTTTCTAAAATGCATGTGGATGGAGCTCAGCGGGTCCGCCAGAACGTTCCAGGGCGACCACGAAGCCATCTGCAAAACTTACTCACCCCAACCCCCTTTCCTGTCTTTCTTTTGTTCGCACAGCATGTGATGTGAAGTTGGCTTTTTGCGCAACGCGGAAGCAGTGCAAGAAACTAAGACGCACGAAAGGTACGGGTTTCAGTGAATCGCGGTGATTGAGGACTAAACTAACAAGACTAAACACACGCAGGACGATGCGTGAAATATAAACTGGTTTAGTGGTTCAAAACACACTACAATATGCAAAAGACGTTTCTGGCATGGTGAATTTAAATAATATATGGCTGATTACAAGAACACGCAAAACCGTTTCAGCCACCCGAACGCCTCTCCTCCCCCTCAACCTTCCATGTTTTTGTAAAAAAAATTGCTCTAGTCGTTTGTACTGAGTATTTTGCATATGTGGTCTAAAGCATTGAAAGGCACATTTCACAAGCAAAGCATATATATATATATATACATACATTTTTTCACCGCTTTCTTTTTGACTAAAAAAATTCTTCATCTCTTTCTATGACCAACCACAACCTCCCCTTTGATTTCCGAGGTTTTCTTGACTGCCAACCCTTGTTTTCTGTCTTATTTAACGAGCCCCTCATTTCCCATTTTCTGATTCGCTATATATATATATATATATATATATATATATATATATAAATATATATATATATATATATATATATATATATATATATATATATATATATATATATATATATATATATATATATATATATATATATATAGAGAGAGAGAGAGAGAGAGAGAGAGAGAGAGGCAGATAAAACTCACAAAGCCGCTGCTGAGCACGAGGTCGCGGGTTCGATTCCCGGCCGCGGCGGCCGCTTTTCTGATGGAGGCTAAAAGCAAAAACGCCCGTGTGTTCGAGATTTCGGTGCACGTTAAAGATCCCAAGGTGGTCAAAATTAATCCGGAGCCCTCCACTACGGCGCGCCTCATCGCCTGCGTTGCGTCGGCGCGTTAAACCATACAATCAATCAATCAAAACTCACAAAGCGCGCAGAAATAGTATAAGTAAAGAGTCGAATACACAGCAAGAACAATAACAAAGCACGTTTACGTACGTAGCGGCAACGGGACTTGCCTTAATCAGAGTACAGTTACATGATTTTGCTGTCAATGAAAAAATGCCCGCCAGGGGGGATCCGAACCCACGAACCGGTCTGGTGCGATGACCGCTACGCTACCAGCGGGGCTCTTTCCCCACCACTTTCTCTGGTATTTATGTGAAGGTATTTTGGTTTCCTGTTTTTCACCACTTTCTGTCTCAAAAATTCTTCATCTGTTTCTATGACCTACCGCATTCTCCCCTTTGCTTTCCGAAGTTTTCTTGACTGCCAACCGTTATTTATGCCTTAATTCAACGAGCCACTCATTTCCTATTCTGATTGGCTACATGCATAGCGAGGGCCTCTGTTCTGGCAGTCTTGGTGCCATAGGGAGCTTAAGAGGGTTCAACGCTGGTCGCCCACTCTGGTCGCCCACTCGACATGTCGTAGACACTCGAGTCGCGGCTCGGGGGTTAAAAAGAAGGTCCCCTTCACCCCGAGTAGTCCTAGTGGCGCTGGCTACCACCCCCAAGTGCAGGAAACAAAAAATACCTTCACATAAATACCCGAGAAAGTGGTGGGGAAACAGCCCCGCCGGTAACATAGTGGTTCTCACCATACCGGTATTCTGGAGGTCGTGGGTTCGGATCCCACCTGGCCGGCATTTTTTCACCACTTTCTTTCGGTCTCAAAAAATTCTCCATCTGTTTCTATGAACTACCGCATTCTCCCCTTTGCCTTTTCCGAGGTTTTCTTGACTACCAACCCTTATTTCTATATATATATATATATATATATATATAGGCGGTATTTGTAAAAGTAATGGTATTAAAGCGGGCTTACTTTGCTGAGTCTGTAGACGATCAGGGGCGCGTGCTTCTGTTCGCGCAGCGGCTCGAACAGGGCCGCGTTCTCCTTAACGTCGTTCACGTTTTCCTCCGTGACGCCCACGCCTGACCACCAGCCCCAGTACGAAGGCTGCGCCGAGGAGACGCCCGCGTGGTTGTAAACGAACTCCTTCGCACTGCTGGCATTACACACACCTCAATATGTACGCACTGTGCCGTCAGTACTTTGTAGGGACCACGAAGACAAAACACAGACCTGCTTGATTTCAAAGCTCTGGCATTTGGTAACTAGGAAAACCGCATTCCTTCAAGAAAAACCGTTCCTTTGCGCAGAAAAAAAACGCAAGTGATATAACCCCAATTTGGACCTTCACGAGGTCATTAGCGACTGAATAGAGTGAGTACCAAAAAGCTAAAAACAGTTATCAGTGCTTTAGCTGCTTGTTAGCATGCAATCGATGCGGTCGAAGGGAAGTAGAGGTGCCATTTAAATCGCATAGCCATGTTTCTTGAAGGTATTTTTGGTCGACGGTTGCCAATCGCAAAGGCAAAATCTTGTGACGTGACGAATCCCCGGCCAGAAAGTGGCCTGTGAGACGTCACTTTTTCATCGGTTTGTCTCAGTATGCCGATTATTTTTTAGAAGTGTGGTGTCCTTGATATTGGGACTTAAGAGTCTTCTTAATCAGCCAAGGATGTATTTAGTCTTTATGACCCTTTTTAAAATATCTGATGTGACCGCCGTCTAAGCGGCGAGGAATTCTCCAAACTGGTTGGTTAGCACAAAATTTGCGTAAGTTGAAATAGATTCATGATACAATAAAATGCCACAACAGACAAACTACACACTGCGAAGATGACGCCATACTTAGAACCGATGGAAGGTTTTATAATATAACGTGCCCATAGGGACACAAAAAGTGGCAAGGGCAACCCGGAAAATTTCGTACGTTCCGTACGACGCACTGAAATGTTTTTGCCACGCCAATAAATACATTTCTGCTGTTGGGCTTGTTACGTGGCGGTGACCACCTGGCGCCGGAAGATTACTTTAGGCGGTCACTTCTACCTGCTTAGCGGCAACTCGTGTGGCATTCCTTCTCCGGCCGATTCTCAGTGGTCATCTCAGTTTGAACAAACTACAGCCCTGCCTCCGCACAGGCAGTCCGTCACGGTGGAGCTATCGGAAGTCCTTCAACCAAAATGAATGAACAACGTAAAATTTTTTTACGTCCATAGATCACGATACGGGTTTTGCGTCGGTAATCGCACAAACAAAATCCGCTCTACCATTAAGGACTCCGGAAAGGTCCCATTGGGCCGTTTAACGTCCGCGTTTAAATCTAGCACCAGCACAATGGACATACCATCCATCAGTAAGGGCATGAAACACATAGCTGCGCGTGAACGCCTCCCCTCCTCGCTCCCACTATTCTCCATTACAAACCTGCGCACGCATAAACCGGCAACCGGGCATGTGCGTGTCCATAGAAGTGGCAGACGCCGTCGAAAATATCCCCTGAAAGCACTCTGAAGAAGTGATATTGGCTCACGCCGGCGTTCCAAGCGGGCAATTTGCTATTCATCTGGGAGGGATTCGCCGCTACTCCACGAGATGAACTTAAGGCGGTAACGGTGGCGTCAGCAACTTTCCGTTGTTTTTGCGCGTGTCCGCGCTTGCGTTCGGGCCAACGCCTCAATTCTTGCCCTTCTTTCTCCAGATGAACGGCATGCATCCGTTCCCTAACGATTTAAAACCTGGAAGCCCTTGAGCTCTATTCTCGCGTTCAAACATGTGGCTGTCCGTTTTCCTCCCTCCTCGTATGCATCTTACTGTGTGTGTAAGGTGTTGTTATAACACGTCAACCCACACCCGAACCACTCTATTGAGGAGGACAGCCGACTAACCACAATGAGCCATGTAATCTCGGCATCTAAATACCAGCACAGCCGGCATTTCATCGGTAGCGGCATCAAGCCTAGCTGTGCGTGCATGCCCCCCTTTTTCTACCCGCAAACCGCGCACGCATAAACCGGCAACCGGTGATGGCGCATGATTAGGCGTGAAAGACACCGGCGAAAATGTCGCTCGGAAGGCCTTCCAAGCTAAAAAAGAAATGTGGGCTCAAGCCAGCGTTCCAACTGGGGAAGCTTCTCGTCCGCGAGGGATTCGCAGCTACTTGGCGAAGCGAATTTGAGTGGAAACGGCGACGGCGGGTTTGGTTCGTTTTAGGGGGCAGCCCTTGGTAGCCGTTCCCTGGGCTTCGCGGGAGCGGTGGCTGTTTATGTTCGCGTAACCGAGTGAGTGAACGCAGCATCGACGAAAGAAAGAAAAAGGAGAGTCTAGTGAAGGGTGAAGTGGAGTATGACACGTGCAGCTACGGCGTCATCTCTCACTGCCAGCTAGGGCGTCATCTCTCACTGCCTTTCGCTCACACATGTTTCATGTGTCGCCACCAAGGAGCGCCCTCCCCCTGACACTTTCCCCAGGCGCTGTTCCATTCTCCGCTAATCCAAACCACGTGAAGTTTGAGCGGGAGGTTCAAACATGATATGCAACACATTGCTCGCTGCTCCCTTGTGCAGGGCTAACCTGAACCACGTGGCATTTGCACAGTAGGTTCAAACACTATTTGCAACATGTTCGCCGGCGGTGGCGGCGCACTGCGAGGTAGCATCAAAGTAGCGCACGTCGCACTACGTTGGCTGATCACGCGAACACTTCCTGAGACGCAGCAGAAATGCGCCGTGGCCGAGAAGACTGCAGCTCGCGCTGCGCACAAATTTCATATTAGGGGGTGTAGTGATTGCGAGTGCATTTTTGTAGGCCCATAAGTGTTTCTGTTTATTTTGTGCAATATCGCACTACCGCCGCTAGCAGCCAGCTGCGCAACTTCCCAAAAGGGCATCGGTGGAGGCGAGGGTTAAAATAGTTGCGAAAGAGGCGTCAGCGTTGGTGAGGAGGAGCCTCGGAGCGGCGCCGAGTAAAGCGATGACACCGGAATGAAAACTGGGGTGGGGGGTGTAGACATATTGCTTTGCAGTAAAAGAGAGACTGTTTTCTGCTGAAAGGAAGAACCCCCAACCATGAAATGGACAGGAAACCCGGACGCTGCCGCCTGCCTTCCGACGCTTATTGGCGCTGCATCGGTGACGATATCGTTCGAGCATAGACATCGGCGTTCGCGTGTTAACTCGCGTCTCCGTGCGTTTTGGCGACGCGCGCGGCCGCTCGTCAACGCGGGGTGACGTCGACGCGTCAAAATGCGGAAAACACGCTGCATGTGGTTGCGGCTTTGCTTCACTCTTCGGCCTTGACTGACGGGCTTCACACGGGACAGATGGGAGTTTACCACGTGCGGCGCCATCCTGGGGCTCTCGCGCTGGAAAAACGCGGATTAATGACCGAATCTCGACTCACCCAAAAATGGAAACAAGAAGAACGGCCGATAGCGCATACAAAATTGGAGGTTTAATTTAAAGGCTGACGTCTAGCTGCAGCTTCTTGAATCACGAAGCGTGCGGGACCGAGAATGGGCTGCCAATCTCGCGTGCTGCAGATAGGCGGGCTATATATTTTTTTCTTTTACTACAAGGTGGGACATTTGGAGTGCTAGGCATTGCTACCGCTCTAGTTGGAGCCTTTTACGGAACAAACTCAGTTGCGACAGCGCTGTGTGTGTCAGCTGCGCTCATTACCGCATTTGTGGGCACCGTTGAGTCGTAAGGCCGGGTTCAGGCTGTTGCCGCCACTGTCGTAATAACTTTAAAGAATGGCGTGATTTTACGTGTCACCCAACCGAACTGCGTGACACGCTGTTTTTTACCTCCCTAGATCACGATATGGCTTTTGGGTCGGTAATCTGAACATAGCCCGATGTGCACGTTATGCCTAAACAGTGACAATAAATGCGATAATGAGAGCAGATGTACTGAGCTGTGCGCAGCGTTCATTGTATTTTAATTAACTTAATTAATAATAAAACATTTATAGTGCTCGCCAAGAGCGCTGGGCCTTCTTGGGTGATGCACTGTGCACATAAGGAGTGTACGGCATACAAACAGACAACATACAAGGGAGTGTAGTAAACCAAAAATGGGTAAATATTTTGTACTTGCACTGACGTCACCGTAGCTGCCATGCTGGAGCACTGCTTGCACAGTGGAAGGCTGCGAACTTATCTGCCGCTTTTATCTCGAGCAGCACTGGGGAAAATGATAGCAGTACTCCGGAAAGGGCTAGATGAGGTCACGTGCAAGCTATATATGCACATTCAAAATGGAGTTTGAACAAAGGAGGCAAAAAAGTAGTTTTCTGAGCGACAATCCAGACAAGAACAAGCAAGGTGATTCTCTCGGTGTAAGCCGTACAAGAACAGAGGTAAAATTGCAGGTGCGATCCCCTCCACAAGAAGTGTATTCAAAATGTCATATTTTTCCCAGAGCGCTTAGATAAAACAGTCTCATAACAGCACAGCCACTTTTACGGGTCAACATTGCGATAGAGGTACTAGACCTGTTCCGGGCTTACCTGGAGGAAGAACCAGAACTTCTGCGGGAAAGCGTAGCTGTGAGGCCAGACCTTGCTTGAGTACCACGTGAGCACAATGCTGATGACGCTCGAGCCGATCATGGCAAGCAGCGTGCTGTAGGGGCTGGTTCCGTGCAGGCCTGGGTGGGGCAGGTTATAGAAACTCAGCCCGGGGCCTGCGCCAAAGGTCATGTAGCGCAGACGCTTAGGAATCCTGCAGTGAGTCGTCGGAGCGATGGCTCATAGCCTACTGGCGTCACTGCGTGATGTAGGTCGTGGTCACACAACCGCCGTACCTAAGGTGAACCGGTTTTTGAGGAGCATACGCTCTCTATAATGCCCCAAATTAAGGGGCATCACTTCAAGCACCATGAAGCGAAACGGTTTTCCAGACAGGGCCCTGGAACGCTTGAAAGCGGAATGTTTAGAACTACCAGCCTTACGTATGCTGCCTACACGAATGCTGGCAACCATGACAGTAAGCTGTGCGTAAACGTGCTTTGTGACTGCGCGGGTTATGTAAAAAAATGTACTTAAAACTTATTCCGAGCTAAAACAATAATAAAAACTGTGGTTGATTCCTCTCTCATCGGAATCGGTAAAACACGAAAGTAAAATGTGCAGCGAAATCTGCAGCTGAGCATGATTTGTAGGTCGGTGGCTGGCTTGTGGGTGTGCTTGATGAGAGAGAGAGAGAGAGAGAGAGAGAGAGAGAAAACAACTTTATTTAGCCAAACGAAATTGCGGCGACTACGTGCCGGATAGGGTGGTTCCCTCTTCACAGGACCCATATGGCTGCCTGGCCCCTGGAGATCAGGACGAGCAGGTCTTCCAAGGCGGGGCTGGTTAGCAAGGTCTCCCATCGCTCGTTAAGGAGTGTGGGAAGGGTGGTGGAGGGTTGGGTAAGGGGTGGGGGGATGGTCTCGGTGAAACCGCACTCTCCGATGACGTGCCGGAGCGTGCCCAATTACCCACAGAAGCTACACTCTTTCTCGTATCTGTCGGGGTACATTCTGTTTTGGAGATAGGGGTGCGGGAAGGATCCTGCTTGTATTTGCCTATGGATCATTTGCTGCGCTCTGCTGAGCGATTTGAGCGGGTCAGGGTACCACCGTCTGCCTTCCCTGTAGTGGCTGGTGATGTCCTTGTAAGTAGTTATGGCCTGCAGCTCGTGCTCGTCTGCCCGGTGTTCAAGTTCTCGGGCGAGCTGGTGGGCGAGTTCGTTGCGCTCCAGCACTGAGTGAGCCGGTGTCCATATCAATTCGACTTTTTGCTCGGGTACGCGGCGTATTCCTCCCTCTAGTATTCTGAGTGCCGTTAGAGACACCTACCCTTTTCTATAGTTAGCATGCGCTTTTTGCGAGTCCGTGATTATTTTGCTCGCGTTAGGCAGCGTCAGCGCCAAGGCTATTGCCGCCTCTTCCGCTTCTTCCGGGAACGCCGTTTTGACAGAGGTGCACGTCACCAGCGCGTCTTGCGTTGTGACCGATATCGCGGCTCGTGTCGAAAACTTGAGTGGAGAGGCGACAGTGTAGAGGGTGACCCCCGTTGCGTCTTGTTCTTCCGCTTGTCTTAGCATTTCGATGAGGGCCTTGACCCTGGCCTCTCTGCTCCCGTCGTTGCGACCCGGTATCATGTTTCTGGGCAGGGGTTTGCTTTCGATTTTCTGAGCCCAAAGCTTGGGTAAAGGTACCATTTCCTTGTGGTCGGCCTCCTGCCAGCCCAGCTTGGCCAGTACTATTCGGCCCGCCGAGGTTTAGCTGAGGCGCACTCTCTGGGTAGACAGGTGGGCTTCTATCAACTCTTCCACCGTATTGTGTTTGGCCACGCCTAATAGCTTCTCGGTGGACGAGTGGCGCGGCATACTTAGCGCCACCTTTGTTGCTTTGCGTAGGATCGCGTTCAGTTTATCTCTGTCTTTCTTGAGTAGCTGTAGGTACTGCGCCGCGTATACGATGCGCGACGTCACGAAGGCCTGAACCAGCGTGAACGCGTCGTCTTCCTTCAGTCTTCTTCGCCTGTTTATGACTCTTCGTATCATGTTCGTGACCTGTTCCATGGTGGTCTCGATCTTGCTTAGCGCCGCTGCCGCCTTGCCATTGTTCTGGAAGATGGCGAGCGACGTCTTGCTGGCGGGTCGCTTCTGCCAAAGTGTACTGGCGTCATTTCCGAGACGGATATGACGTCAGTGAAATCTTGGTGTATACCGGCATAAAACACTGACGTGTTAAAATATCAAATCCGAAAATAAACAACCATAAGTGTAACGTACACTTTAGTACTAGTGGTTACTTCCCCGCAAGAAGACCGTGTGTGCTGGGGTGCACACTTTACAGGCCGTTTGCTTCGTTGTACTGCTGTCATTTCCGTGACGGATATGACGTAAGAGAATACCTTCCTGAATCCCAGAATAAAACACATTCGTGTTAAGGACACTCTTTCGTACTCTTTTATGCTGTTTTTGAATCACGCACTGAAACCGGCGGAGCTGTTTGTATATGCACGGCCGGGCTAGACACTCTAGCCTGCCATGGTATACGCACGGTAGTGTCACATTTAGAACCTGCATGGCGTCACCTTTCAGACTTGAGAACTGTAGCGGCGAATAAAAATAATTTCCGCCAATTTGTTTAGAAACTATTTGTGGGTACTTCACTACCTAAAACGCTGGCTTTCATTGGAGCTAGAGGGCCTGAACTCTCGAGAGATCGGTTGTCTGTTCCTTTAAACGTGTGATCTGGTCCGGAACCAGGGTCGTTGCCGGGGGGGGGGGGGGGGGGGGGGGGGGGGTTCGGCGTCGTCAGAACAGCCCCGGAATCTTTCTGAGATTTTCATTTTCCCTCTGTCCCCTTCTCATTTCGGCCTTTTTTCCGTCTAGGCTGTTCACACGCCACAACAGTACCTATAAATGTAAATCCAAAAATAGGACATTAAATAATAAAATGAAAATTAAATGATATTTGCACGCTAGCCTTCTTTTTTTTTTTCTAGGTTGTTTTTTGTTTTGCGGGCGGCGTATAATCACCCCCCGAAAAGAATAGCTGCGGCTTAGCTCAGCTAATTCTGGATACGCAAAGCGATAGCTTGGCTTAGCCAGTTAATGTGTCGGTTTCACTGGTTTAACCTTTGGTTTATCTGTAAGTATTAATTACACTATTCGTCGAAAGCCTGCCTTTGTCTACAGTCGCCGTCCCGGTTCCGGCGTTTTTCCGTAGCCGAATGGCTCGCTCTTCCTCAATCCCCGACGCTAGCTTCGCGCGCTCGCTTGGCATTCCTCCAGTGAAGCGGCTCGCCGGGCGATATCCGAGGGGTGGTCAAGACGCCGCTTGCCGCGGGATGCTCTAAGCTTCGAGATCCCGCGCAATACTCAGAGAAGAGAAGACGGCCCGTCATCGGTCTCATCCATGGCCAAGCTCGCATGCACGCGACGAGTCACATGGCCAGGCGGCGAACCAACTTTTGAGAGCGCATGTGCCGAGCCTGCTCTGGCGGCGGCGCTGGGAAGCTAGCGAACGCTGCCATAGCCTCCGCGATCGGCTGCCCCTACGCTACAGTGTACTAGAAGGTGCTGACGGCGGAGTTCGGCCCGGAGAGTCACGGGATGCCTTGGCAAGGGTACCGCACAGCTGCGGTCAAATGAGGGTCGAATTCTCCGACACGGCGAAACCGCTCGACGAGATTGGTAAACTTTGCGTTAGAATATTTCTGGCTAGGCCGCTGCTCTGGAGAAATTGTGGGCTTCTAGGCAACCGTAAGGCGAAGCAAACTATACATGCTGCACGTGGTGAGCGAATTATAACTGGTGACGGCGAAGCTTTCACAGTGCTGGGGATCGCATAAGGGAACAAAGCTTTCATACAAGCTTGTAGCGACGTCTGCACAGGGAAAACTACCCTGCCGTGGTGGCTTAATGGGTAAGACATTGTGCTGCTGAGCACGAGGACGCGGTTTCCCTCCCTGGCCGCGGCGGCCGCTTTTCTGATGGAGGCGAAAAGCAAAAACACCCGTGTGTACGAGATTTCGGCGCACGTGATCCCCAGGTGGTCATCCGGAGCCCTCCACTACGGCGCGCCTCGTCGTCTGCGTTGCGTCGGCGCGTTTAACGCCACAGTCAATCGATCAAGAGTGGCCCGAACTGCCCAGGCTTTTGGCAGCCATTTCTTGGCGCCGCCCTTCCAGCCTAGCCCCTTCCCTTCGCAGCAGTTTTCAGCCCTCGTTGAAAATGCATTTCTGTCTTTAATAGCTCACTTGTCTCCATCATAGCCATGTAAAACGTTTTTAACCAAGAAAGACGCAAGAAATAGTGAAAGAATTTCAAATTTTGCGCTACACGGACGCAGAATGGGCAGGAGTTACGTAATAAGGGCGAGAAAAAAAATATAGTCATCAGTGTATTAATTGCACGCTATTTGTGATACGACAAATCGGAACTAGAACATCTGATGCAATCGTCCTGTCACGTTTCTTGTCGGTGGCTTAAAAGAGCTATGAAGACAAAATGCAAGTTTGGTTCATTCGAAAGATTGACTCGTTAGAATCATACTGACACCACTTCTAACCCAAACTTCACTCAAATAGGCTACAAAATTAGGAAAAAAGGGAATGGCCATGCGACCCACTAGCTCATTTCCCGCAACAGAACCTGTGATGTCATACCAGCCAGCTCTGCAATCGGCGGAGGCCGGCAAAAGCAAACTCAAATTAGGCAGTGCTTATCAGCTTACCGAACGAGCTATTTGCGCTTAAATTTAGCGCAAATTCTTTTTATATCAGTAAGAATACTGGGACAAACAGTGAAGTGTACGAAAGCACACGTAAACATAGTACTGATGCGCACTGCTGTTGGTACTGCGCACACTATGCTTGGTTTCGCTGCAGAGGACTGCGGGGCTTTGGGGTTGTCTCAGACGACACTGGCCGATTGATGCAAGCACGGTGTCTTACGTGACCGTATTTGTCGAGCGTGCACTATGTATCACGAAACGATTATTTTCTCCGAGAACAAAAACAAGCCAGCTTTAAATACGGTCAAAAATAAACCAAAGGCAGAAAACGGCTTGCAATGGTATGGTGCCGCCATCTAGGTTCACTAACGGTAAACAAGGCTTCGGAATCGGCTGTACAGCGGTCAGTTCCCGTGATGTCAATGCGGACCACGAAAACACACGATTTAGCGGGAAAATCGAAATTTTAACATAAATTGATTAATTTCTCAGTGATTAAAGATCGCTTGTGTGCGGAGAAGCGCTGGGGGCACTATAAAACATGAAATCTCTTGAATAAAACAAACTTGCATTTTGTCTTCATGGCTCCTTTAAGTCGGGGGCCGCTAATCACACAAACAAGATTGCGGGTGCTTTTAAGGAATCTTCAGAAGAAGGCTGGGGTGTCGCCACTGCTCCGATGATGATTGTAGGGTTTAACGCGCCGATGCAACGCAGGCGATGATGCGCGCCGTAGTGGAGGGCTCCGGGTTAATTTTGACCACCATGGGATCTTTAACGTGCGCTGATATCTCGTACAAACAGGCGTTTTTGCTTTTCGCCTCCATCAGAAAAGCGGCCGCCGCGGCTGGGAATCGAACCCGCGTTTTCGTGCTCAACGCCTTAGCCACTGAGCCACCGCGGCACGCCACTGCTTCGACTGTTTCCTTTGATATCTCTATTATTTGCTTGAAGTTAAGTATATGTGTGTTTTTTTGGCGCAAACTCATCTCAGGACAAAGAGCGCCAATATTTGCTTGAAGTTCGCGATAAGATTGGTATCATTGTTATCGAGACAAACCAGTCTTCTTAAGAAACCGAAGTTATATTTTTTTTTGTATTCAAGGCCCCTGTAAATAATCGAGAGTGCTCAACGGTAGCTCAGATGTCTCGCCTAGCTGCGTCCTGAGAGCGACACATCACGTCTCTAATTACGAGCATGGTGTAAGATATACTATCAGGTGAGGACACAGCTTGCAAATCAAACGTGTACTCGTCGTTTTAATAAAGTAGCCTAACTGATGCCGCCGAGTCCGTTGATAGCAGCGCTCTCCAGCGGCAGGGAAAAAAAGCAGTCGCAGGCCACTCGGAGGTGTTCGGATCTCTTCGGTTCCTTGTCGGCATAGGGTTTCCGACTAATATATAACTCTATACTTCTCGGGCCTTCTCGGCAGCTTTCGTAAAACTGGTAGTCTGTTCGATGTCTGCTCGCCGCGGCTTGGCCGGTTCCGCCGGCCGCTGGTGCAGACGACAATCGTGCGAAAGCCTTTGCGCTCGCCCCAGTGTTTCAACGTGTTCTAGGCATGTGTTTGAGTCAGTAACAATCAAAAGAGGGTATAAAACACTAAACCGAAGAAAATGTGTGCCGCGGTAGCCGTTAAGCACTTCCACAAGGGAGATTTTATGCTTGCGCAACGAAAAAAAACGGGGCGCAAATGCCTCATTGAGTACGTACTGCAACAGCCGGCAACAAAACTGGACGTTATTTAACGTTCCCTGCGATCCAAAACGAATGAATGCGTGCTCACAGCCATCCCCAGGAGAAAATTATGATTGACTGATTATGCGGTTGAGCAAGCCGATGCTACACAAGCGATGAGGCACGATGTAGTGGAGGGCTACGCACTATTTTTGACCACCTGGTGACCTTTAATGGTTGGCGAAGTCTCGAGCACACGGGCGTTTTTGCATTTCTCCTATATCAGAAAAGCGGCCGCCGCGGCCGGGAACCAAACGTATCCTGTGAGCTACTACGTGCGTTCTGACCTTATGGTAATACAGGACGGGCACGTTTTCTACGAAAATACTTGAAAGGCTATTAGTTGTTCGATTTTGATGGTCGTGATTTACCAGTTTCTGTAAATCAATTAAGAGGGTTCCTGGGCAACGCCTTCCCTAATCTTATAGCCACAGTGACAACACGTAAAGCCACGATCAAAAGTTTACGGACCAAGAAGATGACAATTTTAGTTTATTTCTCTTCCGGGAGCACCCCGACAAACTGCCGCGTGAATGTGAGATGTCGTATAGTTACTGAACTAATGAAAAGTACGGCACATAATACCCAGGGATGTCGCGCGGCAGAGAAATAACCTAAAAAATGTAGTTGATTCCTCTGTCATAGGAATCAGTAAAACACGTAAATGAAATGTGCAGTGAAAGCTGCAGCTGAGCACGATTTGCGGGTAGGCGGCTGTCTTGTGGGTGTGCTTGGAGAGCGAAGTCCTACTGGCGGGTCGCTTCGGCAAGGAGTACTGGCGTCATTTCCGTGACGGATATGACGTCAGTGAAATCTTAATGTATTCCGGCATAAAATATTTTCGTGTTAAAATATAAAACCATAAAACCAACAACGTTAAGTATAACGCACTCCATGACTTCGTGTAGCGCCAAAAAAAAAAACGACAAAGGCCACAGGGAAGCGACGGGCACAAGCGCTTGTGCCCGTCGCCTCCCTGTGTCATCTGTCTTTTTTGGCGCTACACGAAGTCATGGATTACCGCTACCAACTAGTCCAAACCCAAACTCTCATAAGCTATAACGCACTCTTTAGTACTAAAGGTTGCTTCCCCGCAAGAAGACCCTGTGTGCAGGGGTGCACCCTTTGCGAGCCGCTTGCTTCGTTGTAATGGCATCACTTCCGTGACGGATATGACGTCACCGAAATCTGGGTGTATCCGGGAATAAAACACTTTCGTGTTAAAATTTCTGCTTTCGTGGTCCGTAAACTTTTGATCATGGGTGTAACTTCCCTATTTCCCCATTTTCTGCTGCGTGGAAAATGCTGTACGAACGCGAATCTGGGAAAAAGACGCCAGCGCCATCTCTCGCCCCCGCCGCGGATCCTCCCGCGGCGAAGTGCGAGGAGGTGGCGCCGCTCGTCGGCACCCCAGCAAAGAAAGAACTGAAACTAAAGCGTGGCAAACTGTTCGCATGGCGACGCAGTGAAACATCCCCCTTGCGAGGGGCACGATCAAATGCAGAGCATTTCCGGGGGCGCACGACGTTAAGTAGTTTGCGTTACGTTAATTTTGTTGCACTTGTGGCAACTGCTGACGAGAGAGCGCTCGTCAGCAGTAATTTGATTGAGTCAACGATATAAGGCGCGTTCGTAGCGTCCCATTCTGTGTTGGCTTTGTGGCGCAGTGGGTAGAGCACCATGTACATTGCGTTCCGCCCGCAGGGTCGAGGGATCGAAACCAGGCGCCGGATAGTATTTTTTTATATATAGTGTAGGGGGAGGGGTGCGGACTACGACTACGGACGTCAACGCGGGTGACATCGTGAGTTACGAAATTTTCTGAATTTAAAACGCCCGTTCTCACCTTCTTGGTCAAAGCGGCGCGCGTTGACGAGGAAATAGTAAAACGCTACGTTGGGTAGCAGCGTGCACAGGGTGACGATCTTCTGCAACGGGCCGTCTTCCTTGAACTGCGACGAGATGGACGAAGAGAGGACGATGGGCACGAGCAGGGTTGAGAACACCACGAAGGACATGGTGACGAGGCCGACGGACGCTGCGACCCCGGAGAGGAGGAGGAAAAGGGAATCACCGAGGAAGCTCGCCGCCTTCTAACCGTTGTCGAAAGAGGATAGCCTTTCTCCGCACGCGCCACGTAAACGCCTCCCTTCTCTTCTCCGCCGACCTCTCACGCTCCCCTCACGATAAACACGGTGGAGGTTCAATTCAATTCTACCGCGTCCCACTGTTCGCGCGTCGTCTACTAGAACCTTTAGTTAGTGTTTGACTTCTTGGAATGCAGCCGCAAGGTCGGGCGCAGACACGTTTTGTATTTTTGTGCTGAAATATTGTTTTCAACGCGTATTTTTATTTTCTATCACAAAAACCAAGCAGTAGTGTATTTCTTGATGTTTTGCCTTCATTATGCCTAATGTTTTCTTTTTGTTGAACAATATTGGCAGGAATGAGGTATGCTTCCCGATTTACTGGTTTGGAAAGTTTTGCCTGTATAAACATCTTGTTTAGGAATTCATTTTAACTTTGGGCCTGGCAGCTGAATCGAGGGGTAGACAGACAGGCATACAGACAGACAAAACTTTTCGCGTTTAAAGGCCAACTGCACTAAAAATTTCCACCTCTTGAAAACACTATTTCCGTATAGTCTGCTGAAAAATAAAGCAAAATGCAAAATACAACAGCTGATATACGCGCGTGGACGCCGCAAGTGGTAAGCGAAAATCGGCGATTTTGAAACCGAAACCCGAGAAGAGTGCGGCCACTGAAGTGACGCTGCAGCCGTCCAGCGAGCTACAGGCTGGACAGTCAGCAGCTTCGGAGCAAGCCTGCGCGCAAGCTCTACGCTCTCACGGGGCAGCAAATGGGTGAAGCGTTCGCAGCAAAGCTCAACCGGTTCTCCAGCTGCGTAGCTGGCCAGAGGAAGAAGCCCCCTTCGGCTGGAGCGTCACAGGTGCGTCGTGGCTATTTACGCGATCCGCCGGCAGGTGCAGCGTGGTCTGCGGCGGAGCTTCTGTAGCGTAAGCTATACTGGCCTAGGTTGAGCAGTTTCGCGTGGACCCTAAGGGCCGTGCTGCGCAAGCGCGAGGAGCATTGGATTGGTTTGGATTGGATTGGATATTGATTTTGATTGGATTGGATTAAATTGGATTGGATTGGATTTGGATTGGAAATCCAATCCAATTGAAGTACGGGTGTGTAAATAATTGGGTCTGCACATTCGCCAGTCTGCGCATTCCACACTAGTGACGTCATAACCGCGGCAGACGCACTGGCGCCGGCGCGTGCCCAGCTGTGCGCCTCCGTTGCGCAGTAGCCAAGTCTGACGCTGCCCCGGAGCCGCTTGATAGGCGTTTTGCGTGGCTCCTGGAGAGCCTTGTTGCGCATGCACGAGGAGCAGTGACTGGACTGGACTGGACTTGACTAAACCGGACCAGAATGGATTGCTGAACCTTAGCTCACCCTACGTATATCCTGGCATGGCCCAGCTAACCCACTGCTAATTTTTTTAACGCTTCTGACTGATTTGCGTTTCACGGGACTACCACTCGTGTTCCAGCTGATCTGGTGGTACTTACTACACATTGAAAAGAAATTTGTTCGAGGTGAAATTTTAGTGCAGTTGATCTTAAAGTAGCCCAGAAAAGACTACCGTCTTTCAGCACTCCGTCGGCCCTGTTGCCATAAAATAATACTAAAATATACGATAGGGAAATCTCTCGCTGCAATCGCATGCCGTCTTGGGCAACGCCATAGCAGCTAGATGCATTTCATATTTAGCTTGCCTAACCACATTTCTTCTTTTGATCCTGATGCTAGAATCAACAAAAGATTGCTGCCTTTTTTTTCTCTTGTTCGCCTTGCATGAAGCTTCTAAGAACTTCCGGACAAATGAATTTTTCGCAGCTCCACTTTTCTTCTGATAAAAACAAATTTAGCATTTTATTATCAATATTATAATAAATATTGTGTGCTTTTGCATCCGGGCACCTTCTAAGCCAGCTCATGAGCGATGCTAACGGTAAGTGGAACGCTCCTACCCGGTGCATGACTGCACACTCGTTGACGCGCGGCTCGCCGAGACGCGAAAGCTCGTTAAGTAAAATTCGAACTGTACGATTTGGTCCAGCCAAGTCTCCATAAAATAAAAACTTTTTAGCGGGCTTTTAGCACTGGTTTCGCTCGGTGGTTTAGCAGTGGCTTAGCTCGGCTAAGCCACCATATAAGTAGCGTGAGCTAAGGTTCAGCAATCCAATCCAATCCAGTCCAATCCAATCCAATCGAATGCAGTCCAGTCCAGTCCAGTCCAGTCCAGTCACTGCTCCTAGCTCATGTGCAGCAAGGCTCTTCAGGAGCCACGCGAAACGGCTATCAAGCGGCTGCGGCGCAGCGTCAGACTTGGCTACAGCGCAGCGGAGGCGCACAGCTGGGCACGCGCCGGCGCAGTGCGTCTGCCGCGGCTATGACGTCACTCCTCTGGAATGCGTAGACCGGCAAATGTGCAGGCCCAATTCTCTACACACCCGTACTCCAATTGGATTGGATTTCCGACCCAATCCAACACAATCCAATTTAACCCAATCCAAATCCAATCCAATCCAATGCTCCTCGGGCTTGCGAAGCACGGACCTTCAAGGTCCATGCGAAACTGCTCAACCTGCCTCCGGACTGAAACTGCCTCCGGAATGGGGTAAAACAGATATAGAAGTCAAGTTGGGTGAAACCAGTGTAAAGGCCCAGTAGCGGACGTTTTGGGAGGAGTTTCTTTGCGCACTACGCAGATGTGGACACGAGTTCACGGCGTTCGGCCTGCTCAGACTCACTCGCTAGAGAAAAAAAGTTCCAGCTTCCACGTTCAAGCATAACAGGCATGTTTCAATCGCGCCCTTTTTCAAGCATTCAACTGCTGACAAGCTCTACTGCTCTACAGTCGCATTGCATGGCTTTTGTGCTTCATTTTCGCTAGTTCCAACTTTCTTTAATTCGAACTGGGCCGGTTCTTGGAGTTCGAATTAACGAGCGTTTACAAAAGTATTAGTATGAAACTGCTACTACTTGTTCTGCATGATTAAGGCTGAAAGTCGGGCTAGTTGGTGTTGTCTTAGAACCATTTCACCAGCAAAAAACGGACAGGGACCCAGAAAGAAGTAGACGGGACAATCGCTAGACTTCAACTGAACAGCTTTTAGTTGAGACACATCATATATAAAAACACTAATAGACGCCTTTGCTCTTACGCCTTAGCTCCGAATCAGCGCTTACGGCAAAAGAGCTAAGCTTCTTTGAAGGGCGCATGCGAGGGACGTATCTTGGCCGTGTGGGGTGGTACGCATCTATGACTGCAGATTGTATTTTTTTTATTTCTTGGCAAAAACAAAGGGGAGGCTGAGACTAAAGGGAAACGTGGCCTGACAGAGGCCTCAGCCACCCGATTTACAGCGTACATAACAACACGCCTGTTCACAAATTTAAGCATGATAGCACAATCGTAATAGAGAAATAGCACAAAGCAAAGTCATTACTACACTTCTTATGTATCATACAAAGCATAGGTCTCAAATTCACAAAGGGATCACAATGTACGCACAAACGCAGTAATTCGTACGCATGAACTTTCATCAGTTACACTACTATGTCACAATTACGTATTAATATATTTTTGTTTGTAATTGTTTTTAATTTCTACCTCTAGGGGAACATGTAGACATATACTTTGAAACCTATTTTATATATCAGTATTGCGAGTGTTTTGCTTAAGTAACACTTCTTTGACCTGTTTTTTAAACGCAGGTTCCCTGGCGTCGAAGTTTGATTTTTCTCCTAATTTATTTAATATTTCAGTTGACTGGTACAGGAAAGATTGCTCACCATAGTTCGTTCTTACTTTTGGAGTGTGCCGTATTGTATGCCTGAGATGGTAGCCAGAAGATTTATTGTTAACTTGATTGTGGGTCTTTTGCTTATAAATGGTGTGCAGAACCTTAATGTAATAGATTTGGTCAGCTAGAAGCATTGAATACTCAGTAAATAAAGGACTTGTCCTCAAATCTGCGTAACAGCCACGATAATCTAAACATATGCGTAACATTCTTTTTTGCAATACAATGAGCCTGTTATAATTAGTTTTAGTTGTGGTCCCCCACACCAAAATCCCGTAGCATAGTTTCGAATAAATGAGAGCATTGTATAAGTTTTGTTTCAACCATAGTAGTATCAAAAGGCCGATTCTATATATGAGACCTACACTTTTAGAGACTTCGGAGGACAGGTAAGCAATATGCGTATTCCACTAAAGTTGTTATTGGAACCAAACACCTAAGAACTTTTGTTCTGTCACTCGGTTTAACTTGGTTCCGTTGAATATAATGGGGATTTCTTTCTCGATATTTTTATTGTACGGCCTAAATATCATGTAAGTTGTCTTTGTAGCGTTAAGTTGCAATTTATTATCTAATAACCAATTTGATAATTATTCCAAGTAAACATTTACCATTGAGTGAAGTTTAATTATATCATCAGATGTGAAGAAAACGTTAGTGTCATCTGCATACATTACAAGTTCTTGCGGACCTTCTATATTTATGATGTCATTTACATAAACTATAAACAGTAACGGGCCTAACTTGGAGCCTTGCGGGACACCTTGTTTTAGCTCTAATATGTCTGATGCAATGGAGTTTAGTTGAACAAACTGCTTTCTTTGAGTCAAATAGCTTTTTAAAAGGTTACCTGCCACGCCACGTATTCCATACCTCTCCAGTTTATTTAGCAAAATATTATGATCTATCGAATCAAATGCTTTCTTAAGGTCTAAAAACAGTCCAATTGTGAACTGCCTGTTTTCAATGTTTGCAATTATTTTATCTTTAATATAGAGTAATGCTTGCTCTTGAGTTAGATTTTTGGAAACCATATTGGTACTTGGAAATTACAATGTGTTTAAGAAAGAAAGTAGATAGTCTTTTATAGATTATTCCCTGAAATAGCTTGAAAAAAACTGTCAGGACAGATATTGGTCTGTAATTTGATACATTGTCGTGTGCTTCCCCTTTATGAATCGGCGTCACTCTAGCAACTTTAAGTTCCTCAGGAAAAACACCGGTAGACAGACATAAATTAATAATGTACGCTAGCACGTCACTTAGTTCTAGTGCCACGCGCTTAATCACACTCGATAAAAACCCGGCAACTCCTGCCGCTGCATAATTATTTATTTTTCCGATAAGGTCCCGTACTTCGGTATCGTTCGTAGGTTCAAATTAATCATTTGGAAGTGTTATCTTTTTAGCGCTGTCTGTTAGAGTTTTCATGTATTACGTGTCTCAAGTAAAAGCTGTTCAGTTGAAGTCTAGCGATTGTCCCGTCTACTTCTTTCTAGGTCCTTATTCGTTTTTCGCTGGTAAAATGGTTCTAAGTTGTTCTGTACGTGCGATTCGAGAATACGTTGTAACGCCGATTTCACATTGGTTTTTCCAAAAATTGCCGTATTTCGTCGTGCTCTTTCTATGGGTCAATATATGGCTGACACCGGGATGCGCAACCAGAAACGCCTCGCTTAACTGCGGTGGACAAACTCCGGGAGCACCTCCATTCTCTGAACGAGTGTTCCTGGTAGCAAGCTTCGCTCAGTACCTCTGACGCCACGGGGAAAAGCTGCCCGTACGGCGTCTAGCTTGCGCCAATTAAGCTTGGTGCCAAATGTAGTTCTCGCTTTGTTTGTTTTCAATGCTTCCCTCCCACCAGCTCTTCAGTTCTTATGAGGGCATTTTTAAAGCGCAGAGCAGTTTATGGGCTCGCCTTGTGATCTTAGCTCGCTAACTGTCGATGCGACTGCCGGAATCAGGCGGCGCAGCGAAATAACGGACCCAAGTAGAGCGTTTTGTACCGGCGCCAGTGAATCACGCTGAGGCTTAGAAAACCACGCGGTTTAAATAGTCATCACCATTCAAACCTCGTGAAGCGCTGGTGCTTGTCATACATCTCCCCGTTTTTTATCGCAAAGAAAACTGCAGGTACATTTCAGGCAAAATCTGTATATAACCGGCAGCCCCCACGTTCATTTAGTTAAAGGAGTACTGACACGAAATTTTCGTGTTACGTTTTTTTCGCTGCTATGCGTGCCTACCAACCTACTAATCATAGAATGAGAGATTAGACGGTCGAGCGCAGCGTAAACATTCAATTACGGCGTCGTTTATTCGTGCCAGTTTCGGTTTCGACTGAAAAACGCCGAGCGGCCGCCATATAGGATGTATAACATGACGTCACCATTCTTGCCGCATCGCTGCCTCTCTGGAAGCGCGCGCGAGCGAGCGCACGCGCGCGCCCAGACCGGCCGAGGTTTCCGCCGTCCCCACAGGCCCGGGCGGCATGACGTCAGTCCCAAAACCATGACGTGTACACACGCCCGAGCAGCGCGCGCCAACCACAGCCAGCGCGTCGGCTTTGTCACGCGAGCCCCGACGTCGGCAGTTTGGGCAAGTAGCACATGATGTCATGTCGGCCCGCTGTGGGCTTTCTCGTGCGGGCGAAGATTAAAATGGATTTTAAATATTTTTCGCTGAACTGTTGCTGTTGAAACTTGCTGGGAGATATCTCCTGATAAAAAGGAAGCGTTTTACATAGTTATCACAGCTTTGAAATTTCGTGTCAGTACTCCTTTAAGAACGCTCGTTGGGTTGGTTTTCACGATAATAAGCGAAAAAGAGCAAGAAAGAAATGGCGCGTCCTAAATTACGCAGAAAGGTTTCAGCCGCGAAAGAAAAAAAATGGCGCGTTCAAAATGCCGCAGAAAGGCTCCAGCTGCGCAAGAAAACAATGGTGCCAAAAAGAACAGAACTCTCGCTGGCGCAGTTCCAGGCAGGGGGCGCGCGAGCACTGCGAAGGAGGGAAATTTGAAATGCATTGGGTGGCAGCAGTGGGCGGATAACGGCGGTGCAGGCCATTAGGGCGAATCACTGCTCTTCGCTTCCGACTGCTTTCACATTGAGTGGAACGGCTTTAATTTTTTTCCTTTCTCTGTGCATTTGCTGGAAACCGCTCGATTTACAGAAGGTTTTAAATGCGCCGAAGTCCCATGTGACAATGTAACCGTTGGGAAAGTTGAGGTCGTGACTGCCTGCATCTCTCCAGCTTTGGCTCCGTATTCTTCACGTCACCGAGAAGGCGGAGCTTTTGTATCCTGCTTGGTGCCTCACAGGCTGCTTTAATGCATCGAAGCTCCATTACAATGACAAGTTCCCTCGAAGTGAGTTGGCGAGTTATGTCGAAGTGAGTTATGTGAGAATGGAATGAAGGCAGGGATTAGAGGTAACGACTGGTGCATGTTGTCCCTGCCTTTGCGGTATTTTGTCTTCACAATTCTTGCTCGAATTCTAGGCCGTCATTAACTGGATATTGCGCGACGGCGGTGCCTTCGTAGCATGCCTCTCGCACTGCCGTCAGAGGCAGTTACTTAACGAATGAAGTCGAAAAAATGCCCATTAGGTAGGTAAATCGATTCCCCCGTGTCCAAAAAGGACATGCCGCTCTTGTTTAAAGAATGACGTTTTCTCGCACAACCTACCAACGGGAAGTTGGACAGCAGACCAATGCGACGCAATAATTTACAAATGAATCCAATCGCTTTAAACCTTTAAATAATGTAAACCGCTTTTGATTGCTAAAAGTAAAGCAATCTCATGATGCGTGGAAATCTGACAATAAATATTAATCCAGCTCTGGCGCGTTAATTTTCCACCGCCAGAAGTCGCAGTAGTACACACATGCCGTGAAGCGGCGCAGTCGAGTAAACTACATTAAATGGACACTGAAGTGAATTGTAAACATTGCGGGATTACTAGCGCAAATTGTAGTCCGGAGTCCATAGGCCATGTTTCGACCACTATGAGCGCATTTACGCGAATTTATTTAGTAGAAAAATCAATTGGAAAATGCTGTCCTCCTCGCTGCACCCTTGCCCTTTTTTGTGGCGTTTTCGTGTGACATCAGGAGGAGATGAGCTGGCAATTGGCTGCGCTACTGCACGGCTCGCCGACCTTCCGACCGAGTCAGTCGGCCCAGCGTTTAGTCTGCCGGCCGCCGACAAGTCGTCGCAATTCGTTCGCTCAGTTGAAACTTAGCCACAACACGTTTGTGAATAGAAGAATGTGCCTTTCTTTACTTTATTAGTTTGTACACTGTATCAAGCTCCGAGTCCGGGTCGCTCCGCGCAAGCGCTGCACAAGCGCACATGCGGAGCTTCGCTGACTGGTACTCCATGATAATCGAAGGCCACTTGAAGGCGGGAGAAGGGTCAGCAAAGTCAATATCGGTACTAAAGAAATAAAATCAACTCAAACTTTTAACTTACAGCGCAAAACTAGGGAGAAGGAAACACTTTTTTTACGCTGGGTGAACAAGCACAGCTTTCAGCAGCACGACCACACATCTGCGAACGCAGGAGGGTTGCAAGCTGGGCTAGTTGGAAAGACATTTTTGGATAAAACCAGCGCTGACTCAGACGAAGACGAAGGAACTGTACCACAAGGACAGCCGCTGTCCTTGTCCTTGTGGTACACTTCCTTCGTCTTGGTTTGAGTTAGCGCTGGTTTTATCCAAGAATCTGTGAATGCTTTTCAGTCTAACGAATGCAATTGCTAGACGTGAGATATTGTGGAAATTTGGGGGACGCTTACTGCACGAGCGCGATACAACCAATAGTCACCTAACCTGTTTGAAATGCTAAAACTAAATGAAAGTATAAACAGGTTATACATTATATACCTTATATTTCTAATGTCACCAGCGCTCGCACGTGGCCGAGTGGTTTTGAACGCTAGGTATGCTATTGAAAGTGTTTTGCAAGTCATGAGTTCGAATCCCCGAGGTTACGTTCTTTTTTTCTTTTTATAAGTTGACTTTTTCGTTTTCGGCCGACGTTTTCTATACTGAGTTCACAATTTTCGGGCTGAAGCGTAGACAGTTCCACGACCTAGTTCACAGAACGGGCGCAGGCTGAAACTAACGCGCTAGCGAGTTCTCGTTGGCGTGCTGTTGCCATAAGAACCGACTGCTTGCGGGCAGTGGGCACAGGCCAGAATGAACAGACCCTTGGCCTGGTGCGAACACGCTTTTTACGATATAGGCATGAGGGAGGCAAACTCCAAATATGGGGGAAAAGCGAATGGCATTTGAGCGTCTGCGGGGACGTGGAGGACGTTCATCCACTGCTTAGACCTCGGCTAATGATCGCTACGATTCCAAGCCGTCCTGGGAGGCTTATCTTATGCATTTTACAGCCGACATCATGGCATAAGCGCGGTACGACGATTACTGAGGTATCGAGAATGCCCATCCAACGATGCTGTCGGATTTCAAACATGTTGTTTTACAGAACTGTAACCGAAACTTGTTTGAATTCTAAGCTTGGACATCGTCCAATCACGGTGCGTCTCCTCCCGCCGTCACAGCCTTTAGTTGGTGCGGCCGCCGCAAAACGCGCATGGTATTTTTTCTTCTTTCGCGCTTTGTAAAATAACTGCCGACTTATCAACCGGATAAACGATGAAAAGTGTGTTAATTTGAGCCAGTCTACGCAGTGCACGCAAAAATGGGAGCTTGAAAAATTCACTTCAGTGTCCCTTTAAGGGGCAGAGTTTTGCAAATTATATGCTCTAACAACGCTAAAGCACAATTCTGAGTATTGTCCCTTTATGTTAGTTTCTTTTGAGCGAGCCCTGACGGGTGAAAGGTGAAGACAGGACATGACCCAAACGCGGGGGCGTTGGTTTCTGTCACGGCGGAAAGTAAGCTTAGGATAGGCCCCTGTGTTCACAGGCGCATTGGGAGAAATGTGAAGGAAGTCACGTGATTTTTTCACGGTATCAGGAGGTCACTGACAATCGCGTCCTAGCACGAAGGCGAAAGCCGCCCCGCCGAGTGCCTATGTCACTGCGTGGCCCTGCTGATATACAACGGTAGGTAAGCGAAGGCGCAGCAGGCGACAGTGGTGCGAGCGTGGAGGAAAGAAAAGCTTCCATGGAGGAGAGCAAAGGCGGAGGAGGTGGCCGGTGAGCGCAAAATACAACAAAAAGCTGTGGTTTATTTCTTTGTCATAAGAATAGGCAAAACACGAAAGTGCGATGTGCAGCGAAATCTGCAGCTGAGCATGATTTGCCTGTCGGCGGCTGTCTTGTGGGTGTGCTTAGCGAGCAAGGTGCTGCAGCGGCTCGCTTCCACAAGGTGTACTCACGTAATGTCCGCGACGGATATGACGTCAGTGAAGTCTTGGTGTATTCCGGCATAAAACACTTTCGTATTAAAATATAAAACCAGAAAACGGACAACCCAAAGTATAACGTACTGATTGCTATTGGTTTCCCCTTTGAAGCGGGGTGATGACATGTCATCTTACCAAAAAGGACTAATATAACCATGTTTTACACTCGTGGTTTAATACTAGCGCTGCTTAGGGCAGGGGCACTAAAGCTTATTAGGCCCGAAATACTTTCTTTTCCCTGTTACAGGTGGTAACTGTCCTAGGCAATATTCCCCTCTCTGCTTTTCGTGCACCAGCATTCTAATCTTCTTTTCGTCCCATGGACAGCCTTGAAGTTAACTTCCTCTCTGATACCCTTAAATCCTAGTGCTTCTGGAAGCCCAATATTCCCTTCATGTAGATTTGGATGGATACCCTCACATTCTAACACTATGTGCCGCATAGTTTCTGTTTCTTTTCCGCAGACCGCACATACCCCATCATTTTGTGAATACTTCCCCACAAAACTCTTAGTTCGCAGGCAACCTGCTCTAGCCTCAAAAAGCAAAGCACTGCCCTGGGAATTATCGTAGAAATTTTCTTTTCTGATGTTCATTTTCTCAGCCTTGTACATCTCTAACGACGTTTTAGCTTCCATTTTTTGCCTCCATTTATTCGTTTCAATCTGCCTTGCCTCTTTTTTGGTTACCTTGGCTGTTTTGAATTCTCCACTGTTCTTTCCGTATTTCATCGTTAGCCTTCTAGTCTTTCTTAACCACTGCGTGTCCACGCTTTTCAAGTATAGGTACCTAAAAACCTTAGCTGCCCACCTTCGTTGATCCATTGCCCTGAACCTCATCTCAAAGCATATTTTACTCTGAGCTTCTCTAACTTCAAACGATGCCCAGCCCATATCTCCCTGAACTGCTTCGTTAGTTGTTTTTCCATGCGCTCCTAAGGCCAAACGTCCTACCGTTCTCTGGTTTACTTCAAGGCCTGATAGAACGTCTGATATTAAGCAGAGTACAGCATTCGCAAACGTGAGACCCGGAACCATTACTCCTTTCTACATTCCTGTTACTACTTCATATTTGTTATACCCCCACAGAGCTCTATTCTTCATTATAGCTGCGTTTCGCTTTTCCTTACCCTTAAGTTGCTCCTCTCGAGTTCTTAAGTAGTTATCCCCTTCGTCTATCCACATCTGCAAATATTTATATCCTTTTACGCTGGGTAATTCACCTTGCTGGATAGACACTGCGTCAGTGGTAGCGCAATTGAAAATCATTATTCCCGATTTTTCTGCGCTAAAATTTAACCCGAGGTCAGTGGCTTCCTGGCCGCTAATATTTATTAGCCGCTGCATATCTCTATGGTTACCAGCTAAAAGAACAATGCCGTCTGCGTATAACATTCCCGGAATATGCTGTTGTACCACTTCGCCTTGCAGCATATGGGTTAGGCTAAACCCTACTTGACTTTCTTCCAGTTTTTTTTCTAACCCTGCCATGTAAGGCATGAACAGTATTGGGCTCAAAGGGCATCCCTGTTTCAGTCCCCGATGGATGTTGACCTGCTGGGCGCATTTCTGTCCTTCCCAAGTAAGGTGCACTCTATTGTCTTTATAGATTGCTATAAGGAACTGTACTAACCCGTCATCTAATCCGTGGAGTTTCAGCATTCTCCACAGCCGTTCTCTGCTTACGTTGTCATACGCCCCTTTAATGTCCAAGAACGTAATCCATAGTGGTCTATTCTGTGCTTTCGCAATTTCAATGCATTGCGTTATCACGAACAGATTGTCATCCAGTCGCCCGTCTTGTCTAAATCCATTCTGCAGTTCCCCAAGTATTTCATTTTCTTCCATCCATGCTTGAATTTCTGATTTTATCGCCTGCATTACGAATCTATACACCACTGACGTTACTGTGAGTGGTCTGTATGAATCAATACTGGCTTTGTCTCCTCTGCCTTTATATATTAAATTCATCCTACTTTCTAACCAGTCCTCTGGTATGTGTTTGGTTTCTATCACGTTATCTATTGCCCTCATAAACGATTCCTTACTTTTAGGTCCAAGTAGGTTTATCAGTTGCATTGGTATTCCGTCCGGGCCCACTGCTGTCTGGGGCGAAACCTTTTGCTCTGCTTTTTTCCAATCAAGGTTGCTCAAACTTATTTCCCTTTCCGCAGTCTTTTGTGGCGCTGATGTTATCGGTGCCGGTTTCCCTACCACTATTGTCCTAAACTTCTCCCTAATCACTCGATGAATATGCGCCAACGCGTGCTCTTCTTCTAAATGTTCCCCCTCCTCATCAATCAGGAATTTTTGATGGTTATCGTTTTTTGAGCTTAGTGATTTTACATGGTTCCAAAACTTCTTGGATGCGCTTTTGTTCTTCTTCCGTATTTCTGCCATCCATTGTTCGCTTTTCTGCTTGATCTATGCTTGCACCGTTTTCTGAACGTCTAGCTTTTTGCCACGGTAGATATCCCACTTCTTAGTACTTTTTAGTACAAAAGGTTGCTTCCCCGCAAGAAGACCATGTGTGCAGGGGTGCACCCTTTACAGGCCGCTTGATTCGCTGTAAAGGCGTCACTTCGTGACGGTTATGACGTCCCTGAAATCTGGGTGTATCCGGGAATAAAACACTTTCGTGTTCCAATGGCGCTGTCTACGATGGCGTTCTCGGCTTATCAGTAGAGGTGACATCAGGGCCTCTCCTAAGCTTTTCTCCCCCCTGGTTTCTGAGCATGTACCGGTCACGTCAGTGTCCTTACAATCGGAAGTACGTCACGACTGAACCAGATGCGAATCGGGTGCTCTCAAAGCGGACACAAGGGTGCGCGGTGGCAGGTAGCTGGGCAGCGGCCGCGTGCGGACTCACGCCTGGGCACGAGCGAGGCGACGAGCAGGCAGTTGAGGGCGCTGGAGGCGCAGTGCATCAGGAGGCCTACCATGAGGGCGAGCACGTTGGCGCGGGGAAGCAGCGACGTGAACTTGAGCAGCCCGAGCACGGGCAGCGCGCTCAGCGACAGCATCACGAAGGACCAGGAGACGGAGCCCAGGCTCCACAGCAGCTCGGACAGCCCGTTCACCACCATGAACTCCTGCGCGGGCGACGACGACAGCGCCCGTTAGAGGAGGTTTCAGAAGAAGCAACCATTGCATCCGAACGGTCGTGCCATCGATAGGGTCACAGCTCAGATAGGGGCGGAGATTCTATACACCGCAGAGTCACCCGTTTATGTGTGCCACCTTAGCATGAGTCTTACGCGTTGTAGTAGTCACCCCGAATTGTAATTCGTGCGAACACTGAACTGTCCGTTGTACTCGGCGGAGAAAATTCTTATCCGTGACTGTTTATTTATTTATTTATTTATTTATTTATTTATTTATTTATTTATTTATTTATTTATTTATTTATTTGGTGCGCTTGATAACTCACCGACTGACTCGATTCATTGATTGGTCGAATGAATCGATCGATCGATTGATTGACTGATTGAGAGAGAGATATAGATCATTTTTATTTGCCGCATTTATGTCTTAGCCGCCAGTCAGCAGATAGAAACGTTAATTTATATTGAAAGTAGCGTGTCCTCCTCGCAGTTTATTGTAGAAAAAGCAATAAATAAATTGGCACGAACCGGCGCAGCAGCTTCGGCCGAGCTGTGTGCGCGCGGGTAGAGCAGATGGCGCGGGCACGGAATGCCCCTACACTGACATCGCCTACCCTTGCGGCAGCATTATTCCCTTAATGAAACTACGACCGGAGTTCGGACTGATTCAACGCTGGACAGTGGACGCGTGTTATCGTAAGTTGGCTTTTTTTTTTTTAATGAAAATTTCTATGCCTCACTGATGGCGCCGGTGTCAGGGCGAAACACACGACGGGAAAGCCAGCTTTATAAAATGGGCTTCACCATGACAGGCTTTATAGAGCGACCTGTCCATCGAGCGTGTCGCAAAATTGCCGTGTAGGGAAGGCGCGCTCCGACAGGTGGGGCTAAGTTTAATCCCCGCACTCGTCGACTTCGCCCCGCTCGCCGTGGGGCCTGCGACTGCGCGCATAAAATGTAGCGGCTGTGCCTATCAATGCCGAATGTACCGATCACTACGTACAATACCCGCCAGGAACGAGAATCTATGGTGAAGTCTAGCCCTGTTTCTTACCTATGCAAACGCCAACGTACACAAGTAAAAGACGCTGCTAGCATGTCCGCCTACTCGACTAGCGTTCTTTATTTCGACGCATTTGCGTTCACTTAAACATGCGGAAACTATGTCGACTTTCACTTTAGGTCGAGGAGGTGTTTTTCTAAGCTAAGCTCGTCTATGCACGTTCAAAGGTTCCCACGGTAGGATGGAATTTGTATAAACACCCAAACACCGCCGTTCTGTGCGTTGAAGGGCCATCCTTCCTGCGGGAAGGCATAATGTTTTCCCAGCGAAGGGAGCCTTAATCGACGGGAACATTTTCAGCGGCGCTGCGGAGTTTTCACCATAACTGGAACGCCACGACTGTAGGAGCTCCGTCGGGGTGGCTTACGAAGAAGTCCGCCGGCAAAATTAGGTATGGCAGCTGTCCCCGGTCAATGCTTGCGGTGAGAACCGCAGTTATATTTGGGATATATTTTTGAGCCACTGCCCCCGTACCTAGGCGACTGGAACCAGGTGAAAAGAAATTGCCTGAACCGTGCCTGGCTTGCTCAGCTGTGCGCAACAAATACCATCACGCCCGATATGTTCAGCGAAAGTACGATGCAAAACTATTGCAGCATCTTTCAGCGAATTCTTTCGCGACCGCGTTTCTTTTGGTCGCAGGGCCTAGCTTAAGTCGAGTATAACCTATAATTTTCATGATGTAACAGCGCAAACTTAACGGGACGAGAGAAGGACAACAGGAGCGCTCGGGTTGCGTTCGTCTCTCGACCCGTTAAGTTTGCGGTGTCCCATCATAATAATGTATACCAACTAGCCCAGGTCTTGACCTTGTAATAACCCACAACCTCGGCATCACACTCACAGCAGCTAGCTATTCTTTCAAAAATTACTATTCATGCTGCTGCTACACTGACTCAGAACCTGAATGCCAGCACTGCGCGGTAAATTTCCAATGCACGCTAGTTTTATTTTTGTTGTTTTTGTTGTTGTTGTTGTTGTTTTACTCGTGTTTTGCGTCGTAAGCCAATGGGCATTAACTGCGCGCCAAGTGCTTCTTACTGTTTTTCCTTTTTATTTTGATGCACAGTATAAAACAGTGCGCGAAAGCGCTTCTTCCTGTTCATTTTTTTTTTGGTGGAAAACGTGCTGAACATTTCTTTTTGCTTTACCGTTTCGGATGTACGCACGCTATCAAGCGCGTGGAATGCCACGGGGCGTGTTAGAAAAGGGTGAGCGGCTGTGGGCAGTGCTTTGCGGACGATATCCATGTGGGTGTGCGGCGTTCGGTGGACGCCGGCCGGTTGCGCGCTTTCGCCAGCCTTGCCAACAATGCCAAGTCACAATTTCGCGTTAAAAAATTTCACTTGAGCACGCCGCCGATTCCACAGAAGGTATGCACTTCCCCTAGCGTGAATCGGCAAAGACTGAGCCCAACGGGCCGAGAGGAAGACGAAATAACAAGGATGGCAGGCCGAGAAAATGCGCATGCAGCTGCGAAACGGGAATTAAATGCAGCGCCAGCCGATGCAGTAGGGTTGGAAGAACTAAAAAGAACCAGACAACCAATAACAAATCCCCTCCGCGTAATCGGCGAGCATGGACAGGTCCGTTGTGGGCTTCACAGAACGATAATGGTGATGAGCGAAGCTATCTATGCCCCACTGATGGCGACGTTCGCCTCACTCGTGCCATCCATCGTTACGCCCAAAACTCGCTGCAGGAAAGCCAACTTTTGCAATGGGTTTTCACAAAGGCACATCCAAGAGCTTCACGAAAAAAAACTATCCATTGGCCCGAATCGAACACGTGTCGCTCGCGTTACGAAGCTGACGTCTGTACGATTGCGCCATTCCGATATGGTCGGAGCAGTTTAGATTTTGGATGCGAAGGCATCTCATTCACCCGCCTTGTCCCTGCATCCGGCGTCGGCGTCGTCGTCGTTGGCGTCCGCCCCTCCCCCATTCTCCTCGCCGCGCGAGCTGCGTTCTCCGCCGCTCACCCCCTCTCCTCTCCGATAGCGAACACTCTCTCGCGAGGGGCATTGGATTGGATTCGATTGGATTGGCTTGGCTTGGCTTGGCTTGGCTTGGCTTGGCTTGGCTTGGCTTAAATTGGATTGGATTGTATTGAATTTGGATTAAAGTGGATTGTGTTGGATTGTGTTGCGTCATAGCCGCGGCAGCGTCCCCTCACCGTTATGCGCGCTATAAAACGCGGTGCCTGCACCGCTCCGCTCCATCGTTCCAGCGCCGTTCCTCCGCTGTCCAACGCTGCAACGTGAATCCCCTATGCGTCGCATCTACACAGGGGTTCCCGCGAGGAGAGGTGGGAGTTTTGGACTTTCACTCAGGTTGCATGGGAGAGTTCCGCGTTTTAACCGTGTTTCTTGGAAGCAAGGAGCTTTGATCTTTTGCATAGCGTCACAGTTGTGGCAGAAATCCAGTGCAGGTGCACTCAAAGCACTTTATAACAAGGATTTGGAGTTTTAGATGCGACGCTCATCTCTTGTCGGCGGCCCTGTCCTTCCTCCGTGCGTCCGTCGTCGTCGGCGGCGGCGGCGTCCGCACTCTCCTCCGCTCACTCCCTCTCCTCTCCGATACCGAACACACTGTCGCGAGGGGCATTGGATTGGATTCGATTGGCTTGGCTTGGATTCGATTGGATTTGGATTGGATTAAAGTGGATTGTGTTGGATTGTGTTGCGTCATAGGCGCGGCAGACGCACTGGCGCCGGCGCGTGCCCAGGTGAGAGCGAATACTCTCTCTCAACATCTGCGGGTGTGCGGCCCAGCGCGCTCTCACTCCGCCGGTGGGCGGCGCTGCGCGTGGTGCTGCGCATGTGCAGTACTCTCTCTCTCCGCGGTCTCCTCTCCTTCGGGCGCGCTGCGCATATAATCGGTGTGCCGCTCTCCCCCGGCCTTTCGGTCGACGGTTGCTCTCCGCTTGTGCCTGAACCCCCCTCAGCGTCGCATCACACCAGGGTTCCGGCGAGGGGACGTGGGCGTAATTTTTTTTCCACTTCTTTGTTCATGGTTTTGCATTTTATGCCTACTTTTTTGGAAGTTATTCTCTAAAAATTGAAAATTGTTTCTTTTTTTTTTAGAGGCGAACGTGTATTACTATCTAAATTTGCAACCTTCTTTTTGGTTGTTTTATTTTCGCAGAAGCTTAATTCCGTACACTGTTTTTGCAGTGTTTATATTTATAATTTGCAATCGTGTTAAATTAGAAAGAAGTAGCAATAACTAAAATAATTCTGAAATTATATCACTGTCACCGTTGGCGTTTTCGGATCTTCTGCTCTTAGGAGCGTGGACCTGCGGGCTTTGTGTCATGCAGTGACCGTTAGGAAGGCGTGCGGTTCTGGAAAATTGGCCAGCATCCGGAAAGTACACGTGGCTAACCGAGCGACCCTTACCGCGAGACTTACAACCTCACTCCGATGCATCTTCGCCCGTTGTGCGGGGAGAAGCGCTAGTCAAGGTCCAAGCCCAAAGGAGTAGTAATAATAGTCTAGTTTTGTTATTTGTGAGAATTAATACAAATGTGATGACGTGAAAAAAGTGCCTAGGACTTCAGCCAATGCCAGCAGAGTGGGGCGATTTTGTGATGTGTTTCACGTATTTACAGCAAGACGAATCTACTACAGAATGCAAACGACACTCAACGTCAGCTGCTCTTAAATTCAGCGATTTTTGGTTTGAACCTAATTGATGAAAATGACTTAATCGTGCTTTTTTATTATTACTATTTACCCTCCCCTTTGGCTCAGTGGCTAACGCACTGTGCTGCTGAGGATATGGACGGGGGGCCCGCTTTTCCGATGGAGGCGAAAAGCCAAAACGCCTGTGTGTACGAGATTTCGGCGCACGTTAAAGGTACCCAGGTGGTCAAAATTAATCCGGAGCCCTCCACTATGGCGCGCCTCATAACCTGTGTAGTATCGGCGCGTTACGCTACATAATCAATCAATCCTATTGTTGTTATTATTAAACAAAAGCCTTAAAACCACTATTCCGCATGCGAAAATGCGTCGTTGTTGTAGTAGTTACGCCATTGAGAAAAGGGCCACTATAACTATAAAAAGTAAATTTATCTATAACTATAAAAAGTAAAAGTAAAAAATAACTGAAAAGTAAAAGTAAAAAAAATATCTATAAAAAGTAAATAAATTAAGGAATCTCACACTAACGTGTAAGACTTGATAGCGAAGCTGTACGGAACCTTCACGACCATGAAGACGGGTTAAGTCCACGATTGCAGTCGATTTGCTTCTTCGCTGCCGCAACAACTTTTACTCCATCATTGCTTCTCCCTAACTGGGTATGCTTGGCTTGACAAACGTGCACCGGGACGCTGGGCGGTCGCCGCGAGGCACGCACACTCGAGCGCTCTGCCGGGTGGTCGACGCAATCTCGGCCAATTTCCCTGAGTGGGTATGCGTGGCTTGACAAACGTCCGCAGGGGACGCTGGGTGGTCGCGGCGACGCGCACACACACGAACCGGGCTGTCGCCGCGAGACACGCACCCACATGCGTGCGCTCACGTGTGCTCGGCCTTTTTTTTTTGGTACGTTTCACTGCGGACACGATACTCTAGCAATTTGCTAGGCAGCTTTTCTGTTAAAAAGAACAGGTGTGATCCCATGAGATTTGAACCTGCGTCCACTCATTAGTAGCCCAGGGGTATACCGAATTCGCTACCTCCGCACTTTTTTTTATATTTACTGGCGAGAAGTTCTCTCCGCTGTGAAAGTGTCTGTTCTTATCAGTTTAACAATACGCTATCTCCACATGTTACACACCTAGAACAAAAGTTTTTGTATTTGTTGTTCCGTTCTTCGTAGCACGCTGTCCACTAGGGGGATTGGCTTGAAATCGGGAGCTTTGAGAGTATAACGTGGCCGCTTCATCAAATTCTTTAAGCTGTGAGTTGGAAACGTATTCATTGGGGAATAATGCGGGCTGCGTGACGCCTGATAGTGATGGCACGGTAGAGGAACAGGTGCACAAGAGCAACGCGGTAGCCCGATTTCAAGGAAGCCGTTGTGTGTGCCAGTTTGCTTGATGAGGTAATTCGTGCCTTAAGACGAAGAAACGAAGCACAAGAAGCGCAAACACGACGTACCAGAAAAAAAGCCGGTCCAAGTACTTCGCGGCAAAATATAAACGAAAGCGAAGAAACAGATTATAATGCAATTTAGCAGTAAACAAAATAATAAGTATCGCCAGGCTTTTGACTTCCAAGCACGTGAGCAGGCTTAAGCGCCCCACGGTATATTTATTTTTGTAGCTAAAGCTACAGTATGCTACCTCGGGAAGTCTTCGCGGGGTGACCAGTTTTGACCTTGCGAGCTAGAGGACAAATCACACCCCCTCCAGCAAGCGCCCGGATTGGAGCAGCACCCGATGGGGAAGGGGGGGGGGGAGAAAGAGAGATAGGAGAGGAGGGAATGGAGGAGCGCGCGGGAGCTGTGCCGCCACCTGGCTGAGGAAGGCGAAGACCCCGCCGCCGCATCGATAAGTGCGCGCGACGAAGGAAGGTGACGTGCGCGCAGAGCCATGTGCGATGGAGTAGGACGAACATCCAGCTGTGGTCGCTCGTACAGCGGCAACGCTTAAACAACGCCACGAGGTGAAAAAGAGAAAACACGTTACTGTTGCGTCCAGCTTCGCTACCTTCTAGTCGACGCCTCAGTGTGAGCTTCCTTTTTTTTTTTTTGCTTCGACCGAGAAGACTCAACCCTCTTTAAATTTGAGCTCGCTGATGAGAACTTAGGCCGGTGAGGAAATCGAGAATTTTTCGCGCGAGAGCCCTAGATATTCCCACCTCATAACATCACGTGTGTCGTTCTGTCAGAATGTGGAGCCTGTCAATCAAGACCAGATAGCTAAAGAATCACGTGACAGCAAGGACGTGCGTCGGCAGGCAACGCCTAAGGGCGTCGCGCATTTTAGGCACAGATGCTGCTGTTTGTGCCAATCGAGACGGCGCTAGCTGCACAGGATGCACAGAGGACCACAGTACGGAGAGGATGTTAACATGCATGTAGCCGGGTTTTCACTTAGGTGTCCAATTTCGTGTGTTTTTTGTTGCATATCACATATGTAGCCTTGATCCACTCCAAATATTTTAGAGAATGCTTGGGCAACTCTCCGACCGATATCGATGTTTGAGCTGAACAGAGTGTAAACGACGCCAAGCAAGCTGCGCCCGTTGAGTCCGAAGTGGTGGCTAAATTAAGTAACAAAAAAAAGAAAAAGAAAACTAAGACCCCCCCCCCCCCTTCAGTCGAGCGCTACCGCTTGCACTTACCTTAGTGAAACTACTGAATTTTTTACTGTGAATGTATGCGTGTTGCAGAGGAAAATTCTACAAGTAGTAATTAATCCACCAAATTTGAGACCAACGATTACTACCAATTTTTCAAATCCTAGGAACCTCTTTGAACGAATCTGGCAGCCGAAGAGGGGCCAACGATTCTTGAGGTGCACAGGGTATTCATAAGAACGTGCTTTCGCCATTGGTGCTACAAGTTGCTATTTGGGCGTGTTATTCCCAGTGGCAATCAGTGACGCTCAAAGCGAATCGTTAACAATTTGCATTCAGCAACCATAGATTTAGACGTACCGAAGTTGGAAACCAGACCTTTGTTTACATCAAGGCTTACTGACATAATTAGTGCACGATATTAACCATTTTGCCCGTTAGGCATAATATTATTGGCCACAAGACTATGAAGTCTAAAAAGTTCGATTTCGGTTTGTCGCTCAAAGTTTTGCCGCGGCTATTAGGTGCTTCGTGGAAACGGACTGCGAGTTGTTTTATAACACCCGGAAGCCTTTAAAAGGCACCGAAGTGCTCGTAGAGCGTGTTCCTTTTCGCCTCCATCGGAAAAACAGCCGCGACGAGCCGGGATTAAAACCCGCCACCCGTGCCGAGTAGCGATACGGCGTAGCCACTGAGCCTGCACTGTGGATGCACTATAGAATAATATTTTTCTCGATTTATTTTTTCTAAAAAAGCAATTCATTTAGTAGTTTGACGAACCTGCATGCGCATTGAACGTCATATGTTCATGTTCAAAAATATCGTTGTTTGGAGGAGTCAGTGCCGTTCACATAAAAACGTATGAAAGCCGCCATTTTCTTTCTGTCCTATTTTAAAACTACAGCTACCTGCCGGGTGCAGAGCCTTGCTCATTCGTCGGGCCATAGTTTTCAGACGAATGCTGTTTAATTGTGTAGCCAGAAAGCTAAATGTTCTCGTTTCCGTCGGGGTGCCCTTGTCTGCATAAAGTTGTTCTGGTGTTCTAAAGAAACCTAAACCTAAATAAACCTAATGCGTTAAAGCAGAGCTATGACACCAGCAGTTGTCCTCTTCTGTCACCCATGTTCTTTAAAAAATCACACTACCTTAAGAGCAACTTCAAAATAAGTACCAAGTTCTTACAGAGAAGTTGTGACCTTCTGTTATTCCGAAAATACCAGGAGGAAAAGAAAAATCATTACGGGAGGTATTTAAATGTAAATGGTGATTAGCACTGATTACTTACGCGTTTGTAACTGGACTTCACTGCAGATTTTTAGGATGAATAAATTTGGTTAAACACAGGTTTACATAATCTAGGTTCGTAATAGTTGCTGGCTGAAATGTTTGGAAAATGCCGGGCTGTTTACTGAAATACTTAGCAAACAGTGGTTAACTAGCGAAACCTGCTAGCCCAATGGTTGACCTCGTGACAAAGGACGGGTGGGGAGGGGGAGGGTGTAGAGGATTGCCGGCACTGTAGTCGTATCAGCGCCACTTCGTAAGAACTTTTATCCTACCGCTAGAGCACCAATGTAGAGAGCAGAGATGGCAAAATTACTTCTAAAAGTCATTGAATTGCATTACTCATTACTTTACTAGAATTTTCCAAAATGTAATTAAATTACATCAGAAGTAATTACAGGTGGCCGCAAGAAATGACATTACATTACTATTACTTTTCAAAAGTAATGAAATTACTAAGAAATTACTTTGAAACGCATGAAAAGGGTATGAAGAGGCACGAGAAAGCAGGCAGAGCTCTCATCGAAACGTGTTTCCTTCGCGTTCGTAGAGTTCCAATGCCCAGAGACTCTCTGGGAATTGGAACTCCACTTGGTCAACTTTTCTTGGTCAACTTTTTATGCCGTGAGAGAAGCAGACAGGCTATAACGTAGTGAAAAGTAATTGGGAAAGTAATGAGTAATTTCTATGAAATTACTGACCTGGAGTAATTCGTTACATTACTAAATTACCAACACTCAAAAGTAATTTATTACATTGCTCATTACAGCAAAAAGTAACTTAACTACTGTAATTTCATTACTGCCAAGTCTGATGCACTGCAGCCGTATCAGAGCCAGTTCGTAAGAACTTTTATTCTACCGCTAGGGCTCCATTGTAGAGAGGAAGATTTACATCTCAGTTCCAAATTCCATTTCACCTCGGCATGCAAGGCAACGGGTTGCTTTGCTTCGGGGTTCAGTTGCATGTGCGTAACGAGCGCTTGCCTTTGTTCCCGAGACCAACTCCGAGGTGGTCTTCTTCACGAGGAAGGGTTGCACGACGCACAGGCCGACCAGGCACGGGAACATGGTGAGCACGATTTGACGATACTGTGCGTCTGTTGTTATGGCCGTCTGGGCCTCCACGTTGAATGGGCTGGCATCCAGGTTCTAAAAGGAGATAATTCGGAAATGAGGTAAGGTTACGCTGTCCCTAGAGTGCCACGTAACGGCGCCACAGCTTAGAGCTGCAGCCAAGGCTAGAGTGGCGTCCGAGGGCACTCGTATTTACTTAAAACCAGGCAGGCACATGACATGGCGTCTGCCGTTGTTCGTGCAGAGGTTCTGTGTTAGCTTCCTGATACCGAGGGCAGTTGTTCGAGTACGAATTTTGCCCCCTTTAAATTGTTTCAGCTTTAGTTCAAGCATAATTTTTATGGCTGAGGTTAATTTGCTGCGTTTTGAATAATTGATTTCTATTAGTTAGGCTATGTTAGGTTAGGTTACGGTAGGTTACTTTAGTAGGGAGAAGTAGAGCCAGATGCGGCATACTTTGGAGGGGACACGCCGATGGACGTCGCTTTAGTGGAGGGCTTAAAGTACCATCGGAGGGCAGTCTACACAAATTACAGGCGGAAAACTTGACAGCCTCCTTAGCGCTTTTTTTAAGTGCGCAGCACTTTGGCGGCCGCTACTATGGGTTGGCGGCGGCGTAATAACCGAGAGAACGATGGGGAGACCGAAGTCCTGATATACAGCCATCGCTTATACCCCTTAGATGCTATTATTTGCGTGATAGGTCATGTTTTGTGCCTGTAAATGGAAAGCCTTCTGTTTCCTATGAGGCCACCAGCGGTGTCCCTCAAGGCTCAGTTTTTGGGTCGCTTCTCTTCTCAATCTTCTTAAATGATGTTTCGCCAGTATTTAATGACTTTAACTTCCTTTTATATGCTGATGAGGTCAAGATATTTAAATCTGTTTCGAACACTCTCAGCTGCTCCGCGCTCCAGAGGGCGGTCTCGTTTTTTTCGCGTTGGTGCTCAAGCAACATACTCCTCATCAACACATCTAAAACTAAGGTACTGACACACACACAAAAAACTGCCAACATGTTCTCCTTTAACATTATTGGTGAGGTGCTACCTCGCCTCGCAGAGGTTAATGACCTCGTTTTCAATTTTGACAGCAAGCTGAGCTCCTCGACGCATATCCGGTTAATTTCTCGTAGGGCTCTTTAATCCCTTGGTGTTGTGTGCCAGATATCAAAGGAGTTCATCAAAGATCCGATTTGTCTTCCGAAGGTCTACACTACAATTTGTCGACCCCAGCTTGTGTATGCGTCTGTTGCTTGGAATAGCACGTTCAAAACAAACTAAACGCTTATTGACAGGGTCCGAAATAAGTTTATATCTATCTTTACCCATCGCTTCGCCTGTAATAATACCTGGATCATCTTCTGCGTTGACGCTCTCACGATTATACTCCAGGCGGAATAAGTCTGTCTGTCTGTCTGTCTGTCTGTCTGTCTGTCTGTCTGTCTGTCTGTTTGTTTGTTTGTTTGTTTGTTTGTTTGTTTGTTTGTTTGTTTGTCGATACTGTAAGCCCATTGTTGGGCTATTACAGGCGTATAATACACTTTGGTTACAGAAAGAAAAAAACTACGTCTCCAGAAATGCAAAGACAAAATACTCTTGGGAAATGCAACATGGAGGCAACAATAACATGCGCTACAAACACAGGTGATGACATGGTTCACTTTTGGCCAGGTCATTTTGCGGGAACGTGTGTGCCTTTCACAATTTAGAGAAATTCATTTAAAGACGACGTCCTTACTGCGGCGTCTGTTAACATATTACATTGCTTTATTGCTCTAGGAAAGAAATTGTATTTAAAACAGTCATTACGAACAGTCGGAGGCGGGATATACATGCTATGACGATTGCGAAAATATTCGTCGGGAGATATGCGAAGGTAGTCATTTTTGTCAATTTTAATATGGCCATGAATAATAAGAAAAAGAAACTTCAATCGGTCATATTCAGTTCTCAATTCTAAACAAGGAAGTTCAGCAAGTTCACATAACTGGGTGGGGGGAGTGACAGCGACGATATTTGTTAAAAATAAATCTTGCCGCAAGCCATTGAATCTTGTCCAGTTTCGAATGACTTCCGGAAATGTACGGGTCCCACACAATTTTAGCATATTCGATAATTGGTCGTACTCTAAAGATTTTACTTCAGGGGTGACATTTAACACATTTCTTCGAACAGACTACAATGATTTTCTGGCCTTACTGCATGCATAATCTACATGTTCATTCGAAAACATATCAGATGTAAGCTTCATACCCAAGTACGTAATTGGTTATACTTTTCTCGACGGCACACCTTCAATGCAATAAGCATAATCAATAATACTTCGTTTTCTAGTAATAGACATGAACACAGTTTTTTGAGTGTTCAAAACCATTTTCCAGCTGTCACCCAGTCTTTTTTTATTTTTTGCAGATTGTCATAATTCGATCTGGTCGGCAGGCGTTTCAATGCGGTTGTACAATACGCAGTCATCTGCGAACAGTCTGATTGGAACAGTAATGCTACGCGGCATGTCATTAATAAACAACAGAAATAACAGGGGGCCCAAAACACTTCCCTGGGGTACACCAGACTCCACAGGCGAGAAGGAAGATTGGAAGCCCTCATATTCGACAAATTGCTCTCTATGGTTAACGTATACCATTCAGATAACCGGGGGTTTCTAAATAAAGTGTTAATTTTTAATAGCAACTTAGGGTGCGATACCTTATCGAAAGCCTTGGCAATTTCTAGGAATATTATGTCTGTTTGACTTCGGCTGTTTATTGTGTACGAGAGATCATGGATAGTTTCAATTAGCTGAGTTACTGTAGAGAGTCCGTGACCAAACCCATGTTGGCATTTGTTTAAAATATGGTAATCGTTAAGGTAGCATAATAGATGCTTCGACACTATATGTTCAAGTAACTTCGAACAAGTGCTAGTGAGGGAGATCGGCCTATAATTTGTAGCGTCTGATTTGCTGCCACTTTTATGAATTGGAATAATTTTAGCACGCTTCCATGCTCGTGGAAGGAACATTGGTTAATAGAAGCCTGGAAAATTAGAGTTAAGAATTTAGAGACCCACTCTGCATAACGTTTCAAAAATTCATTACGAATTCCGTCAGGTCCGGTACTTTTCTTGGTATTTATGTTGAGAAGCAGGTTAAACACATCCTGTTCGTCAATCTTTATATCATTAAATGGGGGCCTTGCTGATTCATCTGTAAAATCCGGCAGGACACCGTTATCACGCGTAAAGACCGATGGAAAGAACGAGATGAAAGCGTGTGGCTTGCTTGGGGCGCTATCTCCGTTTTCATGCGAAGAGGCGGGTGGGGGATGAACATATCGCCAAAATTTTCCAGGGGCGTTTTCCAGAAAAGATTTTAATGTTACATTATAGAATTTATTTTTTGATTCTGTGATGAGCTGTTTCAACTCTCGACTCTCGACTCCTCTACCTATTCAATATTATTAACGGATCATGTGTCTTGTACAGGGCTGCTACAATACGTCCCACTCCATGTGCCGCCGAAGTTAACCAGGAAACACGATGCTTCTCATAATCCTAAATGTCTGCGTGGCTTGTGCCCGATGTTCTGAATACAGTGTTTGTACAGACGGTGCTCTGACTACTTCGATGTATTTAGTAATTCCCCGACTATCTTTTTCAAGCATGTCCGTGAGCTTGTCACGATATAACTTAACGCTTTTTCATTATTTTCTTCCTGATGTACGACTAACTTTTATGCCGTCATTTAGGCGTGACGCGTGAGCAAAACAATCCTTTTTTCTTTTTAAAGACGATAGTCTTTCTTGGGCTACTTAAACCCAGAAATTTTGTCTGTCTGTATGTCTGTCTGTCTGTCCGTCTGTCTGTCTGTGCCTCGATTCAGCCACCCGGCCAAAGTAAAATTGAAATTGTGCAATAGCCTTATATACTCACAGCCACATGTAAACGTGTGAGCCCGGTTTATATGTTCATACTTGTCAACTTTGTTGAACAAGAACAAGACATTACGCAAATATAAAACAGGGAATTAGTACACAAGGGATATTTACAGTGTTCCTTTATTAAAAAATTTATGGATGCTTGGTTTTTCGACAGCAAATCATATTCTAAATCTACTGCAGAAAACCGCCGCTTCCTGGCGGCATATGAAAAATCACGCGGGAACAGCAACGAAAGGTTCCACTAGCTAGGTTCCACGTTCTGCTTGGAACGCACGTGGAGCGCGGCCACGCGGCTCTATAAACCTTCTAGTCGGCCGCCTCGATTCACGCGCGTCTCCGCCGTACTGCAGTGCTGGCATCGACGAACCCGGCCTGTAGCAGTGAAACACGGTAAATTCCAATCGCCTTGCGCAAACCTTTAGTGTGTTTACCTTGGAATAAGCGCGACGGTACAGGAACAGCATGAGAGGTGAGCGGGAAAGCAAAGGGGGGCATTTCCTTGGTAACTGTCTACAAAGACTATCGTCTTTTGACGACATTTGCAACGAAAGGAGAAGATACGCGGCCAATTTTTTCTTACTGCTTTTCCCCCGTATCTTTCTTCTATGTACACACTAATTTTATGCTGTTTATCTAGTGGAGGCCATCTTAGATTCACTCAGTTTTTGTACGGCTTACATTATTACATATGTACATTCATCTTGCGAGTATGGGTGTGCATGTGCAATAACGGCTCGCGTGCATTGCTATAAGCACTACACTGTGTGTGTGTGTGTGTGCGTGCGCGCGCGGGCGTGTGTTTGTGAGTGTGCGTGCGTGCGCGCGTGTACGTGTGCATGTGCGTGCGTGTGTGTGTGGGCGAGTGCACGCGTGCGTGCGCACGTGTGCGTGCGCGTGTGTGTCACAGTGTGTAATTTTCGTTCGGTGTAACCACTGCTATTTTATTTTGTGTGTGAGATCTGACACATCTTGCGTCGCCGATTTGCTTTTGTTTTTGTTTTCTCGTGCGCCAGCACAAAGGCCCTCCGGCTGGACACACTAATAAACAATTGATTACTACTACTACTACTACTACTACTAACTACAACTAACTACTACAAACTACAACTAACTACTACTACAACTAACTACTACTACTACTACTACTACTACTACTACTACTACTACTACTACTGCTATTGCTACAACAACTTTTACTGCTTACGAAGACTTCAAAATAAATGGGCCGATCCAATGGTCATAAATAAAGAAATGATGATAATGGTTGGATGTTTATGGCGCAAGGCCAACTGGGCAAAGAGCGCCAAAACAATAGTCATATATGAGGGGTGAAACCTTAAACACTAAGTTAAGTCAGCAAAAACAAAAGTAAAATCACAAAACGACAATGAGCATGGCTGGTGTATAGGGCCAGATTTCATTATGCGTAATAGGAAATGAGGTTTAAAAACTTGACGTCTGACAAATACTCAAACACACGTTTCACGGAAACAATGGCATCGTCACCTAGAAAAAACGTTGGATGTAGGGGAATATGTTGTCTGTAGAGTTCTCTGAAGTGTTTGTGTCGTGTTGTGTGAAGTGCCTTGCATGTGATTAGTATGTGCACTACGGATAGGGCCTCTCCGCACCTGCTGCACTGAGGTCTACAAGATCCCGTCAGCAGATACGAGTGCGTTGCATGGGTGTGCCCTATCCGCAGCCTACCCAAGGCGACTTCCGTGTGTCTGTTGTGTGAGCCAGCTGTGTACCGTCCCAAGTGTGGCTTTATCACATGTAGTTTGTTGTCTGTCTGTTCGTCCCAGTGTGTTTGCCATGTTCTGCGCAGGTGTTGTCTTATGTGTGGCTTGAGGTCTGTGTAGGGTATCGTTGTAATGTCTACAGTGTTCCTGAGTGCAGCAGCAGTGGCCCTCTCGTCTGCCAACTCGTTCCCAGTGATCCCTGCGTGTCCTGGGACCCAGCAGAGGAGCAGCTCATGCTTTTGTGCATACACGGACATAATAGTGTTGAATACAAGATTAACTATGTGGTTTTTGGAGGGCTTGTGCGATGCCAGTGCGCGAACAGCACTCAAAGAATCTGTATAGATGATGGAATTGTGAATCTGGTTCTCAAGAATGTGTCGTACAATAAGCAAAATTCCATACGCTTCTGCTGAAAAAATTGTTGTGTGGACGCTCATGGTCCTGGCTGCACTGAAATTCGGACCATGAGCAGCGCAGGAGACCATAGTGGAGGTTTTAGACGCGTCACTGTAAAATTCTGCAAGTGGGTATTTAAACTGCAAAGACAGAAAGTGCTGCAGTATTGCAGCTCGCGGTACCTGATTTTTGTCAAGTTTCATAAAAGAAAGGTCGGAGGACATAGGACGAACTTTCCAAGGAGGGAAAATGTCTGAAAAGGGTGATCTGTACACATCTAAAAAGGAAGCGCTCAGATCCGAGGCTCGCTCTCTCACTCTAAGTGAAAAGGGCAGCGGAACGGATGGGCGATTTACAAAAAGCACAGATGTGGATGTGTCGTTAAAGACTGGATAAAAAGGATGGTTATTCAGCGATGAAATTCGAAGGCAAGGGGGTGCCCAGCGGACTGGGCCCCCTTGACGTGGTACCCTTTCGGGTGTTCTTTGCCTGCGCTGCCAGTGCCGAAGGCGTGGGGAGCACCACAGATGGCACAGGCAGTGAGGCGGGGCAGGGGGTCGCTGCGACTGCCTCCGTCTCCATCTCCGTGCCCTTGCGTGTGCTTTGGGCCGGTGGAGAGGAAGCAGTGGATGCAGCGGCATCCCCAACAGACGTTGTTGCCACCACAGCCGCTGCTGGGTGAGCGAGCGGTGCAGAGGCTGGTTGGGCTGCAAGAGGCAGCCCGGGGGGGGGGGGGGGGGGGGGGGCGGTGGCGGGACCAAGTCCGACTCTCGGTACTAGGTCCCTGCCGAAACCGAAACAAGACGCCGCTCCGCCCCCCGGCGAGCTGCGTCGGCGTACCTCCCCAGGGGGAAAGAGGCGAACCTCTTTCGCGCCTCTGGGAAGGTGATGTTTTCGGTTACCTTAACGTTAATGATTTTCTTCTCAAGATGAAACTTTTCACAAGCGCGAGAGTATGCTGCGTGTGGACCCTGGCAATTCGGGCAGGTGAAGTTGGTTGCAGTGCAGTTGTCGGAGAGATGATCGTGCTGGGCGCATTTGGCACATGTTGTTCTGCCGCGACAGGAGTTGGTACCATGCCCGAACCTCTGGCACTTGAAACAGCGCCGCGGGTTCGGGATGTACTGCTGGACAGAACAACGGATGAAACCTGCGTTGACATGCTCGGGCAGTGTGCAGTGGTCGAAAGTCAGAATCAGATGTTTGGTGGCTATTTCTTTGTTGTCTCTCCTAATGACGATGCGCCTTATTGCTGTCACACCTTGGTCTTTTAGGCCTTCGAGCAGATCGGTCTCTGTCTCGGTTAGGAGATCTGACTCAGATATCACACCCTGGGAGCTGTTGAGGCTGCGGTGGGGTGTGACTCTGATATCAAGGTCTGCCATGCGGGTTTGGCTGATGAGATTTGTGGCTTGCTGCTGCGTGTTGACCTCAACTAAGACTTCACCGGTTCTTAGTTTTATAGCATTGTACCTCTTGCCAAGGATGGCTTCAAGAAACTTCAATACAAGGAATACGGATTGTGAAGAAAGAGGCTTGGATTTGTCAACAGATTCAACTATCAAAAAACGTGGGTAGTTGTCGGGTTTTGGGGAGTTGATGGCAGGAAGAGGTGGAAAAGATTCTTCGGTGCGGACCCTTTTCAGGGTCCGATGAGGTTTGGAGGGGGTTTTTCGATTTACCATATGGCATAGGAAAAAGCAGGGGACGGGGGTACTTCCTTCGCTCGGGTTACCCTGATACCGAGAGAGGTCCCGGAGCTCCCTGCCTGGTAAACAGACAGGGAGCCCATCCGCCGGAGCTTGACCTGGGCTCCGACGGCCACCGTTTGAGGTTTCTACCCTTCACCTTAAAAACACATCACCACGGTAGGTCACAGCTTATGTTGGGGGGCTCGGGGTCCGCGGTATCGCCAGTACCGTCACCATGAATACTCAAGGTGCCCGTGCGGGGAAATTAAAGAAATAGTAGCCCATCACTTCGAACTCACCGTTCGGGTCAGGTTTTCGGCTTCGTCCGCCATGTTGGTGAGATAAATGGCAGCCTGAGATAGCATATCTGCAATATTTGAGGAAGTTATTAGGAAACAGTTCGTTGCACGTCCCTTTCATCTCTCTCTCTCTCTCTCTCTCTCTCTCTCTCTCTCTCTCTCTCTCTCTCTCTCTCTCTCTCTCTCTCTCTCTCTCTCTCTCTCTCTCTCTCTCTCTCTCTCTCTCTCCCACACACACAAGCGCACACACGCACGGCCCGCACACACACACACACGCACGCACCTTTTCTTCAGAAAGACGACATTTTTTCTACTCAAGTTTTTCTAAATGATATCCCGGTGTTTTCTTACCAGCTTCTTTATTTTTCGTAGAGCATAAAAACCGAGCGCCATCATCAGCGGACTCAACGTGGCGGGCTAGGATAACCGAAGGGAAGAAAATTTTGATACGATGACAGGAACCCTTCGGTAGAGCAGCGCAACGCACCCAGTAAAATGTATCTAGATACCCGCCGCGGTAGCTCAGTGGCTAAGGCGTTGCGCTGCTGAGCACTAGGTCACGGGTTCGATTCCCGGCCGCGGCGGCCGCTTTTCTGACGGAGGCAAAAAGCAAAAACGCCGTGTGTACGACATTTTGGCGCACGTTAAAGATCCCAAGGAGGTCAAAAGTAATCCGGAGCCCTCCACTGCGGTGCGCCTTATTGCCTGCGTTGCGTCGGCGCGTTAAACACAACAATCAACCAATCAATCAATCAATCAATCAATCAATCAATAATTTATGCAGATGAAACCCGGCCGAGTGTCGCGTGCGATCATGTTGAGTGGTTCCTCAAGCTACCCGGAATTTGCGTTCCTCGCATAAACGTTCAGTGTAACGCAATTTATTTTAACCGTGAAGCTGTGGAGGAAATTGTTTGTTGATGGTGTCCGCAGTTAAAAAATACAAAAAAAAATTCCGGGCTATCTCCAGGAACATGAAACCTGCGGGGGTGTGAAGCATGCCGTGTATGAGCGCATTCTTGGCACCTTGGCGTTTTTGCACACGGAGATGAAACCGTTGGGGTTAGAAGTACAGAGCTTTGCTGTAAAAGCTTGCTGTATTTGAAGCACGAAGTGTTCTAGCATTCAACAAACGTAGTAAACACGCGCAATACTGCCACCTGGCATACCCCGCTTTCGTACCAACTACAAGCTACAATCTCTGCAGCGCAAACTTCTGATATTCTAACCATTTTAGAAGGATAATAATGGGGTAGAGTGCATTCGGCAGGCATTCTCAGATAATGAATGACAGCCTACCATTGTCCCTGAAGAAGAAAGGGCATGCCAGCTGCATCTTACCGGTGCTCACCTACGGGGCAGAAACTTGGAGGCTCACTAAAAGGGTTCAACTTAAATTGAGGGCGACTCAGCGAGCAATAGAACGGAAGATGATAGGTGTACCACTAAGGGACAAGAAGAGAGCGGAGTGGGTCAGGGAACAAACGCGTGTTAAGGACATAGTAGTAGATATTAAGAAGAAGAAAAGAAGAAATGGACGTGGGCAGAGCATGCAATGCGAAGGCAAGATAACCGTTGGTCATTAAGGGTGACAGAGTGGATCCCTAGAGAAGGCAAGCGTGGCAGGGGGCGGCAGAAAGTTAATGAGATCAAGAAGTTTGCGGGGATAAATTGGTCGCAGTTAGCGCAGGACCGGGATAATTGGAGAATAATGGGAGAAGCCTTTGCCCTGCAGTGGGCGTAGATAGGCTGGTGATTATGATGACCATTTACTAACTGATTGAAATTGAATTATTTCAGGTGTTTTTCCCTGTTCCAGTTCTATTTGGCAGTGTCTGCGTTTACATCATTTAGTTGTAGGTTATGTTGGAGTCAAAAAGCGCTATCTTTTTTGTGTTGTCCGCGCTTACACCTGTTTAGTCAACCAATAACCGTAAATACTACATTGTATTGTTACGCACATTTGCTTGACTTTTTTTCTTCTGTTCAGAAACAGTGTTTACTATCATGTTTTATCCAGTATCCTTGTAGTTATATGATATGTTTTCTGGCAGTTACTGCAATGGATTTTTTCTTGTTTACAAGCTACACATCTTCAGAAACATTGTATTTGTTACAAAATTTCTGTAAGCCAGGCTATGGTTCTTGGACCCCAGTAAAGTTGTTTTTAACAACTTTGAGCCCAATAATTCGTCTATATCTTCATCTAGGGAGTAAATTGAAATTGAAATTGAATTGAAATTGAGGACCCCATGAACACTGCTAATGCTCGGTAATTTTCTAGACATTGACATGGGAGCACTGCGTCACTTGCATTACAAGCGATGGCTTCGACACAAAATATAAATTTCAAACAGTTACCCTTGCAAGCAATGATAGGTGTGGCCGTTTCAAATTTTCCTCCTCTTCCGGTATTTCATGTGATTGTGCATGCCAGTATGGGTCGCTGTCCCGGTAATTACCCAGAGGTGTCCCCACGTACTTAACTAGGCTGGTTTCTCAGTTGACGTTAGCGAAATTGCTGGGTGACGTTGGCCAGGAGCCGTACTCAAGCACAATGCATTTGGACCAGTTGGCCATACTGCCTGTAACCGTACTAAAAGCTTTGACATTGTCAGCGGTAATTGTGACACTTCCCTGGTCTTTGCAAATACAGCGACGTTATCTGCATATGCCAGCAGTTTCATGTCAGTCTGACAAATTTTAAACTCTCGTATTCGCTCGTTTCCCCAAATTTTCAAACATAACGTCTCAACATAAATACAGACGAGAAAAGGGCTGAGGGGCCAGCCCTTACGCACCGAAAGCCCCATGCTTACGGGGGCCCCCAGTGTCTTAATGACTCCTAACCCAGTGGAGCACCTCCGGTACGCCAGAGCTACACCCTCCCTTATAACTGAACCTATGTTTACGTAATCGAAAGTTCAAAAGAAAATTTCGCATGACACACAATCAAACGCATTTTCGAGGTACAATTTGAGCACTGCTACGCCGTCACGCGCCGCGTCACAGCACTCGAGCACACACTTGACTGTGTATATCGGTGAATTCTGTTCAGCCTTTCATCCCGCATGTTTGATGCGATCCTATTATTTGCTGTGTTACTGTTGTTTTATGACTGCCAAGTCTTTCATAAAAGATTTCGAGTCAACATTTGTCAAAGAAATGGGGTGGTGGGATGTGACTTTTTTTTTTCTGGGATGTCGGGTTTCGAAATCAATACAGGGTTTTAGCTGACCGTTTCTGGCGGTCCGCTCCGCTCCAAGTGGGAGCGCCATTGCGCATGCGTGGCGTTCTCCGGCGCAAGTGACGTTACCGGAGCGGGGCCCCGCTACGCTCGCCGGGTGGACCCTCTCGGCAGCTTAATGCTGCTAATGGACGGAATTCCATCATGGCCACTGCCAGCGAGGCGAGTGCGTTACTGCGAACTCTGTTTCTTCAGTTGAAACATGAGCGACGAAAGCGCGAAAGCGCTCACAAAAACGCAAAGATGTAACACACCTCAACGTGATTTAGAAAGGGAGTGAGAAACGTTGACCTAAGCGCGAGCCTACTTTTATGCCACTCCCAGAAAGACAGCCTTGCCTTGGCTATTCGGAAGTTAAGCGGCTTCTTTTAAGTTATTGAGGACCGTGTCAGCGAATACATTACCTAAAAAAGGTTAAAAAAAGGCAATAATATAAAAAACGGTATTTTGCTTTATTTTGACGGTTTACACACGCACAGAGCACGACCAGCGCCGCTAGTGATTCCCCATCGAGGGAGATACGGTTATCGGTTAGCTAAAAGCCCTTCCGCTGCTAACGCTGCGGTTATGCTGAGCAGGCCATCGGAAGCGGAGCGGACCGTCAAAAACGGTCAGCTAAAACTCTAACATCGTGTGTGCCTCGCGCTGAAAGAAGGTGGCAGAACCTTGAGTTTGAAGGCCTCGTTAAACAGGGCGGCTAACAGTGGTGCTAGCACGCTAACAAAAGCCTTATAAAAAGCAGCGCTTGTTCGAGTGGGGCCGGGGGACTTACCCGAGTTCAAGTTCTGGATATTGCCTTTTCCACTTCATCGGTTGTTATTTCCTGTACTAGCATGCCTCTGCTTTCATCGTCCAGTCTCGATACTGCGGGCATGAATTCCATCCCGAAGCCCTCTAAATCAACAGTTCGGTATGCGAACGCATGTCCGATGCCCTTCTGTGCTCTTAATCGGCCTTTCCATCCTACCTCGCTTATCAGATTGCCTAAGGCATGCGTTTTTTTTTTTCTAAGCCAAGTGCACGCTGGGTTGGCATCCCTCCTGTAGTTATCTGATCCAGTCTTGCGTACAGCGGTCTGCGCCCAGCGCCTCTAGTTTGGGTTTCATTTTTAAATGCCATCTTTAAACACAGCAGGGGCTTTGCCTCCTTCACAAATAAGTTTTTCCACGTTAGACGGCAGTTCCTCCTCTTCAAGTTCTTGCTAAAACTTAACGCAGCTGGCCCTTTCGATGGCCTCCAGTTTGATAGCTGGTTTACCTAGCTCCCACTGCTCTCCGATTTTATTTTCGATCGTTTCTATTTCTTGCTTTGTGATGATGGTTGTATTTTAGTGGTGCATGGTCAACTGGGGCAAAGAGTGCCAAAGTGAGTGTTTAATTGACAACGATGAAAATGCGAAAACTACAACTGGTGAGCAATAACAAAACCAAAATTAAAAGCAATTCTATTTCTTGTAGCCTTCCCTTAACTGTTTGTATAAATTCATCGTACTGTAGCAGCTTACTATTTATTATCCACAAATCTCCGTTAAACGCGTGGTCATTGCTTGCATAATAGTTTGCACAATAGTTATCACAATATTTCCCTAGTTTGAACAATACTAGACCATGGTCGGAAAATAATATGGGCTTCACCAAGTAGTTGTTGCACTTGTCGATCAGATCTTAGGACACAATCTCGAACAAGTTGTGCGTGACTCGTACCTTGGCAATGTGTGTACGTTACTTCCCTGTCGCCCTCCATACACTCCCCTACATAGTCTACCTCGGCTGTACTTATCAGTCGGAACAACGGTCATTAAACGGAGTTAAGATCTCCCAGAACTATTAAGCGACTTTTTTGTCGTGAAGACCAACCTCATGTTTAAAAAAAAACGGTATTTCTATGCTGGGCATCCTTCGGCGCGTATACATGCTGACAATACGCCACTGCGCTGATCCCAGCAAGAAATCACATACGACGAGTCTGCCCGACAAGCCAGAGCACATGTTCTGAACTAAGAGCCCTGGCAGCTTTTTAATATATACAGAGCACAGACTTTCGACACACCTACAGCGTGGCTGACGTGAATCGTTGCACCATGCTCCCGGTCTCCTCCTCCCCTTCGACCTTCGTCTCCTGAACATACAAAATATCAATGCCAAGGTCCGACAGCTAACGGTCCACTTGGCTTTCATTTACCGGCCAGAACTCGGAAAGAAGCTATGTTTAAGGGCGGCTGAGGAGACATTTTAGCATTAGTGATTAGACACCGAGAACATCATGTTTCCCCATCGAGTCATTCTCCTCTCTAGGCGCCGCCGTCGTCATCCAAGCCTTCTGCGTCATGGTAGTGGCCAATTGAAGCCTAACGCTCCGTCTCGAAATATGGCTTAAGGCGCTGCGTAGAATGGCGCACCGACCTCGTTTTCGCGGGGGCTCTTCATTATCTCCGGTTGCTCTGCCCCTTTCTGACAGAGCGTCGTCATGAGGTCGCTTGCCAAACGGGCTGGTGGTAATGTCCATGGCATTGTCTTGGATGCCTGGCTCTTGGTTGACAGTCCCGCTCGGGACTAGCGCGGCTCTCTGGCTCCCGGCCTCTTGCGCTGAGCCCCCACCAGCGTGCTGGTGCGCTCCGCCGCATGCTGCTCGTCCTCCTCGGCTGCCGCTTCCCCGTGGCTACTGGGGTCAAGGTCACCGGTCCCCTTGGCGGCTTCCTGTGCCTCGCCGAGGTCCATGACGTCCTTCGCGGCGTCGGCACTCGCGGACCCCACGACGTTGTCCTATGATGGCACGAACTGGGCCTCCGCGTGTCCAAAGCGTCTGCACCATGAGTAACGGGGGACCTTGCACTCCTGCCGTAGGTGTACTTTCCCCGTTGCACCGTAGACACTGCACCCTCTGCGACGCGACGACGAGGGCCAGTTCAGCGGCTGCACGAATACGGTTTGGCAAGTAACCAAGCTTCAGTGCCGACTTGAGCTTCAGCAGCACCGTCCTCGTTGTCGAAGCCTTGTCGGTCACCCCGGTGACTCGCCCCTGCTCCATCGTTATCTTGATTACACGGACGAAGTTAACGAAGGCGGCCCGAATGTCCTCATCCGCGACACCGTGCAAAGCCAGTGTAGCTTTACCCTGGCCTCCTTGTTTTGAAGGCTGATCACGAGGCAGCGACGCCGCTTTTTCAAATCTCGAGCAGCCCGTATCTTCCTTGTTGCCCCGGAATCGCTCACGGTAATGGCACAGACATGGTTGATCTGGTACGCCCCAGAGGCAACAACCTCGACCAGTGTACCACACTGAGCCAGTGCGTCCCTGAGTCCCTTGAGCGGTACGGTCTTCCTCTTCCGTTTGCATGTACAAACACGGTGTTCAGAACGGTTCGTCCGGCAGGTAGTGGTCCTTATCATTACTTCCATCAACATGTTTCCGCGGTCAGCTTAGCCCGCTATGGCCGCTCCGTCGGAGCTCATGACTGCATGTCCCTTCACCACGGTTCCGGGAAGTGGAATGGTCCACGCTATCAAGCGCAGCTATGTTTCATTCAGAGGCAGAAATACCCGTTGTTAAGCCTGTACAAACAATCAGTCGACGGTGCCGCAAAATATCTCTGCCAGTGAAAGTTACACCTGCCGGCAATATACCCACTTTATGACCAATGAACAGCACACGTAAACTGTGCTGCCTTCTTAGCACCGAGCGTTCGAAACCCCCCTGAAAGGAGTGAAAAGAGAGGACAATCTGTACGGACCCAACTTCCCAAGTCAGCTTCCAGGGGAGTAAGACCGTACCTTGTGCGAAGATCGCACATTCAGCATAAAGAGAAGGCGCCAAGCGTTTCCGGGTACAGCTAAAAAATAAAGCGACTCACTGCCTAGGCGAATTATGAACTACGTCATCAATTAGCATGCAGTCAGTCGCAAAACTCCGCTACTATGACCGTACAGCGGAATCTGGTGTGTAATCGGCTCCCTCCATCACCTCATTGCGGATCCCCTACCAAGCCCCAAAGAAAAGTAATGCGATGAGTTGGTAAGAGCGAGCGAAGAGGAAGTCGTAAGGACGACCGCCTCGCAAGCCCCCCTTCCCTCGCCCCCTTGTCCCTTTTGAACGCACCGAGAGCTATCCGGGATTTCCTCTTGTGAGCCGAAGGACCACCCAGCGATGACAAGTAGACGTACAGGGCCATGGTAAAAGCGGGAAGCATAATTTCGAGGGCTGTGAACAGCGTGTGCCGGCGAAACTGGTACGTGTAGACGTCCTTCCAGATGAGCAGGGAAAAGTGGCTCCACCAGAGAGGCGCCATGCTAGCTCTTAATCTTCCTCTTCGGGCTGAGAGCACGAGGCGGGTTGGGAGCAGAGCGCCCTCGCTAGTCCTCGAAGGATGGACGGGGGGGCCTTTCAACCGTCTTTTGTTTGACGAACCTTTCCTCCGGTTCAGGTGACTCTAAAAAAGAAATCAAAGCCCCTTTTTTAAGAGAAAGAGCTTATTCTTTTTTCGTCGTTGTTTTTCATCTTATTTGTTGTTTCAGCCTTAGCGCTAGTTTACTGCGTATTGATATTATTTTCGTGTGCCCGCTGAATACATTTGGTCAGTGTATGCATGTTTTTGCGACTCATATAAATATTACTGCGATATAATTCCCTTAGGTGTTACGCCACCTACTAGGGCTGACTGAAAACCATGTTCTATTAACTGCAATCTTAGTTGTCCATTTTTTTCGAACCGACATTTGTGCGAATTTTTGCTTTTTTTTTTGTCATGAAGCTCATCTCACCCTTCTAGGCTTGTACCAAGTGTATCTTTTATGCCACCCTTCATGTAATGCATCCACTGCGGAGGCCCTTGAGGCATTAAAATAAATAAATAAATAAATAAATAAATAAATAAATAAATAAATAAATAAATAAATAAATAAATAAATAAATAAATAAAAGATGATTGAAACGCAAAGCTTTCTAACGTGCCACCTGAGTCAAGGCCAAAAGTACGAAATCAACTCTCCCGAAGTCCAAAAAATTTCCCCGCATTTCCCCGAGGGGAAGAATGTGAAAGTGCGAATGCACGAGTTGAATTTGCGCGGTTCGGTAATGTTCGCGAAAGAGAGATCACACACACACACACACACAACTACAAAGAAAGAAAGATGCATTTATTCACAGACACCTATTTGTGTTGTCGTTGTACTTGATTGCTAGAGCGGATCTCAGCTTTGAAATTTCGTGTCAGTACTCCTTTAAGCGGGTGCATTAGCCCTTCTCACGCCCGATTCTTTGCCAATCCCCCACGTGGGTATGTGCCATGTCAGCGGCCAGGCAGCGCGCGCCCATCTCCCCCCGTTGCCAAGGAAGACGAGGAGATTCCTGGCCAATCCCCCACGTGGGTATGTGCTATCTCCCCCCGTTGCCAAGGAAGACGAGGAGCGCGCGCACCCGCAGCTGTTGCTATGTGGACGGACGGGGGTCAACGGAATTCAGGGTCGCTTATAAAGTGCATTCGCATTTAAAATAATCTTAACTGCCCAAGCCCGAAGACAAAGTCCTACACTGCTTAGAGAATGTATTTCATCATCATAATCACCACCATAACCATAATCATCGTCGTCGTCGTCATCATCATCATTCTCGCGCTCAGTGTGCCCTGCCAAACTATATTTTGCGCGTATTACACGAGGTCCGTTAGGTGCGCAAAGATATCCCATTGTTATGGTTTGAGGTACAATTGATGTTCCCTTTGTGAAACACATTGTGTAAAGTTGGCTTTCCTGCAGTGCGTCTTGCTTGAACGTCAACGCATCACTGAGGCATTAAAAGCTCCGCTTTCACAAAAATATCCCCAGGAACGACCACGCCGAGGGATTGGAACTTTTTGCATGAATGGAATGGTAACTTCTGACGTAAAATAGCAAATTAGCATCTTGGCCAATCCCTGGTACAGATCATCTCATCGGCCTGCTGGATGAGCACTACACATTATTGCATACCATTGCGTGCATGAAAAATTTCTCAAATATCTCGCCGTAGCACAACGTAGTTATATGCATACCTTGAAATATAGAAAAATAGGGCAAAGCACTGAAAAGCTACCTCTATCATCCACCTAAGAAACGTACTCGCTACAGATATCGAGGACCGTTTACAGAGGGTCGAAAAACTTTGCCCCGTGTTGTTTGTGTTTGCACTTGTGACCACATTGTCTGTAACCATATTTTCAACATCCATGATTAACAGACGCCGTTAGTTTTTATAGATTTTTGTGTTTGTGGTGTGACGTAATAAGCGCAAGAGGTAAAAGGCGTGGTTTATGCGTGCATTCATTATGTCCCAGTGGAAACAGCCCATTTGTTCCCTTGCTTCTTTATTGTAGGTAAGGTCCAGTGGTTTCATTTTTCCCGCCATTTGTGACACTTCTGTTTAAGACGACACAAATTCGCCCGGCGTCGACAGAAAACGCCGAGCGCACGTGAGCGCGTGCCTCGCAGCGACTGCCGGGCGTAGTCCAGGCTTGCGCGTGGGCTTACGCCACATAAGGGGCTCCCGCCTTCGTCGTCGTCGTCGTGTAGCGTCTGGCGCGCCATGGGTACGCCGCGCCAAAGACGATGACGAATTTTTTTTTAGGGGCGAAGCTCCTAAAGCCATGGGTCTGTCCATCCCTTGTGTCTCGTGGTACGTGACCGCCGCATGCTTTCGGAGATGTCGCAAAGTGGGCCGCGTTGCACGCGCAAGAACCGGCTGCAAACGGCAGCGCAAACTCGGCACCGGGAGCGCGAGCTTGTCTGTGTTCGCCAACGGAGGCGCGAGCGCACGTGCACTGCGAGGGGGAGATCACACAAGAGATCACGCCACGAACCACAGGCAGTCGTTCTCGGAGATCGAACGACACGCAAGGACCTTTGCTCGTTTCCTCTCGTATGGTTCGGGCACAAGTTCGCCCTAAATAAAAGTTCTTTCTTTACCGTTGTGTCCCATCCTACGTGACAAATTGTGGTGGAGGTGCGGGGTAGTCCTCGATGGCGCGGGGTCTTTCACCAGGTCTGGGCCTGGGAGCATTGACTCCGAAAATAAAAGTTGATTTGTACAATGTACGCACACAGTCTTACGTCTTTCTTAATGATGTAATGGGCGAACTTTCACGGGAGAGTTACGGTTACCGATGATCTCCCCCTCTCGAGCTTCGCCCCACTTATCATCATTCATTCCGTGGATATGGCGTGATTTTTTTGCGATAGAATGCCCGTTGGCATAAAAATAACTTATTTACAAGTAGAGATGAGCACCCGTCTCTCGAAGGAAGTCAAAAAGGGAGTGGTGGAGGTGTCCCCAGGGAGCCACCGCTAGAGGTCGGGGGGTCTTTCAGGATGAAGGCCTGTGCCTCTCAGGTGTCTCTTTCTGGCTGAGTTCCGTGAAGGACACGCCCATATTAGATGGTCCGCATCCGCTTGTGGGGCCGGAGCTGTGCAGAAGGGGCAGGTGTCGTCGAACGGGATATGGTATAGCGTGGTGGCCACGCCCGGGTCACAGCAGGTGAAAGCGCCACTCCAACGCGAAGTCTGCGCAGCAAAACCTCTTCCCAGCGAGCAAGTCTACTCGATAGGTCCGTTCCACACGGGGGGATGAGGGCACGTGTGGCGCGACGCAGATCGTCCTTCCGTTGGAGAAAGTTCTGTCTATCGGATTGGTAGTTAAGGTTGGCAGCGGCCGAGGAATATACGTAGGGTGACAAGCCCTATCCGCTGCAATGTGAGCGGGGAGCGTGTTCCGCCAAATCCACAACAGCCTGAGAGGGCAGGGGTACGTGTCTTGTAGTGTGTGTCAAGCTATCCCTTCACAATCCTCACGTGGAGACGGCCACCGGACCAGCTGACGAAGAAATGAACGGCTATCGGGGCGAGGAAGACGATTTGCCATACGTGGCTGTGCCGTCGGAAAACGGCAACGAAAGGGATGACGATGATTGCTGCTGAATCTTTGTCATTCATTACAGTGTACAGAGCTGAAGAATGAACTGTACATAATTTAATGGTCTTTGCTTTACAGTGCCGTCCAAAACGGCTTTTCACTGCTGGGGTCCGGCTGCTCCATGTCTCCTGGGATCCGCTGTCAGTGTGGGAGAAGCTAGGTCGACCGCCAAGCTTTGCTATTTCTCCAGCCGTGCACCACTAGTGCAAGCTACCCCAGTTTTTTTACCGATGTGTTAAAGCGCAGCCCAAGACGAGGTACCAATAACACAAAGAAGACACACAACGCACTTTGTGTCTTCTTTATGTTATTTTTCCCTCGTCTTGTGCTACGCCTTAACACTTCGCTATGTACCAACTCGCCCAAACCAATACTCTGCTCAATTTTTTTTTTGACACGAAAGTGTTTTCGTCCCGGATACACGAACATTTCCCTGACGTCATATTCGTCACGGAAGTGACGCCGGTACAACGGAGCAAGTGGCCTGTAAAGGATGCACCCCTGCACACAGGCTCCCCTTGCGGGGAAGCAACCTTTAGTACTAAACAGTATGTTATGCTTGGGGTTGTTCGTTTTCGGTTTTTATATTTTAACACGAAAGAGTTTTATGCCGCGATACACCAAGAGTTCACTACCGTCATATACGTCACGGAAATGACGCTAGTACAACTTTGCTGAAGCGACCCACCAGCAGGACTTCGCTGGCCAAGCACACCCACAAGACAGCCGCCGAGCCGCAAATCATGCTCAGCTGCAGATTTCGCTGCACATTTCACTTTCGTGTTTTACCGATTCGTATGACAGTGAAATCGACCACAGTTTTTTTTTTTTTTTTTCATTCCACTTTATTTCCCGTAGCGTGTCAATTTCGGCAAGAACGTTAGCAGGGCGTAATTTAGCATATGTGAGATAGTATTCAGCGGGAAAGGGAAACAGCAGTGCAAGAAAAGGGTTCTGAGAAAGAGAAACGGAGCGCGCGTAAGGAAAGGGAAACAGCAGCTCCGGAGGGGGGTTCTGAGAGAGGGCGATGGACCGTACAACGTTCTAGACGTGCCTTTACACGTCGCTGAGTGGGCTAAGCTTCGTTCCACATCTCTATGGGTGACGACGCACCATGTCCTTGTCGCGGGCGCAGAGAGCCATGAAAGTACGTTACCGCGTAGGAGGCTAGAGCTGCTCTATATTCCGCTTCGTCATAACCGCCATCTGTGGTGAATGAAGCTGCGGTAGCAGCCCGACGCGAGCGATACTAAAACGTTCAACAGAAAGTTCTACAGTAGGTCACCAGAAGGTACCTGTGGGCTTTCTCATTCACAATCTCAGAAAGCTCTAAGCATCCCCAGTAGTTTTTGTTTTCCAGAAACAGCGGCGCTTGTTTTGGGTTTGGGGGAGAGGAGTGTCTTTTTTTCACAAACTCCATGTTATTACTCTGCTTTTCTCACGAACTGTTAAACAGGACGAAAAATTAACACACCTGTACACCGTAAAGATAAGCGACAGAGCGCAACAAGAAAAGCAATGCGCGAACGAGCGACACGTTAGCGAAATACGACATTCATGATTTTGAGTTCAGGCGCCACGAGATTGTCACCACCATTTCGAGATGACAGAACTCATATCTACTACATCACTGCGTCTAATTAGGATACTGTGAGATTTTTCTTTCAAATTTTTACGTGAAATCGACCTTCATGTGCATCTTTCTCACATCATAGCAATGTCAACTGGGTCCGTGTTTCACGCTAACTGGCGCAATGATATCCTTGTGGAACACGCAGATGTTTCCCACGAGCATGAAATACAACTGGTTACGCAATAACTAGTCATTTCCCTCCTGCTTCCTCAAAACGTAAATCTAGGACTTAGCAGGACTCTGCTGCGAGTCCTGCTCGGCTCATCCTAAACTACATGCAGTATGAAACCGGTACGTTCATATTTCACACTTCACCTACCATCATGCCCTTCCGAAGCATGAACATTTTACATTGGCGTGCATGGTAACTAAGTAAACCCAATAACTAGGAACAAACGACCATTTCACACGTGCATGCGCGAAAAAACTCGTGTGAAACATAGGTTTTATGATGATTGAGGGGTTTAATGCACCCGAGCTCCGCCTGGGCTTTGAGGCGCGCCGTAGTGAAGGGCTCCGGATTAATTTTGACCACCTGGGGATCTTTAACGTGAGACGAAATGAAACATGGATTTCACACATGCATGCTTCACACCGGTGGAGTGAAACAACCATACCTGCCAGGTTCGCCGGGAGGCACCGGGGCCGGGAGCTGGGGGGGTGGGGGTGGGGATAGAAAAATTAGTTGCAACAGAATGGAAGAATTTATATGCATTTTTAATTTCGTTACGACAGAGCAGGAACTTAACTGTTTCGTCCGAAATACTAACAAGCTACACCACTGGTCAGTTACTAAATCTTCGACGTGGCTGACGCCGCCCTTGTGAGGAAGTCCTGGGCATACTGGCAAGCGTAAAAATGTTCGCTTCTGTGTCACTTCGCCAAAAGAACGCGACTGAGAGTTGTGTCAGACATGGATGCTCGGAACTGGGTACGATTTTTCTTCACTATGCGGAACTGCCTCTCGCATTCAGCGCTTCTTTGGTACTGACCAGTTCAACTTGCGTGCATAGCTGGCAAGGTTTCTAAGCTCTTCACTCATATCGATGTCAACTGGTGTGCGATTGGATTGGATTGTAGGTAGCTCCGGCGCAATGTGGCCAGACTGTGAGAAAGGTTTGGCCAAACACGGGCGCGTATTCGGAAGATTTTTTTCTTTGCTCGTACAATCCTACAGGACCATCAAAATTCGGGAGTCTCCCGCATAATTCGGGAAACCTGGCAGGTATGCACAACTACATACACAACTATAAAAACTGTTTCACACCGCGTTGTTTTTTCCCACGAAGCGAGTGTTAAGGACGCTTTCTTCACATCGCGATTAAGACTACGCGCATCCACCGCAACTACTTCTGGGGCGATATATCTGCCAGTGCAGGAAAGGAAAATGGACGGCGATATAGGAAAAGGAGCGCGCTGCCGGCAGCCTCGCTTGAGCCTGGAGGGCGTGGTTGGGCGCCGTGCGAACAGCGGCAGCGCGGTTGTGTTGCTGCTGACCGCTCTGGTCGCCGCTGCTCCGTTTCGGCGCCGTGAACAGCGACCGGTAGCCGCCGCGCAAATGAGAGGCGCAGCTGCCGCCTGACGGCGCGCGCACGGCCTCGTTAGAGAGCACCTCATCCGACGATGCACACGTGCGCGCGTTTTGTAATGAGCACTCCCGAAGCCTGCGGCCAGCTCTGACGCTCTACAGGCGCGAAAGCGAAACCTCCGCGTTTGCCCAGACTGTCGTGAAACACGCGCACGCCATTTCAAATTGCGGGAAAATCAACAGTTTGGCTTATCTATGGTCGCCTTAAATGTGCATAAATCCTTCCGCGCTGTCTGAACAGTGGGGCTCCTGGGAGCTTTCTCTATTGCAATGTTGTCCTCTCACATCATGAGTTTTCCTCGAGGCGTTTGTAGTTTGGAGACAACGAGTGGTTGTTGCCTATTGTCCATTAAACTTGCAGCGGGAAAATTTTAATTTCAGCCTGCCACGAATAGCAGCACCAAAATTAGAACAAAAGCACAACATATACGCATCAGATCGAACTGGATGACACCCGTCATTATCCCGCAACAAAAGGGATACGAATAAAAATCAATCAGTCAATCGTGAAAAACTAGAATTGAAAGCAAAGAACCTTTATTGCATTGATTGCAGGAGGAGCGAGAAGAAAGGGCGAGGGCATAAGAGGTGGGAGAGGGGAGAGGGGGGTAAGGGGCCGGAGAAGGCTATCGTCTTGCGATGACATATGAAGCGAAGCAAGCAGCACGGAGCCATTTCTTGCGGTAAGGAGTGCGTGCTGAGGTTCCCAATTCGATGTGATTGCTTCGCTTTTGGGAGTTCAGCGTCCCCGGCTCACCAGCCTTTTTAGATGCAACGCATCGCATGCTCGCCCCTCTGTCCTTCCTGCGTCTGTCCGGCGTTGTCCGCACAGCTGCGCCTCTCCTCCTCTCCTCTCTCCGATAGCGAACACTCTCTCCCAAACAGCTGCGGGTTGGCGCAGCGCGCTCTCACTCCGTTGCTAGGCGCCGGTGGGCGGCGCTGCGCGCGCTGCGCATGTGCAGTACTCTCTCTCTCCGCGCTCTCCTCTCCTTCGGGCGCTGTGAATATAAAGCGGCATGCCGCGCTCCGGCGGTCTCAGTCGACGGTCGTCCACCCACCTCCCCTTCGCGTGATAATCCCTGCTATAAGCGTAATCAATACGATGGAAAACGCCAATGGAACCCCCCATGAGATGCGTTGCATCACACCAGGGTTCTCGCGAGGGGAGGTGGGCGTAATTTTTTGTTAGCGTTTTCTCCTTCGTGTTGTACCCCCCGGTTCCTAACGGCCAAAAGGCATCGCAAAGCCGGTGAGAAGGAACACTCTCATGTAGCCGCTTGCAGCCTTTACCGGATGTGCGACAAATATACATTTGCCCTCTGTACAAGATCGGTAACAAAACCTGTGAGCTGGTTTTGGCTTAAAACAAGTTTAGCAAAGCAAAAAAGAAAAAGAAATAGAGAGGGAGGGAGGGGGAGGGAGAGAGAGACCGAGAGAGAGAAGGCAGGAGAGAATGACAGAAGGAAAGAAAGACAGAAAGAAAGCAAGACAAACGAAAGAAAGACGAGCGTAGGGAGGGAGAAAGAAAGAAAGAAAGAAAGAAAGAAAGAAAGAAAGAAAGAAAGAAAGAAAGAAAGAAAGAAAAAGAAAGAGGGAAATAAAAAAAGAAAGAAAGAAAGGAAATGAAAAGGAAATGAAAGGAAAAAAGAAAACGATGCCAAGAGTTTTCATGGTTTTCTTACATATGCTTGGGGGGAAGCTTATAAAAACAAGGATTCAACATGGCTTCTGTGTGGCACCTTTTGTGGGTTATGGCTTGCAGAGAACGATGAGCAGAAAATTCCTCCCCACAGAAAGCAGCGTTGAACGCTAAATGATACTTCAGCGCGACCGCAGTTCTTCGGCAGTCATGCCCCTAGAAATTGGGTCGTAGTGCGAAATTAAAGGCTTTTTTTCAGAAACGATGTGCTTCTATGAACTAAACTAGGTACATTTGAGAAAGACAAGAACGCAGTGGTTCGTTGTAGCAAACATATTTAGCTAAATCGTAAATTGTGTAAAAGAATTTTGGCCAAATAAGAATACCAATATTGGAAAACCTGATGCACTTACTCCAAGCCGCCATATCGCATCAACCTTATGCGAGATCATTCAGTTTTGGAACGACAGCGCTCTTCGGTATGCTGCCGAGGTTTTGTTGCGCGGGCAGAAAAACTCCAGCGCACCCCAAATACAGCACGGCGTGACCATGATGCTTTGTGTTGCCTTCGTGTCGGGGTTTTGACACCTGCCACGTGGTCATCAACAGCGTAATGCTTCGGCATTTCTACATTTTTAATGCTTCCCTTCTGGTGCTTCTGAATACCAATACTACCGCGCTAATTTCAACGCTGCTATCAGCGGCAGGCTCCACTGATACCAGCGGTGGCAATTTTCCCAGCAGCTATATTGCCATTTGTTCTGATGAAGGAAGGAAGGGCCTAAAACACCTGACGTCGATATTTCGGCGTGCATTAAATCTTCCCATATGGCGTACTTTATCCATAGACTTCCACTGTGGCGCTCCTCATAGCCCAGGTGTAGCCTAGGGGCACAAATCTTCATTTTTTTTTCATGTAAATTATATTTTTAGGGCGCAGCCCTTTGACGGCCGTCTCTGGGCTGAGCCGCATTGTTGGCGTAAAACGATGGCAAGACCGACGAGTGAAAGAAAACGCGAACGATGAAAGAAAGCAAATGATGAGAGTTTCGCGAAATTGGGAGAGGAGGGCGGTTCGCTGTGGCGGCGCGAGCCGGCGTTATCCGAAAGTGTGCGGTAGGGGAGGGGGAGGGGGGGGGCAGTATCTGTGTTCGCACGGGTCTCTCGGCAGCGCGACCCTTGGCGAAAACGGGAGGGGGGCGTGCGCGTGGCTAGGATGTAAGTTCGCTTAAAGGGACCCTGCAACACTTTTTTCAACTTTTTTTTTTCAAATCATGCATTCTTGCAGAACGTAGTCACCCAACACACCTAGTACTTAAATTATGGAGTCACAAAGTACCTTAGCCAAAAATTACTGCTCTATGCCTATCAGATAACTTGTAAACTCGCCCAAAAGATTTTTCTCTCTCGCGCGGTCTTTACGTTCTTCGACGGCTCGAATTACGTCACTAAGGCCATGTAGCGGCTGTTGGCCAGTTTTCCTTCAGTTGCAGCAATGAATACTTTTCGATAGCAACTTAAAAAAAGCCACGAAAACAAAGCAGAAATGGAAGGCGTATCCGGTGCGACGAGCAAATCACGCAGTGCCGCTCCATGCTGGCGATAACTATAGCTTTCAGTGGTTCCAGACGCGAAGGAAAGTGTGAAAGCGCTTATCGAAAGTTTTGCAGGGTCCCTTTAAGACGCAGTTCGTAGTCCCTTCCTGAGACGCACTTCGCGTCGCCGACGCAGAGGCTCATCATCGCTGCCGTCGAGAGAACCCACGAGTGAGTGCCGTCTCAGCGCACTGCTGCTGCGCCCAAATATCGCATTAGGGAGTATCGTAATCGCAAGCGATTGTTTTACGTAACAGGTGTCAAGCTTTGTTCCACATTATACGCTCCCCTCTCTTTTTTCCTCCCCAAGCATTCCAACTTGCTCACTTTTATGCTTCGGAGTTTGCTTACCTCTAAACTTTGCCGCTTCGGGAGGGGTAATACATGGAAGAACTTTATTCAACCAAAGAGTTGGTAAATGGGCGGGGTCGTCAGTCTAGGATTCTGTTAGTTCTACCCGCCGTTCGCGCCCTTTGGGTCAGCCGTAGTGGACAATCGGTAAGGCGAACATGTTTTCCCAGGGGTTTGGATGGATATTATCACATTTCAATAAAATGTGTACACACTTTGTGGCGCGTCAGTGTTTTTAGAAGCACTGGGAACTCACCAGAGGCCTTAAGGTAACAGTTATATGTGTGGATTATAATGTACTTACCATGGGAAGAGCAGAAATGCACGCAGCAGGTTAGAACACATACATGGTTGACACAGGGATGCCCTTTGATCCCGCTGCTGTTCATGGATTACATGGCAGGGTAAGTAGCTAAAAAAGGACACATGAGGATGAAGAAGGGCACACAGAGATAACAACGGAGTCGCACAGAAAAAAAAATCTCTTGACAGGGGACACTGCTCATCACAGTTTCAAGAACCCGTCGGCTTCAAAAAACTCGTTGGAACGGTCTTGGTGTTTGCGCGGTTGTAGTAAGCTACAGGATCTCTTACTTTTTCCGCCGTGACTCGTGAGTCCCTTTTCCTGCTCAACTGATATGCATCACTAGGTGACCTCGAGCAGTGGTTATTCAATGACAAGTTTGCTTCTGACGAGTGCGATTCTGATGGGCGTAGACGCGTTCCCAGCGCCGGCGATGCGATCGCGGTCTCATCATTGTTCGCGAGCGCGTATAGCTTCTTACCTCGCCGTCCTCGAACAACGACGCCTCGGCTGAGCCTGCGTACGGGAGCGGGGCCGGCTCTTCGACGAGCCGATGCTATCGGGCGACCTCCCGACGGGCGCTGACAGGGATGCGCCTGCCGCTCGCAGCAGCACGCGCCGTGCAGATAAGCGTCGAGGCCGCCATCGGCCGCGGAAACGGCCCGGGATGAGCAGAAATTGATGGGACTTCGAATCGAATGCTGCCGTTCGGCCTACAATACGGCGAGACCGCAATCGAAGAAGCATCGTGAACGAACGTTTCAGTCAGGACCAGGGATTTTAAATCTCACACCGGCGCACCAGTAAACAAAAATAGAACTACCGAGTCTGAGTGGCTTAAGCGTTGCGCAGGTTTCAATTTCGAATATTTCAGGGTGATGCTCAGAACTGTCCGAGAATGTGGAGGCGAAAGCCTAATTGGGCCTTCCTCTGATTCGCTCTGGATCTGTGGTGTCCACCTCGTCTGCTGTGGGAGTCTTGATTCCGTCGTCGCGGACCACAATTTATGCCATGCTAAGCCGTGAAACACTGTTGACGACAACATACTTGCTGCTCTGCGCTCTGCTCTGCAGTACGTTCAAGATCCAGAAGCTCGTGAATAGGCTATTTTCACGACTCGTGGCTTGCACTTCTACAGCTCGCCTCATTTTTGGGCGAACAATTGGTTCAGGAAATACATTCCCTGCATTCTCAGGCTACAAGTTCCACGTCCTCGTCTCACAGTGGCTGCTGGATATATGTTGTTGCGGATCAAACAGCTGGAGCGGCCCACCGCCAGTCGAGTGTCTTCATCCCCATTCCGTTCACTCGGGGGAAGCCGCGTCGCTTGCGTGTTCTATAGCACGCAGACACAACTGAGAAGGAGGGGGAGGAGCAAACTTTAATAACAGGGAAGTCGAGCGGGTTTGTGGTCGGGGTCCTCATTCCAGAACTCCGTTGGTGCGGCCTGCCGTCTTCGCCCTTTCAGCGAGCCAAAGCTAAGTTTACTCAGCTCTGAGCTGGTAAGCTCAGTCTCTCACTGCTCGTGAGTTTCATTGGGTTGGATCAAGGTCTGGGTTTGTCTGGCATGTCCAAGCCATATGGTAGAGCGCAGCTGGGCTGCTGCAGTGCCTGCTCAGGGGGTATTATGTGGAGTGGATGGTGTGTAGCCGCGTGGGGTGTGGAAATGTGTTAGTTTGAAGGCGTAAAAGGGTGATTTGTTCTTTTGTTAGCTGGTCGGCCGGCAGCGGGATGGTGCGTCGTGTGAGCACGTAGTGCCGGGTGATGTCGTTGTAAGTGGTGAGTGAGTGATTGGTTCTCTCATCATCCCCTTGCGGTGCCCGGCGAGTACGTTCTCGGGCGTGAGCGTGCGCCGCTTGATTGCCACGTAGGGGCGAGTGGGCAAGCGTCCAGATAATCTTGATCGTTCTTGTGGGGGGGAGGAGGAGGGTATCATTAGTGCTGATATCTTGGAAATTCTTCCAGCCGTGTACGTTCGACACGCCGCTTGTGACTCCGTAATGGTGGTCGTGGCTTCGGTGTCGCCTGCACTCGATCTCGCCTGTACTTTGTAGGTGGCATTTGGTCCAGTCAAGCGGGAAAAGGCAGTCGCACACCGCAAACGCCTCAACGTGGTTTGTACCAACGATTACCCGCACAAGACTCGTCGAGCGACCTTCCCTGCGTGTCAAACTTGCAGCGTTCCTGGGGATATAGAACACATCCTCTGTGTGCGTGTCTCCGCTTCTCTTCACCACAGCTTACCCTGAAGTTGACTTGGCGACTGCGTGCTCATGCATGCCTGTACCTCCGCGATGTCCATGACGAGCGGAGGTACTACGAGCGGCTCTAGGTGTGAAGCGTCCAGACATTCCTCAGTATTGGCCCAGGAAATGTCACACTATTGTTCACAGGATTAGAACTGGATCGGCAAGAACACCACACTTTCGCGCTACAAGATACGGCCGTCTAGATGATCCCGAGGGTTCACGGGGCTCAGCCAATAATAACGACACGGCACACATTCTGTGGGAGGGCCCTCGCTTTGCCGACTGTCGACAACAAACCTTCAAAAACGTAAGATTGGTAAGGCCACCCAGCCTAAATGATTGGCTCTACCCAGGTCGTTTCAATCAGAGAGAAGAACGGCGCCTGCTCACCGCTCCACGAAACTTCCTCGAGACATCTGCCCTCCACCATTTCCTTTATTTTGGTACGGGATCTCGCTACCACAGCACACGCACGCAGCCTGAGTCCTGCGTTCCCTCTGGGATCGTGAGGCTGACATTCTGAGCCGGACTTAATTTTACCCCCTCCTTTCCCGCCCTACCATCCTTATAGGCCTCTAAGACAGCCCTTTTCCTAATAAAGCTACATCTATCTATCTATTTTGGTACCCCATTGGATGTATCGTACTTTCTTCCCCAACTCCCGTTACCTAATCCCTCTCCCCTAGACACTAAAATTCGTGAAGGCGTAACATAGTGTCTTTGTATCCCTTGCACATAAAATAAACGCGCGTTGTACCACCAGGAGCATCTTGTTCCCTCCCGTCGGTACCTTCACCTCGAGAGGCGGCCTGTATTGCACGTGCGGCAGCAGCCTACCCTGCTTTGGCGCTGCTGTTTCTCTTTCTTTCTTCGGCTCTACTATTTTGCCTTATCTGATTCTTTTTCATGAGAAAAAAAAAACTCTTCTTGGCCAATCCCCCTGAGTGGGTATGTTCCAGTTTTACGGGCCACCACCACCACCACCGCCATCACAGCACAGGCAGTTCGATCCTGGAAAGCCTGCACGGAGGGATCGGTCGCTGCGCTGCGACCCCGCGATTCCCGGCGCAACGGCGCGGCGTTAGGCCTAACGGCAGGCCTTGACGTCTGACTTCACCAACACGTACCCATAGAAAAGTATACTATTAGTACTTCAAGCCTCTGGTGCCATTGTAAGACATCAAAAAGTAAGGTTAGGCCTAAGCTGCCGCCGGCACCCCAATCGCCGTTGTCGTTCCAGCTAGTACGCACCCAGCATACTCGCCGTGGTGTATTGCATGCACAACGCAAGGCTCCAAAACAAAACATTAGGCTTAAACCCTGGCGCATACCGTAGGTCATATGTTCGCGCGGTAACTGCAAATCAACGTTTCGCCATCGTGAATAACAAAAATATGCAATGGAAATAAAATCAACGTGTGTTGTCTGGTGTACCATTTGTGCAATCATTTGTTATCGTATTTGAGTGAATCGGTAATTAAATTCTGTGACGATTGCACTCGAAAAGGTTTATCGGAAGTAACTAGTAATACCATTCTACGCCCTTCAATATTATATTGCTGTCATAAGACAAAATAACTGTTGTATGCGCACGTTCGATACAAGTTTCCCTCATCCCTGGCTTGTTTCTCCTTTTGGCATTTTGGAGCACGGTTTCATAGGGCACAACTACCAGACATCGCTGGTACCTGTGCCCGTTTGTGGTTGGTTGCGCCTTAGGCAAACAATCGAACTTTCCAAAACAATTTTATCGGTCTCGTTTTTAATTACAACTATGAAAAGTGATTGCTGAGCATCATAAAAGAAAAAAAAAAACACACGGGGCGCAGTCGTCGCTGCCACCCCGCGCACTTAAAGCGTCACTGCTCCGAGCGGCACTCAGGCGTCCCTCAATCCGCCGCGTGCAGACGAGCTGATTGCGGTGTCCCCGAACCCCTTCCGCTCAGTCCACCAGTGAAGGTAGGGGCGCGATTAGTGCGCCGCCATTGACACGCATTGGGATAGGGCACCTCCACACACAGACGCGATCCAGCGCAGGCACACACCGCCGCTCCTCCCCGGCTCAGGACGAACCACTGTCGCACACGCTCACACACCATGAGAAGCGCCAACGGGGGCGACTTGGCAAGTCTATACGCTTTTCGGAGGAGCCGCCCGCTCGGTTAAAAAGGGATTGTCTTTGGAGTAAGCCACAGTCGCGGCGATCGGAGGAGGCGCGTCGCGGTGCTGTGGTGCGCTCGCACGGTGTCCCCGCGCGAGACGGGAGATATATTATTCTGAGAACAAGTCCTGACTAGTGTTACGCCAGCCCCTCGGCCGACGGGGGCGCTCAGGGCGCGGCGGCCGGGATGCCAGTCTGGTCCTCGCTGGAGACGACGCTGGGCGACGTCGGGGGCCAGGTGGGCGAGTGGCGGCCATCGGGAGAGTTGCAGCCGCTGGGCTGGGAGGAGTCGGGGGAGGCGGGCGTCGAGGGCCGCTGCTGCGTCACCTTGCCCATGAAGCTCCGGATCTCGTCGAAGTATGGCTCGTCGCGGCGCGGCGACCGGTCGGCCCCCGCTCCCGGCGGCCCCGCGCCGTCGGCCTCGTGCTTCTTCAGGTGCCGGTCCAGGTTGGTCTGCTGGCCGAAGCAGCGCTCGCAGAGCGGGCACTTGAAGGGCTTCTCCTTGTTGTGGATGTTGCGCACGTGCCGCTGCAGGTTGGACGAGATGCTGAAGGAGCGCTCGCAGTACTTGCACTTGTACGGCTGCTCGCCCGTGTGCGTGCGCAGGTGGCGCGTCAGGTTGGCCGAGCGCGGGAACACCTTGCCGCAGAACTTGCACGAGTAGCGCTCCTTGGGCCTCGGGGCGTCCTTGCAGGCGGCCGGCAGCCGCGGAGGCGGCGGCGCGGCGCGCATCAGCTCCAGCGAGGCGCCCAGCAGCGGGCTCAGGAAGGACGAGAAGCGGGGCGCGAACGCCGGGAAGGGCAGCTTGTCGTGCCGGTACAGCGAGTCGAAGAAGAGCGTGGGCGGGATGGGCCGCGGGTGGGCCATGGGCAGCGCGGGCGGGGGTGGCGGCGCCGCCAGCGGACGCCGCGTGCGCAGGTCCAGCGGCTGGTCGTCGTCGGCAGGCTCGTGCAGCACGAGGCGCGCCTTGTGCGACAGGTCGCAGGGGGCCTCGGCGGCGGCGGCGGCCGGCAGCGAGGCGGCCGCGGGCCGCTGGGCGCAGAGCAGCGCCTGCGGCTCCGGGCAGACGGCGCCCTGCTTGGGCGAGGCGCGCTGGTCCATGGGCTCCGAGTCCGAGCTGAAGGGCGACGCGGCGTCGTCGCTGTCCACGAGGCTGCTGCTGCTCGGCTCGTCCTCCTCCGAGCAGCCCGACGAGGGCGGGGGCGCGAGCGCGGCCGGGGCGGCGCGGTGGTGTCGGCGCGGGTGGAGCAGCGGGAAGAGCAGCTGGAGCGGCGCCGCCGCGGCGCTCATGGGCTCGGGCGGCGCGCGGCCGCCTGCGGGCGAGGATGCGCAGAAGCGCTTGTGCTTGGACAGCGAGGTGACCGTGGCGAAGCCCTGGCCGCAGCGGTGGCACTTGATCTGCATGCGGCAGGTGGCATGCATGCGCTTGTGGCGGCACAGGTTGGAGAACTGCGTGTACGCCTTGAGGCACACCTCGCAGCGGAACGGCTTGACGCTGCTGTGGATGTGCGTGTGCTGCTTCAGGCCCGACGAGGTGGCGAACGTCTTGCCGCACTCGGCGCACGCGTGCGACCGGGCGCCCAGGTGCTGCGAGCGCACGTGCCTCTGCAGGTTCGACGGGTCCGTAAACACCTTACGGCACGCGTCGCACACGTAGCGCCGCGATGCGTCGTGCGCCGCCTGGTGCCGGATCAGGTTACTCTTCCAGCTGAACACTTTCGGGCACTGGTCGCAGCGGTACTCGCGCGCTGGGCACCGCGTCACGTGCTCGCCCAACCTGCGACAGCCACAGAAGCACATCCACAGCAAGCATGAGTTCACGCACTTACGCACGCACGCAAGCAAAACAAATAATAGCGCAACCCCGATTATACGACTTTCTCGGGACCATGACAAAGCGCCGTAAAATTCAGGCGTCGTAAAATTCGGACAATAATTGCTCCAAAAACACAGTTATCGCGACAGACTTGCAAGGAATTTCAATGTAAACTACCAACTAATGTTTGTAGGTTTCAAAAACCCAAATCACTAAAAAAGTAAGCACGAAAAGAATCATGCTTTGCAGGTGCCAGACCTTGCACGGCAGTCAGCGGTGATCATGACAAACACATGTGGAAGTCTAAGCCTGTCAGCGTAACCTCATTGGTAATTCACTGGTGAGAGGAAGAAATGAACATCGGCACACTGCCTTTGGGACTACCGCGCATTAATACCAAAAGAGACTCGAGCGAGGATAAGGGAAAGCGATTGTGCAGGGGAGCAGGCCGCTGCTGGAGCGGAGAGAAACGAAAGATTCGACGGAGAAATAATCTATGCCGAAGAGAACCGTTGGGTGGGCTCATCCGCGCAACAGGCCCGCGAAACTTTTATTTTGTCCGCCGATGGGTCGCGCGTTTCGCGTGGGTCGTCGGATAACGCGGGTCAAGCATGAAGTGGCGTCGGATAACCGGGGTTCTGTCCTTTACCGGAGTTCTGCTGTACTCTGAAAATTTAACACGGAAAGAGAAACGAAGCTTGCCGTTCAAACACCTCGCACCACAGTTTTCAGTACACTTTCTCGCAACAATCACGGCGACAAATGTTACCTGGTGCTCGATGTTCCCATAGTTGATCCACATGTTAGTTGACGCTAGCCTTCGTGTTGCAATGTAACTTCCCGTGTCAGATAATGTGACGCGTGAGGAGATATGGTCATACGGAAGCTGTCCCTAATTAGGGCACAAAACAGAGGAATGGAACCATATACTTATTTAGTAAGAAGAGCCTACGCTCACGGGAGAATGGTGATTTTGTATGATTCACAGGGCGCTGCCCATCACCGCGCTAAATTGACCTACTGCACCGTGTACGAACTGCCGATGCTGCGCCGTCGAGTATACGGAACGCCAACCGATGCATTCCACTTGAACACACCTGGCTTGCACCCCTAGACTGCAACGCCCGCAGCTGGCTTAAATGCATCCTGGATGAAATAAACGTCAGCTTGGTCCTCATCGGCCAGGACTGAGGCCAGCCACCACCCACTCTCCTTTCCCCCTCCCCTTTCCCTTGAAAGAGAAATAAATGTTATTCCTTCCTTCCTTTCTTCGTCCTCATCTCTCGCGTTTGTTTTTCAGCACGTCACGGTTCGACTCCTTTCCACTCACTGCTTATCGCCTTTATTCCTTTATTGATTCCGTGTTCCCAGGTGCGCAGCGGCAAAATGCGCACAAAAAGTATTCCGAAGCGGTGGGAAAAAAATCTAGTTAAAACACCATTTGCGTTATGCCGGCCACTTTCTCGATCATCCATTACGTGGGCGCGTGAGTTTTGTCTCCCAGTGCAGGCACTGGGCATCTCGGCCTCTCTGGCGACGCCCCGCCGATGCAAAGGAGATCTATTAGTTCTGCGGGCGTCGCGAATTCAATGCGTGCTTCGAGACAATTGTTTACGAACGAGCGCACCAAGAACAAAGGGAACCTCGAAGCTGCGCTTGACGTGGTACTCGTTTTTATTTTTATTTTTTATCAGGGGTGCACTGTCTTGGTGCCGTTTACCCCAGCGGGTTCTCTCCGCGATACATAGAGAGAGTGAAGTGTACGTGTCTTTTTCTATGTAGCATTCGTGATGTGGAGATACCGGCCCGCTCGGAAGCAAACGTTTGTGACGAAGGTACAGAGAAGGCCTCTATAAGACGGTAGAAACAGGTGAGAAAGGAAGTGACCGACCGAAAGTAGGCCCTCATCAACGCCCACAGATCACGCATCCAACTCTACGACTCCACCGCCTTCGTGCCTCGAGAGCTTTTGAAGCAACGTGTCCATTTATGTCCCTAAGGCCCTCAGAAATACTACGAGCATCGGCTACGCTTGCAGCTGGACAGGTTGCATATGCGCAGTGGGCATGCCTTGCCACGGAATCTGCAGGAACACGCCAGGGATAGAAACAACCGGAAGCTGTTGAGGGTCGGTAATAAGCACATAGGTGAGTAAGCTTCCGACCACCGACACTCCACTTTACGCGAGCAAGATAATTCCTTAGAAAGGGCTGTGTACGAGGCAGCAAATGAAAAAAATTCTGCTCATCAATCTGTGCTGAACGTGCATTGTGAACTCAGGTGATGAGAGCGCGCAGCAAACTCCCTCTCTTGGATTAGATATAAAATCCTCTGCCCCCATTTCCGTCCCATTTCCTATAGCCCATTTCCTAGTCACTTGTCTCTTTCCCTTCAACCCAACCTATTCCGCTACATCCTAGGTGGGATTAAGGGGGTCTCCCCGGGCTCGTACTCCCGGCTGTGGGTCCCCGGGGAAATCCACCCTCGGGTAACCAAAATTCCACTTTCCATTTGACCGATTCATTTATTTTACAATTTGGTATATAAACCGGTTGTACCGGTTGTTGGTATATAAACCGGTTGTGTGGTACCGGTCCACACATTTGATTTATATACGCTTGTCTAATTTTCTCAATGTAACCGATTCTCATGCCTTCCCATGAGCAGTGGGATATGGTGCTGTCCAGCTGCGGTGTCAGAAACCATCTTCGCCTGGCGACGAGAGCCGTCACAGCGGGAAATCTTTAGTAGTCCTGGATTAAGGACCTAATCCTTTTGTATTGAACTCAGCAAATGTTTATTGTCCTTCTCTCTCATGTAATGGCTGCCGCTCACATCCGAGGTATGTTACGGGCGCAACAACTGGCCATCACGCCTCTGTTTAAAATTTTTTTACAGCATAGCTGTTATAACCTAACTCCACCCCCCCCCCCCTTCTTTTTTTTGCGCCCGTAGGACGATAAAAGCCGCTCCCTCCTCATTTCAGCACAGCCTTTCCATTCAGCAACCTGTTCGCCTCTATACTCGGTGACAACTTAAGAACGGCACCGGAGTTGCCGCTGTGCCTTATCACCGTAGCCGGATGTTTCTCCGCGCGGCGCAATTAGGGCGTTACTGGGAATATTTTGAACATGGCATGAGCCGTTCCCGTGATTTTTTGGACTTAATATGCTTATAAACGACTCCAGTGACGACAAACAAACTGCGTGAGACAAGGCAGACGATATCATGCATTCATAGCAAACCCCTTTCAAAACGCGCGCGCACTAACGTCACGGGTCCGGCGCTCTGGCGGAGTGATACACTACATGAGGTGGTGCCGTTCTTGACTTGTAACCGAGTATAGCGTTTCCTATTCTGGTAAAAGATTTAGTATACTTCCCCTGGAAAAATTTCTTTTAAGCAATGCAGTTATGTTTAGAAGTGAAGCCAACCCTAAAAAAGGTCGTTGTAAGATTGGTTTTTGTAAGCTTGCTTTCTCACATTGCGTGTTGAATAGCGAAGCCTACTCCCAATTTCTTCTGCACGCTTTCCCGGTGCGACGACGCACCTTGAGGGGGAGTTTGTGGCCAAAGAATAACTCACAAACACTTCCGTTGGTGATCCATCTTCACAGGGTGGAACCGCAATTATTTTTACAGTGTAAAAATTCTTTTATCAAACCTATTTTTGGTCTGAATTCGGCGTGCGTGCGTGTGCGTGTGCGTGTGCGTGTGCGTGTGTGTGCGTGTGCGTGTGCATGTGCGTGCGTGCGTGTGCGTGCGTGTGTGTGTGTGTGTGTGTGTGTGTGTGTGTGTGTGTGTGTGTGTGTGTGTGTGTGTGTGTGTGTGTGTGTGTGTGTGTGTGTGTGTGTGTGTGTGTGTGTGTGTGTGTGTGTGTGTGTGTGTGTGTGTGTGTGTGTGTGTGTGTGTGTGTGTGTGTGTGTGTGTGTGTGTGTGTGTGTGTGTGTGTGTGTAATCCGACCTCCCATACCCCTGTGGGAGTGTATGCTATCGAAATGTTACAGTTATGGACAACGCAACGAACGCGTTTTAAAAGCGGATCTTAATAACCTTGATCATGGTCTAATGGCGTTAGCAAAAAACGCCAAGAAAGAAAACTGCGCCTCCTTTAAAGGGTGCACCACTGCAGATAGGGTAATAAAACAGTGAAGCCGGCTTTCGCGCCTGCTCGAGTGGGAGCACAAGGGGCATATGCGTATTCTCCCTTTTACTATATCATTTTAAAAATCGTAGTCTTTTTTGGGTTCCTATAACGGTTCCTTGTAAAATCCGGCTAAACTTGGCTTTACCCCGTAGCACTTAGCCTAGCCTAGCAAGAACATGGCAAAACCTAACAAAACTTAGCAAAGCCTAGCAAAACTTAACAAAATCGGAAGAACTTAGGTTGACCCCAGCTCCGCTGTTTCTTCAGCCTTGCACCAGTAGCGCAAGTTGCGCCATTTTTTTTTTTTTCGCTCAAATGCTGTTTACAACTTCCTTGTTTGAGACATAAGCTTCGGAGAGGCTTCACTGAACTGCACAAAATGTGAGTAATTTTCTTCGTTGTACCTTCAACCTTCTCTCGTCCTCCTTCGTGAAGTGGCCTTTCTATGGCTACTCGAAGGCTTGCAGTGAAGTGTTCCTTAACATGTTTTCAGATCAGACGGCGAGCGGCGTGATGGATGGCAAAGTCTCACACACTGCTGTTGGTCTCAATGCGAAAAGGAAATGAAAGAAGAAAAAAAGGGCGTATAAGTGTAGCAAGGAAGCCAGAAGCTCAGTTGATCAATACTGAGCACCTTTTTTTGTTTTTACTTTTTCGGCACCAACGATATTATTAGGATGAGCTAGCTGATTCCTGCACATGCCAGTACTTCGAAAGCGAGGGCCTACTTTCTAATGCAAATGACCAGGACCAAAGAATTTATTTCTTTCGGAGCGGGGACTTTGCTTTTTAGTAATTTGACCCCCATTTAAATCCGCAGATACTGTTGCAACAATGTGGACCCGAGGTCAGGACACGACAGAAACGGGAGCTGTTTGTGCGAATCGGTGGCAGGGCGTCTTCAACCAACGCCCATGTCAAAGGCTCCTCGCAGGCCTTGATGTCAGTTCCGTGTCAGCACAGTAGGAAAGTGAGCAGTGGTGTTCTCGGACTCACCAAAGCGGCTCCCTTAACACATAACGTATCCTTTCAAAACAACAACACACACACACAAAAACGTTGCATCTCTCGCAGTATTGAATACGTTCCTCGCGTGAGGAGACTGATTAACTCTATGGCAAATTTTTTACCCGCCTATATAATTTCGCTCGCCACAACCATGCCCAATAACCCACCACCAGCCTCCTTGAAACTCAGGACTTGGAGCTAATTCGCGGTACCGTTGAAATTCATTCGAATGTAGCTTCTGCATAACCAGTGAGTAAAATTCAGAAAGAAAACTAAGTGGGCGTCTCAGTTTGCTTTTATGGTGCGAGATTGCGTGAGCGTCTCTCATCTTTGAGTTGTGTCGCTGAGCTTAGTGCCACGGAGTTTTGTTCTGCAAAGTTTAGTTAAACCCGCAACACGGCAACCCGGTGATATTTAGATCTTTTAGCTTAGTTTTATTCTGAGAATTTCTCTTCAAACTAGTGTTACAGCAGCTATTTGTACCGCTTCGTTGTGCAGATATACAACTTTTCCGAGCGACATCACTATTCGTGACAAAGGTAGTGTTTTTCGGCTGCAAACTAGATGATGTGGCCACAAAAGATGGTGTAGACGTTTCCTATATTGCTTTTGCTGCGCTTCTATATCTCATGTACAAAGGCGAGCTCACGCCATCTAGTGAATCGCCCGCGAGGCAACAGCTGAGCACGCGCACACGGCGATCTAGTGAATCGTCCACTGGGCAGAATTTTGCCGACCGCTTCCGGCCGTGTTGTTTGGTTACGGGAATCTGGGGACGCCCCGTTTTTCGCAACTGCCGAAGTAATCCGTCGGTGATGGTCACGCAATAATGACTAGAGACTGATTAGCGCAACTGATAGTAACATCGCCATATGACTAGAGACTGATTAGCGCAACTAATAGTAGCATCGCCATAGAATCCTTCCACAATTTCCCGCCTACTTCCCTGAAGTCGCCCTCTCCCTTCCCCCTTTCTTCATCCTACTCCTCCACTGGTGTGAAGAAATGAATGAAGAGGGGTATTTATATCCGTAATCCCGCACCACTAACCAAGTATTGAAGTTCAACACCAAGTAACGGAATGATCACCACTAATGTGGGGAACAGAATGAAGAACGGCAACGAAGACGAACGCGTTGACGCAAAGTCAGACGCACCTCCCAAATACTTTGCCAAATGCGCCAGTAATTTTTCCTGCATTAAAAGATAGGTGCGCGCTTCGTTGAATGGAGGACGGGCTTGACGCTCGTATCCTGACAGGAAAACTTAGATCTGTGAGGCCACGCCAGCCATATTTTTATGGCGCCAAACAACAAAAACGATAGCGACGATGCCGATCGCGCATACGTTTATTCACTGCGCTTTCCCGTTGTTACCCCGCTATCTCCTGCCAATCTGGCCTCCGACGCAGGCCGACAGCGACGCCCAGGTGAATCGCCGTACCCGTGTAGATGGCGTATACAGTGCACCCAGATGACTCTCTCGGTGGGCGGCAATCTAGCGCAAAGGAAGATAGGTTGGCGACGTCGTGGGAGCGCTTCCAGCAGGCCGTTGTGCGGTTGATGTTTGTTACTTGGTCGTCAGAGTCTCCTTCGACGGCGGCGACCTTGCGCGCTGCGCGAAGCCCCCGGCCGGTCAGCAGCAGCGGCGGCAGCCGCGGTAGCAGCAGCAGCAGCCTCCCATCGGCATCCCAAGGCCGGCAGGCCCGAGGCAACGCCCCGTGCGATGGCCCGGTTTCGCCGCCGCTGACGGAAGCGAACCGGGCGTGTCCGAGGCCGGCTCCTAACGCTTCCTGCCGGACAGCGGCGTACTGTACTCGCCGCCGCACCCGCTGACGCCGCCGCCCAGCTGTCCCGAACTAGCCGTGGGCGCGAAGAAATGGCCGGCTTTGCGCCGGACCCGCTTCTCGGCTGCTCGGGCGCAGCGGCAGCGGCCATCTATCTCGCCGTTCGATTCGATCGACCTTGCATTTCGTCCATGCCCCGCGCGCATGGGCAGGCCGTCAACTTGACGCGCAGTGCGCTCTCGCCGTTACCCTTCGCGGGCTGACGCGGGACGTGGTCGTCGGCGTCGGGAAATATTTTCTGTCCGAGACATTTTCATCGCCCTTACTAAGCGGGTGCGCCCGCTGCTCGGAACGGGGGAAGCCTTGAATGGCGAGTCATCACTTTTTCCCCCCTCCGGCCGGGTGCTGGCAGACGCGCGTCGAGGCACATCTGGTTACTTTTCCTCGAGGAAATCCCGGCCGTCTCGCACCACTTACTGCCGCTGTAGCGGACCACCAGAGCATATCGCGTGCGTGGCGCCCGCCTCGCGTCTTGTTTCTTTGCGTTCGCCCCGTGAGCGGGGGAGGGGGAGCAGCGGCCGCCGCAGTAGGAAGAGGAACTCTCTGCCCCAGGAATGGGCGCGGACGTTGCCAAAAGACGCCAGTTTCTTCGGCGTTTTTTTTTCTCTCCACAGTATTGACTCCTATTCCGACATTTCTTATTTAGCAGTCTTTTCTTATTCTACAGCCTTGAAGAAAAAGTGCATTTTTTTTATTGTTCAGTAATACAGAAAACATAGTGGACCATGCATTTGTCATCTAATCTATTCCTGGCTACCATGCCTCCGGGGATTGCAACGCGCACGGGCCCATGCATATGCATATATTGCCCTATATATATATATATATATATATATATATATATATATATATATATATATATATATATATATATATATATATATATATATATATATATATATATATATATATATATATATATATATATATATATATATATATATATATATATATATATATATATATATATATATATATATAAATGGTCATGAAGCTTCGAAATGGTATTCAAAGTGGGAAGAAAGAACCAAGAACCTCCTAGTCCTAGGCCCCATGAGACGCTTTAAGCTCCCGTGTATACTCACACGTAGCCGTATAAATCAAACATCCACCGGGCGCTGTCAACAAGTCCCCAGGGGCTTTCCAGTCGCTCCCTGACTGCTGCTGTCGCGGTGTACGTTTAGCGAAAATAGACACGCCTACACTAATTAGCTGCGTTGTTGCGGTAATTCCGCCTAAGGCCCAACATGCTGTCACTTCGCAGTTCGACGTAGCCCGAACCAAGCAGCGTCGAATTTGTCCGAAGACAATGCATGCGCGCTTGCTCCACATAATGGCCACTGCGGTCCTGATTTAAACACTGCAATTTGCGTTCTAGGACAGCAGCGTAATCTCTTCTCTAGCGCCCATCGGAGCACGCATCCTAACAGCGGCAACATGCAGCGCGAATGCTCTCCCGGTGTTCGCAGCAGCCCTCGATGGATTCCACCTAACGCATTGTTGTGGACGAAGCGTAATCTTCTCGGCAAGCCGAGCGAATGCTCGCAGTAACGTGTGTGTCTGTGGCTTTGTGCGTTCGTAGAGCGGTGATTCCGGTATTCGTGTCTCTACGCCTAAATGATCCTTCAGATAATCTTGCGTTAAAGTAAGATATGAGCCAAGTCCGACGTGCTTTGATGCATCTCCATTCGTACCGGTTTTAACTTCTCAATGCGTTGCCATGCACCATACGGCCACAGATGCGCCGCAAGACCAACTGCTTTTTTGCGTTCAAGAGACGCGTATGTGAGGGGGATTTTCTAATGGAAGCGACGGCTGTGTCACACAGCGGGCAGTTTCTCTCTCGCGGACCACCCGACGCAAAGACCATACGTACTTTCCCGCTACGTTTGAGCAAACTGCAGAGTTGACGACTTCCGAAGAGTCCTTAAAACACTGATATAGTGAATCATCTGCTATAGCGAACTAAACACAGACTTTGGTTGGTCACGCGTTATTTCAATGACATTCTTTTATTACGAAACTGAAACCGTGAGAGCCACGCGATATCGAATATAACGAAGAAATTTTTGACCAGGAGGTTGAGAAGGTAATTGGAAAAACCCCCCGTAGTCCTAAACTGCAGAAGGATAAAGACCCTTTTGTTCGTGGACACTGCGGAAAACTTCATCCTTCTTAGTGCTGTGAGTATCCACCAGACGAAGATGGCATCCTTTATCAAGTAAATAAGGACGCAGTCGGGTTTTGTCAAGTGAACTCTGTTTTGTTGTAATTTCGCGTACTCATGTTCCGGTTCATTGAGCTCGAGATGCAACAAGGAGAAAGGTAAGGGTTACCTTGTGTATCGTGGGTTCGAAGCCTCAAAAAATGCATTTTTGCATTACGTATTTTTGCGCGAGCCAGATTGTCCATTTGATGTGGCCAATTTTTATCTCTACTGCTATAACGAATATCGGTTATAACAAACTAATTTGCTGTCCCGATACTGCTTCGTTAAAACGAGGTTCGACTACTACCGAATGTCAGCCTTCGCCTGAGCGGGCCCGCCGAAGACGAGCTGTTGGGGCCCGGGTGTTCGAGGAAGGCGGGGCGCCGGCCAGTGGTCGGAACCCCCGGGTCGTTGACCCCCTAGCGCGCTCCGCGACCGCGCCCCTTGGCGAACTACCGGGAGAGGCGCGGGAACTGGAGCGCCGGACAGGGCGTGGTCAAGTGGGCCACGGCGGCGGCCGGCCTTCGGCGCGGAAGCCGCCGCTCGGCTACCGTGCGCCGCCGCCGCCGCCGCCGAGCGCTGGCCATCTTCCGACATCCATCGCTCCTTTCACTCTTCACACCTCTCCCTGTCCGCCGAAATCCCCTTAGCGCCGCGCACAAAGGCGGCCACCGCGCGGACGCTCCGAATCGCAATGAAAGCGGCGGTCGGGGGCTCCAGCATCGCGTGGCTACTTTTCCGCATTCGCACGGTCCGGCCATAAATCTCCGTGCCTCGGAGAGAAGCGTTTGATGCGGCCGCTGTTCGGGCAACCGATGCCAGTGAACTGCAATTGAATTCCGCCTACAACTATTGTTTGCCCCGGGTGGCCTTTTCGCTGATAGCGGGCGCACCATGGCACGCTCCCTCTGTGATCGGAGGATTCGAAACCACATTAAAAAGAAGCTAGGAAAGTCCTATTCACACATTAAGTCCTCATCTCGCTAGGACAGCAGAAAGAAAATTATTTTTGGTAGATTGTTATTAAGAACATTATTTATTTTGGCGATCCATGGTAGGTTTTTTAACTCGGCTCCTCTGGGATCGCTTTTTATTCTGCAGAACTCACAGGCCGACCCAAACCGACCTTTGTTTTACGGGGAGGGCTTCATCTGTGACGCCGCGACTCATGCTTCCTCCGCCGAGCCGGGACGAAGACCAATAACCTGTGTTGCCGTATACATCAACTTCAGCAGATGCTTATTCTCGATTGAAATTATGGAGTGATTGATCGACTGGTTTATCGATTAAAATTGTCGACAAACTGAAATGATTAAGGTGATTAGCGGTTCTATAAAGCGGACGATACAATACTCCGTAGGTTCGTGCCAAGTTTTGCAGATTTCTTCTGGTCGACCCTCCTAGTGCTTCCGGATTAAGAGTTATTGATCTATTTAACATGTTGACTGAGTGAAATGGTTAGTTGCTTAGCCACTTCATTAAGCCACGTTGTCCGATATCCATCGGCGTCTATTTGCTGTTTTCTGGCTAGGCTTCAGAGTACGCGCATAGGCGTCGGTGTCAAGAATACAAAACATTTGCGCTGCGGACAATCCCACTGACGTGGTTCGCCGGCCATTACAATTAACTTTTAACACAATTTTAAAAACATTCCGTTGATAGCTAATCTCGAAATTAATCGAGGACCCTATATGACTAGACTGTCCGAACATTGGCACGTTCCTCGCCCACGTACAAACTTCACCTCGCAGATGATTGGGTATACCCTTCTGAAGTTGTTGAATGGGCTTGTATTTATTGGTTTTGATATTAACTCGTGTACTACATCTATGCTGTATACCTTGTTTGTTCGGAAAGAATGGGATGTTTGCGATTAGTTCCTTCTGTTTTGTACGGTTTGTTGCATATATTTTCTTTTTAATGACTATTGCTTTCACGTCGTTATGTGCACTGATTGATGCGCTATTTATTGTACTCTTGAATAGGTTGTATGTAGGTGCTAGGAGTTTCGATTGACACCCACAAGCTGTGTCTATGCGTTGAGTTTTTTTTTTGTTTGTTTGTTTTTTGCACACCGCTGTTATCCTGACTGTGAAGGATGTAGGGCATGGTCAAGTTGCTGAGTGCAAATTTTTACCCCCTTTTCCGCCATAACGTGTGTACGTTTACGGAAACAAATAAACACACAAATAAACAAACTAACTATGCATCCGCGAGCTATAAGCTTCACCACGGTGCAGATATTCCTCGTATGCATGCAACATCCACGAACTGTTTTCACAATTTATCCTTTAAAAATGGTGGAACAATTGAAATATTTTTGTGGGATATTGTGAAAGGTAAACGTTCTTTGCAACGGCTGTTTTGAGTCTGTGTTGACCCCTTAGAATCGCGTATGCATCGCAGAAGAATTGCAAACCGAAAATGTTCGCGAGAACTTCTGCTACATAAATTAAAAAAAAAACTCAAGAAAATGCGCCGTGTTCTCGTTTATCTTGAAGGTAAGTTGCGCTTGTTATGATAACAGATATGGACACAGGGCACAGGGGGAAAAAACGTACACTTTCACACTTGTTTTTCCTGTGTCAGTCTCTATTATCATAACAAACGCAACTTAGAATCAAGAGCATGGTACACCAACCACCCCGACATGAAGCTTTAATGAACTCCCTTTTTTTATCACTGACACCGCATGCTTTAATGTCCTACCAATGCAAATCACCCCTTTTCTCGTCGTCTTTGCGGCATTTTACGTCTTTTCACAGTCGCGAAAACGTTTCAAGTCAAGCCTATTGCGGAGCTAATACAACTTTGTATCCTTCCCATAATTCCCACCATGACACACAGTTGCAGCGACAGTTTCCTCTTTCGTATATTTTTGCAAGAAACTGTGCAAGTGAGGCCATCCGGCATAAAGTCTTGTGGTGGTGTCCATTGCAGTAGTGCAAGGCTTAACTGCAGCCCGTCTGGTCGATAAGCGAATAGCAGGACGTACTTATAGTTGCACCGCGGACATACCAAGGACTATACGAGGGATAAGATCGGCACAGTTACGTCTCCTACTTATCATATTAATCGACAATGTCGTCCTTCAATATGCCCTGGCGGTAACTAAAGCGTGCGCATGTACTGATTCGCCTCCACACCCTTCCTCCCTGATCACATCGCGTGACTGCGTTTTGGTGTTCCGCATGCGCGGCGCTTGTGCAGTGCGCAGTGAATCGGCACGCGACCAGATTGTCAGTTCCAGAACGCCGACCTGACCAGAATAAGCAACCGGATTTGATATCCAAGCAGGGAACAGAACGAGCATTGCGTGCGGCGAATAGCTAGCCTCTTGTTTATCGCGTTGTTTTACCAGACCTTAAACGTTCTGTAAAAACAGAACACAGCTTTGTCTTAACACAGCCAAGCACTGTGCCAAGCTTGGCCACGTAACGCAGGTTTATTTCGGAGACCAGCTGCAGGAAACACGGTATCGATACGACAAAACATACTTCCATGGTAGCTGTGATGCTTTACACCGTCACCGTCATCATTATCGTAGTCATCGGGTTGCATTTGATCAGGAGATCGGGCGATAAGTGTGGGTGTCCTCTTTTCTGTCTTCAGGTGACTTCAAGCAATTTACAGAATGATAAGGTGCACGCCAACCAGACTTGAATCAAAACGGAAGCGACGAAAAAAGGCGAATAGAAAAAAAACTTCCATGACAAAAAATTACCCCATCTTCCCGTAGGGGAACCCTGAGTAGTATGCAAAGCAGCCATGTGGTCGATTCAAGTGCCCATTAGTTTTAAGTTCGTCGTTTCCGTTAGGTTGAGGTACGTAGCTACCGTTATATTTACAGTTTGGTTTCCATGGTAACTACCACACTTTTCACTTACCGGAACTACGACATGGGAAATTGCGTTGAGCCCATGGCTGTTTCACATACTACTCAGGCTTGCCCTACGGGATGATGGTGTAATTTTATTAGATGCGACGGGGCTATGTCCCTCCCTTGTCGTTGTTACGCCGTCCACACCCCCACTGCGCATGCGGGGCTTGCTGAACGCCCGGTGGTGTCTTACACTTTAATGGCTCCTGGAGCGACAGTGTTACCGGTGTCTTCCTGGGCCGGCCCGAGATCAGCCGAGCATGCGCAGTGGGGGTGTGGACGGCGCCACAAGGGAGGGACATAGCCCCGACCATGACATGCTGGAGCGACAGTGTTGCCGGTGTCTTCCTGGGCCGGTGGATGGATGGACGACGGGCGATGGACGACGGAGCCGAGAGCAAGAGATGCTTTGCATCTAAGATATTCAGGAAAACAGCTGTTGCTCTTGAAATACGCGCTCATGAAAGCCACAAACGAAGCTGCACCGGCACAATAAACTAATTTGTATACTATTTTCTGGCTATTAGCATGGGGTTGTGGGTGATTGTCTGTTGCGACAATTCGTTTGATCGACGGTAAAGTAGGACTTACCAGGCCCACTGAGCGAACCTTAAAGGCTCGCGTTTTCTATGCCCCGAAAAAAAAAACGATAGCGAAGAAACGCAAGAAGTAAAGGATCGTGTCGAAGTTGCTAGCGCCAAAAGACAAAAAAAAAAAAAGCCGGGAAAGATAAAAAAAAAATCACGCCATATCCACGGAAATGAATGATGATAAGTGGGGCGAAGCTCGAGAGGGGGAGATCATCGGTAACCGTAACTCTCCCGTGAAAGTTCGCCCATTACATCATTAAGAAAGACGTAAGACTGTGTGCGTACATTGTACAAATCAACTTTTATTTTGTTCTTTTATTTTGTTCTTGTTCGTTTGTTGTTGTTGTTGTAGGGTTCGTGAGGCTGCAAGCAAGCGCTCGTATCGGCAGGCAAACCCCGATGCAGTGAGAGCTCGCGAGGCGGCTGCAAAACGCATCAAGCGAGCTCAGCCCGAAGCTGCCGACGCGCGGTTTAAGCGCGACTTTCTAGACGAGATATTTAGGGCGAACTTGTGCCCGAACAAGACGAGAGGAAACGAGCAAAGGTCCTTGCGTCTCGTTCGATCTCCGAGAACGACTGTCTGCGTTCGTGGCGTGATCTCTTGCGTGATCTCCCCCTCGCAGTGCACGTGCGCTGGCGCCTCCGTTGGCGAACACAGACAAGCTCGCGCTCCCGGTGCCGAGTTTGCGCTGCCGGTTGCAGCCGGTTCTTGCGCGTGCAACGCGGCCCACTTTGCGACATCTCCGAAAGCATGCGGCGGTCACGTACCACGAGACACAAGGGATGGACAGACCCATGGCTTTAGGAGCTTCGCCCCTAAAAAACGCAACGTAGCAGTAAACGAGTATTTGATAAGTATCAGAATGGTTTCGCCTTGAAATGACGTAAGCAAACTGGAGTGCGCGAGAAGTTTTTTCCTTGTTCACTTCAGCAGTTGTGTAGCCTTGCCACTAAGTGTGCTGCTATTATTATTAGTTTATAAGTTTTCATTTACTATTTGGCTCATCTAACAGCGCAGGCATTCTCCGGCGTAGGGCCAAATGCTGCAACCAGCACCCAACAAGGGTTAGAGAGACGATAGTATCCCCAATCCGAAATATCTTGTTGCCGCAAAATACGACGGAAACTCAAATTAACTTTGACGATACAAGAAAATAAAAAGCACTGCGGCTGAAATAAATAAATAAATAAATAAATAAATAAATAAATAAGTAAATAAATAAATAAATATATAAGAGGTCTAGATGAACACCCACAAACACCAGCAGGTATTGTCTATAAAAGAAGCAACAACACATTTACATTCCTCCAAAGTGTTATGATACCATTTTAATCCCGGCCATCACAGCCTATTATGTCGCTACAGGAGGCGGGCCTGTCATATTGACTTCCAACTGCTCCCATCCTGCTCTGTCTGAAGCCATTCTTTGCCTCCGAATTTCCCCACCCGATCACTCCGTCCAGTTATCGGTCTTCTCATACTTCTCTCGGTTCAGCCCCCTCATTACCCTGATGGCGCAACCTAAAGGTCAGTTCACATGACATGTACAGCCCAACTGCACTTCTTGCCTTCACAATACCAAATATATCATTACAACTAGAACTAATCGTTCTAGGTTTAAACTGGCAAACACCCATGAAAGGCTGCCAAATTTATCCTGCCGGATTTGATTTTAACAAAAAAGGATCAGTTGCTTCAACCGCGGGGTGAACGGGGGTGGGGCTTCGTATCCTCAATGAGTCAGTGATTACCTCGCATCTACCTCTTTTCAGACGTTGTTTCCGGAACCCCTTTTGTAAGCCGTAACAGGGTTCAACATTCTAGAAAGCCTTCAGAGGATTGTTGCTGCTATTGTACCGAAGTACCAAGGAGGTTGACTTATACAACCTCCTTGCGAGGTACTTATTGTACCCTTCCTTCTTGTGGTTGCGTTTTTGTCTCGTCTTCAGGCACTGGAGTTGGGGTACGGGGTGTTTTTTTTTTTTGCGTACCTTGTGCGCACTATGTACTGCAGAAGACACCAGAAAAAGCCCTTAATCCGTTTTCTAACCCTTTCCTGAGTTTTGCAATGTCGTCGAGGAGGCGGGTATAAATGCGCTTTAGTTATTGCTGCTTCTTGAAGTCGATGCTCAAACGACCGTCAAGCTCGGTCAAAAAAGAAAAAAAAAGCGCGTACCTGAGTGTGTGTAATTCTAATCAAGTAATTATCCGTTACTTCATTGGAAGTAAAATGCACGCTTGGTGTATGAACGCAACATCTCATTCGCTTGTGCCTGTGTGGGCACGTTTCTTCATTCCTGTTTACCTTTAATTAAAAGACATGCCATCTTTTACGTCTGCAATTTACTGTTGTTTTATGTTATCAGCAATGCTGAAAGAATCCATATTTGCCCAAACAAAACAGAAACATGTTTATTTGTATTTATCGTGTACGTGTTAAAAATGCCAGACCAAAAAGTGCGCCGAAATGAAGAAATAACTGATAAATTATGAATGGTAATTATAACTCAGCTACCTTTTTCTGGGCTCCTAGCGGGCGTTTTCGACGAAGTTACTCCATTTACTGCACGTATGCAACCTACACGTTTCCAAGGATTTACGAACGTGGCTGAGTGCAGTGATTTATAGGCAGCCCAATAAGCGAACGATATAAAAATGTCTGCCAGGCAGCAACGTCAAGGCCCTCGCAGGTGGCTCGCTAGAGGCGATTTGCTTTGAAATAGTGAAAGTGCTGTGTGCTCGCGCGGTCTCGTGTCAAGTGAAAAACGCAGAGAGTGACTCGATCGGTTTTGCACAGGAATCGCGGCGAGTGTCTGCTCTTTCTGGGAGACTCGGCGGGGGTCACGGCGAATACCCCCCTCAATGCCTGGGTGCGACAACTTAGCTGGGAGGCAGGGAACATTTATAAGGCGATCGGGTCCGTGATACACATCCATCACTCGGCTCTACCCCCCGAAGGTACCGCCCAAAGGCACCAGGAACGCCGGGAGACAGTTCCCTGTCGACAGCTCCGCAGTTTGGCAAGGGTAAGGCGCCGCCGCCCTGTAGTAGTGGCGACAGTGCGAGCATTCGGCCCACCCAGGCACTGCTAATGCGAGCCGCGATTCCAGCGTACGCCAACCATTTTGGCACCAGGGTCGGGGAACCAGATTCCGGACGGGCCAGCTACTAGCACGTGCTGGCCGGGCGCGTTGGCGCGCCGTCCAAGGGGACGTCGGAGGAGCGGACGCCGCGGGGACGACGCCCTGGCCGGCGGCGTCGGCCAGACCTCGAAGCGGCCTCGCGTTCGGGAACAAGGACGCACCCACTGAGATGACCAGCGGCGATCCGCAGCAGCAGCCGTCCTCTTTCCCGTCCCACGTTGGGCGCCGCGGGGCAGAGGCAGGGCCCGCGTGCTCCAGAAGGCAACAGCTGATACACCGCGCCAGCCTCGCGGCCAATCATCAGAACGCGCGCGCGAGGCAACGTTGTCGGACGCTGCTGGGCCGCCAGAGGCGAGAAGTTTCTGCCTGCCAGGCCGCAGCATCGAAGCGCGCGCCTCCCTTCTTTCCGCCCGAATACCTCACACACGGCCGCAGTTTTCTCCTAAAAACGCACGAAGCGGGGAAGAGATAACAGGGACCCCCGCAACGTTCGGCGCTGTTTGTAACGGACACTCGGACACCAATTAAGCGGCCCACGCGAGGGCTTTCGTGTAGGACCGGAGCGGAAAGATGGATGTACTTAGCCGCAGGATATGGAAATACGAGCCCGACAAAATGTGAGACACTGCGAATTCGAATAAAAATACGACGAAGCATAGAAAATACAGCGCCCACTTAGGAAGTGAAAGAAGAACGAGCGCAGTTAAACACAAAAATACTTAATTGCTACCGATGTCCATGGGGCGGGACGTAGTCACAGGAAAGAGGAAGGACACGAAGAAAGCGAAGACCTAGCAGAGGCAACTCCGAGGACACCTAAGCTCTTCTGAGGAGTTGTGAACGCGAAAGCATTAAGGTCTTAGTGACTGCCGGTGAGTGTCCAGTTGTACGCCGCAGGGCGCTCTGCGCCCTGAATCCGTGGTGAGTGCTGCGCCGCTGGGCACGTCGGCTCAATTTAAAAATGCTGCCTGTTCGGAACGATCAGCAGCAATTTTCTTCTTTTATGCGTCTTCCTTTCTTTCTTTCTTTCTTTCTTTCTTTCTTTCTTTTCGTATTTACTGTTTCGTTCTCCGCCATATTATGTATATATTTTTAGTTTTTCTCCCGTTTTTTTTTTTTCCTCGGTCAATTTTTTTGTCATCTTTCACGTTTTGCTGCGTGTTCATTTTATATCTCTTACGATCCTCCACGATGTCGAACGCGTTTAATATGGTAAACTGGATTTCGCCTCTAAGTAGGTCTGATGGACCACACATTTTGTACACTACTCATAGAAAACACGGATAAGGAAACGACAACCGCTTTTTTTTTTTTTACTTAGTGTTTAACGCGGTACGTTGTTAGGTGACTCGCGAAAACATTTGTGGGGGTAAGGTTTTTCTTCTTAATCCTTATCGGCAACTAGCGGCATCTATGAACAAGGAAGAAAAGCCCTTTTTGCGTGAAACACTACAATGACCTTACAATGAATGAATTAGCACATCGTTGACGTATGCGCTGGCGTGTCTGGTGACGTAGGCGTACTCACCAGTTTGGGCATGACCCGAAGCAAAAAAAAATGTTTGCAACCGTTTCAAACCATAGATACCTTGATCGTTAAACGAGCATGCTACCAGCTGTGCTACCGATACTCTTAAATGCGAAAACATTATGTGGCACATGACGTTCGGCGTTCGCAAAAAACGACGTGACAAGGAGGACTTACTTTAAACAGTGGGATTAGTTAACGCAAACGAAGCCTGAGCTTATCGCATTAACGTATGTTCTAAGACCTGCACAAGTCCGCAGTATCTCCGCGCAAGGAGGAGTTCTTTTTTTTTTTTTCATCTATAATAGTACAGTTATCAGCAATTATTTTTCTACTTTGCTATTACGCTCGGCTGAGTGCAAGCTGAAGTGTGTTTATCCTCCGTGCCTCAGCTCTTTCTGCTTGAGTGTTTGTGTCTGCTTAGCGTTTGTCGCCTACAAGTTGCTGTTTTCTTGAGTGCATAGACTGGCAGCGGCTTTCCCAGCTAGGGGCCATTGAATTAAGCAGATTCCGTTGTTCGCTGCCTCCTTACCGATACTGCCAAGATAAGTTGTAGACGCATATTCTGTTTCAGTGGCACGAACAGCGTTCTCACTAGCGAGGCCGCTTTCACGGTGAGCACTTCCATTAAAACGAAGGCCGCACCGCCTTTCGGCCGTGGCGACGCCATCTCGACTGTGCTTAGACTCGTCTCCCAGTGTCGTAGTGTGCGCGCAGTGCCGCGGTACCGCTGAAGTTTATACTCGATGCGGGTGTATGCACTGCTGTGCACAGGGTTAACAGAGAGGGGAACAGCGCAAAACGGACGGTGCACAAGACGAAACAAAAGACAACCACAAGCGTCTTGTGCACCGTCGCTTTTGCGCTGTTCCCCTCTCTGTTAGTCATGCACCAACTCGCCCAAGCATCAACCTTAGTACACAGGGATCGTCGCTTATGGTAAAGGGGTCATGAAGGCAAAATACAAGTTTTGCTTATTAAAAAAACTGGCTTTCCCCGACAACAATTATACAAATTTTATAAAGACCAAGTAAAAAATGGCCGCGTATCAGCTCCTTTTGTTGCAAATGTCGACGAAAGACGATAATCGACTGGCACCCCTGCCAAGTAAATGTCTCCCTTCTGTTTCCCGCTCACCTCTCATGCTGTTCCTTTTCCCGTCTCGTTCCTAACACGCTAGAGGTTTGCTCAAGTCAATTTAAATTTACCGTGTTCCACTGTTCCAAGTCGGGTACCTCGATGCCAGCACTGACGTGCGGCGGAGACGCACGGGGATCGAGGCACCCTACTACAACGTTTATACAATCACGTTGCCCTACTCCACGAGCGTTTCAAGCGGAACGCGGAACCTATCTGGCGGAACCTTTCGTGGCTGTTGCCGTTTGATTTTTTTAAATGCTGCCGGGGGTAGCGCGGGAAACAGCACGCGACGTTTTTCTGCAGTGATGTATTTCATTTGCTATCGCAAAAACCAGGCATTCATAATTTTTTCCATAAAGGAGTACTGCAAGTATCACTCATGTATTGATTTTCTGCCTTATATTTGCGTAATGTCCTGTTCTTGTTCAGCAACGTTGACAAGTAGGAGCATTGACACCGGAGTGACACGTTTAGGTTTGGCTGTGGGTGCATATAAGGCTATTGCGCAGCTTTCGTATTACTGTGGCCTGATGGCTGAATCGAGTCAGACAGAGAGACAGACAGACATACAGACAGACCAAAACTTCTGCGTTTAAGTAGCCCAAGAAAGACTATCGTATTTAGTAACCAAGATATCTGACGAATACATGTGAAGCAGCGTCGACTCTCCAGCCACTTTCGGCAATTTCCCAAAGACGCCACAGTGTCTTGTTAGCGCGATCGGCGCCCCGCGACCTACGCAACTGCCGAGAAGCATGACTGGGCTATGGTAGTGGGGCCTCTATTTCTGCTTGATCATATCACTTGAATTCTAACATGCAGGCTAACAGACTTACAACTAAGTTGTTATTGCTGGCCCATATGACACCATTCCTGCCCAAATCACATCACTGTAGCGCGAAATTTGAAAGCTGTTTTTACGTAGTTCTTTTTTTTTTGGAAAGTAGAAAGTTCCAAAGTAGTTCTTTGAAATTGAACAAGGGTCCACTTCGTCGTCACGGCCCCTTGAAGCTGTTTTCAGCTACAATACGTCATCTCGATGACAAGAAGCCAGTGACCCTTGCTTCGGTTACCCTGGCTTTGCGATACTCTTTCATTTCTCCTTCGACAGCACTTAAAGATATAACTAAGAATACGACCGTATGAGACAACTGAAAGCTTCGCAAGGTGGAAAGGGAGAAAATTTTCCCTGGCCTTTTTACTTGTGCAAGTTTTGTCTATTTCTTCTTTTTATATTGTTTTTTTTTTGGTTTTGCCAGTACACAAATCTTATCGTTTTTAGGTCTTCGCCGTCTCCGTTTCTAACACTTTTCCGGTCTTTTTTCCCATGAAGGTAATGCTGCTCCGCACGATTGAGCTTTCACGAAGTTGTAAAGACGTAAGCTCACTAATGTATTAGTCGCGAATTTACTGCCCGACTTCCCTTTGAGAACTACGGGAGCACGGGGAGCCAGTGGAAGCAAAAGTTTTACAGGAAGTTTCTTTATCCCACTTTGAACAGAATAAATTCAGTTCTAAATGCTGCAAAGAATTCAGACTGAGTGGGAAAAATCAGCAAGACGTGGAGGTAAAACACAGAAACCGGCTCTGTCTCTGTCCAGTATGCCACTTCAAATTCGTCGCGTGAACGGAAAAAAGAGCGCATGAGTATAGTCTTGAAACGATACGATACAGCCCGACAATAACCCTTTCAATCACAAATTATTATATTCACTGCAGAAAAATTTTATACTTGGAGGTTCAGCAGTGTCAAGTGTCTAGAGCTAAGAAAAAAAAGTTGAGTCTCTCTACAATATTTATTACGCAAATGGCGCAGTGTCCTCATACGGACACACCATTACTCAATCCTGCTTTTCCCTATAAAAATTAATAAATATCCTGAGGCAGTTTACAAACAAGGAGGAGAAATAATCTATTCTGCACGTGAAAGAGGTGTTTTTAGCCTTTATAAATGATTTACGTCGCAGTAAAAGAGAACTTAGGACGGCAACACACCGGAGCTCCCACAAAACTTGGTGGCGTCCATTTTTAAACGATGTTTATGAGTGCGGTTCCGCCATTCCACATCACATGGTGCTACCTTTCACTTCTGTATGTCTCGATCAGCCGCACCGCTCTGCAGCATAAAGGGGATCGCCGGATAAGCGGAACAAATACCCGGTCCAAGCCGGACGTACTCAAGGTATCCTGGATTGAGGTCTCTTCCCCAGGGCTGACTGCTACACAGAGACGTTTATTCCTTCTCCTTAGTTCACTAAACACAGTGAAAGCGGTGGCAGCATATGTACCGAACTTTTCAAGATGAGATGCCACTGAACGTACCTGGTGGGCAACATGGGAGGTCATTGATTGATTGATTGATTGATTGATTGATTGATTGATTGATTGATTGATTGATTGATTGATTGATTGATTGATTGATTGATTGCCTGTGTTAACAAGCATCGGTCAATCTCTTTATGGTTAAAAGCCACTCCGTGGGGGCGTTTTTCCTCGAACGTGTACTGTGCAATATTCAGAACTTTTCCGTGAAAATTGACAACCGCATGCATAAAGATTGCAACAATCTCGGTCCTGACAGCTGACGGTGCAAAACAAACAATCAAGAGTTTTCTACCAGACCACTGCCACGAAAAATAGAAGGCAGGAGAAGCTTCAAGGCGTGCAGACGACCGTCATTACCTCGGCGATAAAATGTCTAGCGCTGCCGGTTGACAGAAAGGAAACTGTCGCGACCACACAGGACAGAGCCCTGGAAATCCAGCATAGTCAACAGTTGTGTGGCACAACACCAGCCCCAAAGAACGAGTAAGAGACCCGCGCTGAAAATACGAGCGAGCAAGCAGCGCCTGGTCGCGCGAGCGAAATGTCCTGCTTAACAAATCCCCGAAGAGGAAGTAGCGAGACGGGAATCCCGCTAACCACTGGCGGTGGCGTGAGCGCAGAAACCTGGGGCCTGACATTGCGCCCGCATTTGCATACCGGCCGACGGACAACGAAGGAACTTCGTCGCCATTTGCTATGGGGCCGCTACGCCATCAGGAGACCCTTCTCGTCTTGTGGCACGCCGGACACCATTCGCCAGCGCAGAACATATTGCAGTCATTACGAGGGCGGATAAGGGTGGGAAGTCCCGTCGTCCAAGGCGGCCGTTCGGTGTCATCCTTTTCGTGGACGAGGCGATCCGTATCGGACGCGCTTCGAACGGCAACAGGTTGGGCTGCCGAACGCCATGTCATAAAAATCGGCCCACGCGGCGACGACGGGTAAGCACGCTCAAGGTTTGCGGATGCAACCGTTGCGGAGACGCATCAGTGCACGAAAGGTGACCGCCGATGACAGCCGTACATATTTATACAACGTGGAAGAGTGGCGTGAGAGGCGCCTTTAACCTCCGTGCATGACTTTCCCGCACACTTGATAAAGTGTGCGGGAAATAGTTGCAGCCCGAATCGAAGGGAAGATGCAGCAGCGCAAGCGTCAGCTGGCACCGCAAAAAGCCGCTGGCGCAAGAAAAATGTCACGCCACCAGTCATAGGCTGAAGGACTGCGTTTGTGGTTCATACCTGTGGAACTCGCATACGCTTTATTTTTTAAAGGGACCCTGCAACACTTTCGATAAGCGCTTTCATTCTTTCCTTCGTGTCTGAAACCACTGCGAAAGCTGTGTGGCGCTGTGTGATTTGCTCGTCGCACCAGATACGCCGTCCATTTCTGCTTTGTTTTCGTGGCTCTTTTTTATCGTAAAGCGTTCATTGCTGCAACTGAAGGAAAACCGGCCAACAGCCGCTACATGGCCTTAGTGATGTAATTCGAGCCGTCGAAGAACGTCAATACCTGGACAGAGAGAAAATTTTTTTAACGAGTTTACAAGTTATCTGATGGGAATAGAACTAATTTTTGGCTAGGATACTTTGCGACCCCCTAATCTAAGTAGGCGGGATGTGTTGGGTGAGTATGTTCTGCCAGCACTTATGATTTCAAAAAAGTTGAAAAAGGGATTGCAGGGTCCCTTTACAGTTTCAGATGCTTTTGCGTCGCTTGACTTCGAGGTTTCGTACGCAAGTGCGTGTGTCATTTTCAGCCGAGAAGTTAAAAAAAATGAAGGACGACCACAGATTGTGCGGCTAATTTCAACGTCAGCTGAAGGTGTTAATTATCTGAAATAGTGATTGAACAAACTTTCCCATTGTTTATTCGTTTACGCATAGTGCCATTGTGTGACATTAACGGAAAATAAAGCGGTAAAGTCAGTGACGCACCCCATTCGCGGGCAGTTCATTGCGTAGGGGACTGCCGCGCCCTTTGAAGCCCTGACCATCTAATCTGGGCTCCCATGAAAGGCTACTTCATGAAAGATGTGGGAAAGCATGGTCAGTAAGCTCGCAAATGTCACCAAGGTGGTTATTTATTGTATTTTGGTGATCGAAGTGCGAAGAGATGAAGCCCGAAAAAAAAAAGGGGGGGGGGGACTTGGCACCCTCCCCCTTCCCCTATCTCTTTTCCCCCATACTGCGTCCCTTTTCTCTCCCGTTCACCCCCCCCCCCCCCCTTCCCTGAGTAGTTTACAGCCAATATCTAGGCGAAGAAAATCGTGGGGCGGTATTCTGAACTGCGTCCGTTTAGCGCCCATTTCGGTCGTGACGTACCTACACTTGCGAGGCCTCTGGCCAATGAATGTGCTGCGTCACATTCGGTCGTCTGCTTTCAGCCAATCAGGGCTTACTCAAAACGGACACTTTGAAATGGGCATGAAATGGACAAAACGGAGAATTCCCCCTGGGGCGGTGTTCTTGTGTTTTGTCCGTTTTGTGTCCGTTTCAAAAGTGTCCGTTTTGAGCAAGCCCTCATTGGTTAAAAGCGAACACCCGTATGTGACGCGGAGCACGAGGTCGCGGGTTCGATTCCCGGCCGCGGCGGCCGCTTTTCTGATGGAGGCGAAAAGCAAAAACGCCCGTGTGTACGAGATTTCGGCGCACGATAAAGATCCCCAGGTGGTCAAAATTAATCCGGAGCCCTCCACTACGGCGCGCCTCATCGCCTGCGTTGCGTCGGCGCGTTAAACCCCACAATCAATCAATCAACCGTATGTGACGCCATGCAAGAACGGCAGAGCTATGAGCCGCGGCTTCTCGGAGCAGACGATTTGGAGCAGACGATTTTTCGTCGCCTTGTTGTTGGTTCTCTAACAGAACAATACACACATAAAATATAGTTTAAAATAGGTTTAGTCGTTTAAAATGTGTTTGCTAGAACAGTTGCGCAAAAGCAACCCAAAGCCCTCCTACAACTGGAAATACGTCACAATAAAACGGACGCAAAACGGACGTTTTCAAAACGGACAAACGCGACAATACCGCCCCTAGTCAATTTCTCAGCCCTTCCGTCCCTTTTCTTTCCTTCACGATTCAAATATGTGCGACGGAGGCGAAGACTCAAACGTGCAGCATAACGATATATGATTATCATGTGTGTTTGTCTGTGCGTGTTCCTTAGCGTGAGCGTGCATGTGTTTGTGTGTGTGTACGGTGGCGTCTCTGTGTGTGCGCGCGTCCGTGTGCGTGTGCACGTGTGCTCGAACGGACGCGACACACGTGACCATGACTCGGGGACGGGACTGGAACAGCCCACCGAAAGGGAAAAAAAGCGCGGTCCATGTCATGGCGTCACAATTAGGACCCGCGGCTCACCACGACGCGCGCAGCTGGCCAGACTGCGGGTTCGTTAAGTCAGCAGGCGACCGCGATCAGTGCGCGACCTGTTGGCTCAGCTGCGGGAAGCCAGAGGTGCGTCCTCAGCGAGGACGATGCGGAATGCGCTGCCCGATGCGCTTATAGCGTCCGGCTCATTTTCATGAACAAGCCGCTCTCGCGTCCCCCTACACAGGGGGAGAAAAATCATACGGCTTCGATGGGGGAATATAGCCCACTTTGCATTCTGAGAGCTTTGTTGGCGCTTGCCACTTAGTTGGACAGGTGGTGCCCCTCAAGAGAATGCGCACTTTCTGAACAGTTGACGGTCGGTCATGTCAAGTGAGCAGTTGGAAGATTACATCCCACTCCCCCGTGATTCTTCAGCTTTACAGTGAAGCTGATTATGGCAAGTGTTTCGTGGATTTCTCGTGTCAGTAAACACGTCCGGGAAGGCAAAAATGCCTCGTGACGAAGCCAACTTTCTCGCGAAGGCTCAACCTTCATTAGAACGGCTGAAATCCTCAGTTTATCAAAACTTTTTAACAAAAATTACATCATGATTGGTCGCTGAGGTGACTATATCATTGCACCGAGTTCCATTCACTCATCATATGCAGTTAGCTCACAGTGAAGTTTTAAACGTTACAGAATTATGGTGCGAACGTCAGGGTCTACGGGACGGAAATGGATAACCCCGCATTTGACTGCTATGGAATAAAGCTCTAGTCCTTGCAAGTTTCGTTGAGCAATCACAAAGCCGTAGTCACTCGCATTACCAAAGGAGAAATTTTGATACGTGTATATCCTCTGACTTGAGTGGAATGGCTCCTAATTTATTTTGTCTAGGTGAAGATTCGTTGAACTTAACCAAACCATAAATGCAAACTCAAAATCCTTCCAACTTCATTAAAGCATAAATGCAAGCTAAAAATTCTTTCCTGTGGTGTCTTTGTGCCTATCAAAAAAATATGACGACGAGAAGGATGATGATGATGATGATGAAGAAGAAGAAGAAGAAGAAGAAGAAGAAGAAGAAGAAGAAGAAGAAGAAGAAGAAGAAGAGTCGAACTTAATTAAACCCTAAATGCAAACTCCAAATCCTTACAACTTGATGAAACCATAGACGCAAATTCAAAGTACTTTCGCGTAGTTTCTTGGTACGAAATGAAAAGAATATGCACCAATTTTTACGTCAACTTGAATTCTGCTGGCGATGCAAGATCTCATACCAACATGACACTAAACGTACAAGGTTTCCGCTCTACTATGACTAGTCACATAAAAACGATGCTTTTTTGCATAAGCTCGGTCGATGCACGAGTGAATAAGTGGAGCTGAAACAAGCGTTTCCACATCTGTGAACACAGAAATTTTCAGCGTACCTTAAAACAAGTGGAGCAACAAGTGGCGCACGCGTGTTCTGCGCCTCAGGAATGGCGTTGAAACGAACTAATATCTAAAGACAACTAAACAAGACTTAAAGTTTTAAAATTACATGCCTAAGCTACACTTTGAATATGAGGCGTGCCGTAGTAGAAGGCACGGGTTAATTTAGACCCCCTGGGGATTTTTTAACGCCCGCCGAAATCTCGTCATTCAAGCTTTTCACTTCCAACATCACTTACTTTTCATGTTAAGTGGTTGCACAAGTTATTCTAAAAGCTGCTTCCGAATGGTTCCGGAGGGCAATCGAGACGAAGGGAAGCGCTATGTTTTGAGGAGCAGCGGTTCCGGGGACGCCCGCAAGCGGCGTCGATCACCCCGCGACGGGAAGCGGCCGATGTTCCGCAGTGAAGCGTCCCCGCATACCCGGACTTCCTGCGCGCGCTGCGGCGGAACGCACGCAGATCCGGAAGCCCTGCTTCGAGGCGCGCATTCACTTTCTTGCGCGGCTACCTCGTGTGCCTTGCGGGAGACACAAAAAAGAGAGGGGGGGGGGGGGGGGGGAGGGGGGTACCGGTGGCACGGAAATCGCGCCCCCTCCCTGCCGCGCGGTAAGCTTCTCTTGTGCCGCAGCACGCATATTCCCCGTTAATTTGCCCCCAGCGATGTCGCGCCAGCCCAAATTGTACACTGGCTGAGTGGGCGCGCGCGAAACGAATACGCGAAGGGGTGGGAAAGAAGCCGCGGTCCTCGGGGCGTCCGCGATGCCGCGCATTGTAGCCGCCGGGCATTTCTTTCTTCTTAGATTGGTTCGCCGCAGCCAGCAGTGGTTTGTGGAAGCCGGCCAAGAGATCACTGGCTGCGGTCGCTCGCTCGGGTGCTCTCTGCGGGTCCCCGAGGCAATTAGGGAGGCGGTGGCGCGATAATGTCGACGGCTGCCGACCTGGCCAAAGGCTTCGAGTTGGCATTGCCAATCGGACGGACCCGCTTCAAGTACAACCGAAAGAAAAAAAAAAACAATGTGGACAAGTAAGCCTGTTCCCGACAGCAAATCGCCTATCGTGAAAGAGAAAAGAAGACACTTGACAGGATCTAGCTGTAATAGGCTCAATTTCCAAAAAGAAATCTGATCAGTTACGAAACGAAGCGATGGGATAGCGTTAGCGGCCATATCTCGCAAGATTTACGGGAAATGGCTTGTTCATAGCTGTCGGTAATGCACGTATGTGGACCACGACCAACGCTTAGGACGTCGAAGAAGTGCAGTGAGCATGATGTGGAACTGTTGTTACGTTTGCTCCAGTCCCGAAAGAAGAGCAGAACTCCGAGTATCACAGCACACGGCTTATCACACGGCCTAAGCGGTGTGATAAGAACACCTGCAGCGTATTTCCCTCAAACAACTGTGCGTCATTGGGGCAAATTGTATTCTGAAAACGTTTATTACTAACTGTTGTGTGCCATTACTGCGGTCCCCGATTGAACGTTACAAAATAAAAATTATCACGCTGGGCAAAACTATGTTGAAGGCGGTGCCAGAAGCGAAGCGTTCACAGAGCAGACTAAAAACTGGTAAGGCCTGGAAGATATTTTACTGCCACGCGGAGCGGTCCGCACTGCTGGGCTCACTGGCAGTTGATACGGCAGTCGCTGACAGATGCTCTCTAAGTGTTTGTAGGACTATTATTTGCCTGCATTCAACCGATCAGAGAGTGAGCTGGCGAAATGTGTTTAGATTCATTCAATGTCCAAAAAGACTAAAAAGCCTGCACTTTCTAATGAAGTTTTTTATACTTACGCGATTGCTCGAAAGCCTATAATTCTGCTACGGCAGGCATGCGAAAATTTTAATTTTTGCTTTGTGATTTACTTCGTTGAAAGTTTTTTTATCCTTAATCTTAGTAACCAAGAGCACGTGAATGTGTCACAGGAAATAAAATATCTGCATTTTATTTCATGTTATTCTTTGAGCCCATTCCCCACAAAACGCCGAAATGAAAGTAGCAAAGGCTGAAAGCGAGAAGGCTGAACGCTGGAATGTTACAACGGGTAAATTTTTCTAATTAAAGCGGTGTCCTTGCTTGTATAATAAATAAATAAATAAATAAATAAATAAATAAATAAATAAATAAATAAATAAATAAATAAATAAATAAATAAATAAATAAATAAATAAATAAATAAATAAATAAATAAATAAATAAATAAATGCCAAGGAACAACCAAAGCATTTGTCATGCGAATGGAGAGAAAAAAGAAAAAAAGAAAATTGAAGCTCTAGCAAGGACCCTGTTGCTTGGTCGTCATCATCCTCACCATTTGTTCAGTGTCCACTACTGGAAAGACATCTCTCAACGATGTCAACCAACACAAATCCCTGTGTTTATATTTAAGTGTTATTGTGCCCCCTTAATTGCGTGTGTGCAAATTATCATAAATATGTACGAATACCTTGTTTCGTTTCCCTTTTGTTTATTATTAATATTATTATCATTACTATTGCTACTGTTGTTTATTTTCGTTATTTCCGCCAGAGGGCCTGCTACTCCAATGTTTACGGCCAGCAGTCTGATCGTTACTATATATATAGGTATGCCTCAAGTTTCGTGCCGTATGGGTGCGTTCTTGGTCCTGTTATGTTCATTTCCTGTATTTCTTAATGGCGCTTTGGCCTCTATAAGGCCTTCCTTTGATCTACTCTGTGATGATTACATTAAGGGCTCAAGAAAGTTTTATGTCTCAGCGATTGTGGGCGCAAATAGACATCGGCGCATTCAGACACTGGCACAGAGAAAACGAACTGATATCGGTGTGCCGTGATAACAAGCCTGCCTTACCCCTCTGAGCATTTAAACAGCGAACTCTTCGGCAATTCGGTGCAGTTTGCGGATGCGTAACAGATTACATAGCTCAGGGTCCTTCCTGAAACTGTACGCACCCACGTGTTGTCCTGTTCTGGAATCGGTTCAGTGAAATGGCACGCGCAAATCCATCGCGGGTTTTTGTAAAAAGCAAAATCAGTGGCTGTAGATCCCTCTATATCGCTGCCCGCACGAGCCTTACATCTTGACTCAGGAACGCTGTACTCGGCAGTCGTGCATTGCCTAAAGGCCAGGCGCTGTGAAGCTGACCTTATAATTTTTTTGAGCTAGTCCATGGATAAGTCAGCTGTACTGAACTTCGTACTCAACTCCTGCTGACACTCACTCCTAAAGCGCAAAAGAATGCTACCCTTTTCATAGCTTCAGCTCCAGCAATAATCACTGCCCGCCCTTTAGGCTGCAGAGTACTTATTGTCAACGGCTCACCCGATCCTTTAGGTTAAGGCACTTACAGAGGCCCGCAAAACTCTACGACACATTTCTTTAACTTGTTCGGTCGGATGGAATTTAGTTTTTCTGCTGTAGAACTTGGCCTGTTCTGCTGGTTGCATATGCTGTCCAAGTTATTTATTAATTAATAAATTATTAATTTCGGTGTCCACTCTGTTACCCTAATTGTCCACCGGTTATCAGTTCGTCTCATTACATGGCCAGCCGAAGTCCATTTCATTTTCTTTATTTGAACTATGATATCATCTACTCGAGTTTGTTCCCCGACTTACGAAGCTCGTTTCTTGTCCCTTAGTGTTACTCCTAACATTATTCGTTCTATGGCCCGTTGAGCCGACTTAGGTTTGCTTTCTAGTTGTTTAGTAAGGCGCCAAGTTTCAGATCCGTATGTCATCACCGCCAGTGTGCACTGGTTGTAGGTTCTTTCGAGTGACAGAGGTAGCTCATTTTTTGGGGGTGCTTGCCGAGTGCACCCTAACTCACGTTTATTCTGCGCCAGATTTCACTCTGTTGTTCGGGGTGACCACTAAGCATCAGTCCGAGGTAGTTTTATTGTTTTACTTCTTCTAGCATTTCGTTTCCTAAGCTGAAGAAGACGTTTTCAGCATGTTTATTGATCCTTACTTTATATTTATTAATATTTATTTATTAATTTGAACCCTACGGTCATGACTTCTGACTGTAGTTTGTCAAGAATTTTTTGCGGGTGCTGGGGATAAACGAGTCAGAAAAAAGTCGAGTTTAGCTTTGTTCAGTACCAACTTTGGCAGCATGATCGATTCGACGCATACCCGCCGCGGTGGCTCAGTGGCTAAGGCGTTGCGCTGCTGAGCATGAGGTCGCGGGTTCAATTCCCGGCCGCGGCGGCCGCTTTTCTGATGGAGGCGAAAAACAAAAATGCCCGTGTGTTCGAGATTTCGGCGCACGTTAAAGATCCCCAGGTGGTCAAAATTAATCCGGAGCCCTCCACTACGGCGCGCCTCATCGCCTGCGTTGCGTCGGCGCGTTAAACCCTACAAACAATCAACAATTCGACGTATTACGTATTGCGGATGTCAAACGACTTCGTTTTGCGGGAAAGGGAAGGGGTATGGTGGTACTATGCGTGAAATGTTGTGAGGCGAAAGTGGTTCCACGGGAGGCTAAAGATGGAAGAAGTTTGAGATTTTTCGTTCTCACTCTTGTTTTGCTGTCCACGTTCCGTATAGATTTTCTCGGTTGACGCATTCGTCTGTAGTGTGTATATGTTTTCGCTGAATGACACGACAGAAGTATGTACTTCTATTGTATCGTGACAGTCCGGTGGAAGCGTCGTGGTACATGATGTTGAAATTTGTTTGGTAATTTTCTTTTTCATTCGTGCGTCAGCACAAAAAGACCCATCGGCCGTCCCTGTGCACGTAAATAGACTCCCGAGCGAATTATTGATTGATATTATTGCGAATAATTTCACCTAATCTGGTTTTCCCCCTCTCTTTGTTCACACTCATTTTATAGTTTAACGAGTCTTGTCGTTAGTAGGGCTGACCGCATCCGTTTTTCGTGAAGATTCCCCCTTACTCGTAAGCACAAATATAAGGGCTCTACAACATGTTTTTCTCTCCCTTATTTGTTAGTCGGTGTTCGTGCTGTTGCCTCCTTCTCTGTGTACCATTAGTCCACGCTGTGGCACCACCATTCACTTAAGAAAGGGCCCACAGCAATCGTGCGTGCCAAAAAACTCGACTTATACCTGGTCTGTCACTGCTGTGTTAATCCTGGTTGAGAGCGTATTTTAGCATTTTATTTTAAAAAAACACGAACTGACACTTATGACTGGTTGAGCCCACACTGCTAACTACGGTAAACCAGTTTGCGTGTCTGTGAACGTACAGTTCTTCAGCAGCATCCTTTACGCAATGCTGCTTTGCTATGACCCGTTGTTAGTGCCTAGAGGCGTAGACATGGAGGCTTCATCTATGGTGTAAACTGGCTGAATATGAACAGACTCAGAGCCCCTCGTAGTCCAACAATATACTGCGGGACACTAACGATATCACAGCCGCCTCATGGTTCTTTTTTCCTTCTCTGTCGTCCTGAGACAGTGCGGTCAAATAACCAGGTTTCATAGCGCGACCCAATGCAGTTCTCGCGATCATCAGATGCTCGGGACGTTTGATTCCGCATGCCAGAGTAAGTGGCCGGCATACGTCCCACAATATCCGTCTAATGATACGCGTCTCTGCGCAAAGCCTTCTCTATATATATGCGTTTAATGGGGTGTTACGATTATACACTTCACGATGGCTCACGAAGGAAACACGTAGTTATGGAGTAAGTTAGGGGGGCAGAGCGCACCGGTGACAGTAATCACGAAGGAGCAAAGAACCGTTTTTCTCAGTGCTCCCAGCCTATACTTTTTTTTCCATTTCTCCTCGGCACACGCTTTCTACCTCCTATACGCCAGGCACGGTCCAGTTTCAGGGCACAGGACTTAAGAAGGTAAATTAGACGTTAAAATTGTTGAGTTTGACTGCAAAACTAGCCTTTTATGAGACAATATGCAGTACTTAAAGTTGTACGGAGAGCAGTTGCGCTGGATACGACTTTGCAGTAACTGTTGTTTTTTGATAAGTATCCTGCGCCACTAAAATAGTATAAGCTTACACTACAAAAATTGCACTCCCTTTCTGCAGGCGCTGTCTTTACTCTATTCAGTTGTGGGCAGCAACCTGTTCCTCCTTCAGTCGTACACAACCACGGACCATAGGAGACCTGTGCCTGTCCCACACATATAATAATATCATCATGTCTGTCTTACATACTTTTTTTGGTTAAATGAGTGTATTACGATAGAAAGTTGTTTTACAAATTATGTCTGCGGTCTGAACAATGTGTTGTTCTACACAAAAATACCATTTTCTATAAACCGCGGAAGCCTTATTTGCTAAGAAGTAATTGCATTGCTTCCCTACTGTCTTCCTTCTTTTTCTCTTTTTTTTTTTGGAACGCGGGGCTTAGTCAAGCTGCATTCGCGCAGCTTTCTCCACATTTTCCACGCCACATTGCGTTGCGGCCGTTATGATCGTGATTCCTTTGTATGCGCGCGCACTGCTTTGTGGTCAAATAAAGAAAACTTCAAACTATCGTCAAGTAAGCTAGCTGCTGCCCTTAGTTTCCTGGGGCCACGAACTGACCCCAAAAATACGCTTAGCTCACAATGGAGTTTAGCCTGCGAGGCTTCCATAGTGATCCGTACTTAACCCTCCCCAACCTTCCCTTTTCACACTAGGCCTCGTGCCATCCCATTTAATAAATGACGCGACTACTTTTATGTTCCCTTAAGTTGGTCGCACATCGGCTAGGTCGGTTTCCTTCACTGGTGTCTAGCATTAGCGTAACAGTCCCAGGCAAGTAGATATTACATAGCGTAGCGTATTGCACAGCGTAGATATCGCAATGCAAAGCGTAAGCATAACAGTACCACGCATGCAGATACTGTACCCATATTGACTGTATACAGATGCATGGTTGTAGCGCTGTAAAGTCTTCTAATAAACTGACTAAAGCGATGTAATTAGGCAAAGAGCAGGGCATATGGTTGGATCATTAAAATTTGTCACGTTACACTAAACATGCGGAAACATGTACCACGGACAAATGCTAAAGAATACAATGCTGTTTGGAAGCACGCACGTGAAGCAGCAGCTGAACTCAGAAGTGGTTTGATGGTTCAACATCGATAAAGAACGTCTTAAGTTTTGTTCCATGCACAGGAACCTTGCGCCATGCTTTTACTTTGAAACTTAGCCCATTTAAAACGCAGTTTGGTATAGAGCTGAGTTCAGTGCATCCGCGTTTCATTTTTGGCGGTTCCACTGAATTCGGATGAACAACGCAACAAGAGAAACTCGGGCGGAACTAGCTTCTGTTTGTCGACATGCTGCCCGGCGCTCGGGAAAACGTGTGTTATCAAGCTCGGCCAAGAATTTTCGCCCCAGTCGAATTAGCTGCAACTGGCTTCAACGCTTCGTCAATATGTCTGTGGATGACACCATTTGAGCGACCATAAGGGTGATGGACCTCAACGAAATTGGGCAGGGATATAACGTAATGTACTGTTGCATTCGAGGATAATTTAGGTGTTATGCAAATATATAAAAAAGATAAAATTTTTAGTGTCATCAGGCTTCCGGACCCTTGAATGGATACGCAACATTGTTGAAGAAAAGCCCGAGTACACGTAGGTCCTTAAGGGTTGTGAACGCAAAAGCGCGAATGTCCAGTTTAACGCCTGAGGCGCTTTGCCTCCGCCTCGCGTTGTCGAACGGATTTGTAATCTTCCCGCTTCAGACGCTGTGCTTTGCGACCCGTCTTATGCTTTCACATGGCTTCGGTCTGCCTTCTACGCGTTGCGCCGCCGCTCGTTCCTGCCGCTAGTAAAGGGAGGGCTGACGACGACTACGGGGCATTCCGCTGCTTGTCTGTTAGCTCGTTTGGCTGCGTTCTTCCGCCCCATTCATCTGCGGTGTACTGGCGTGGACGGCGCGCTAAATCAAACGCCTCGTTCTATGGAACGTCTCGTGCTGAGGAACGCTTTTCAAGGAGCCGTTTTCCTGGCCCAGACGCTAACGCCGACGCCGGCCATTGCGCCAAAGGGTCCATTTAATGCTCTCGCATTAAAAGCCACCGAACAAGAATACTGAACCGAACACGTTCCTCCGAGCACGAAATACAGAGAAGCACCGACAGGCGTTTCGTTACTCAATCGCTCGTGTTTCATTTTTAGCGCGGAGATGTCGCGATAAAGCGTTGCGCGTTGCGGCTAATGTGCTCGTCGCGCTTCCCCCCAAACGAATGCAGGAAAGGAGCCGCGTAGTGACCACCGGCGCGCCCTGACCATCATCTCCACGTCGATGTTCTGGACGCTTATCTTTATGCTTTCCTTGTTCCCCGTGTGGCTCTTATAGGAAGAGATGGACCAGGGTGCCTGTCCTATTAAGAGAGAACCGAGACGCGCCTCTTGCTCGACGCTCATAGCCTGAATGAAAGCGCGCACAGCGAGCATAAGACAGACAGCAAAATACGGCCTCATAGGGCAGTCGAGAGTGCACTGTCAGGTTCGCTAAACGTCTGCGTACACTTGGAGATCTGGGCGCGAATCCCACTGCTGGAAAAAAAAAAATGACTGGCAGAAAGTAGCCGTTGAACATTTTATCTTGTTTAAAGTCCGGTAGTGGTTCCGAAATGCCTTTCAAAATTCCACGACGATCATGGTTCAACATCGTCCACAAAACTAATTTTGTTATAATGCGTACGTGTAATATCTATAAAAGCATGACTATATTATTTTGCTTTTTGTGGTTAATATTTCTTCCAATACTTAAGGGAGGAAATAAGATATATGGCACAGGCCGCACTCAAGCTTTGTGAAATAAAATAAAAATAAATAAGTGGTTCCAATGGGTATGATAACCTTTACCCATGCTACCGGTTTTGGCGATTGGCTTTCGCTGCTGTAGCAAACTACCGACCGTCCTATTCTGCCCCCTCCAAATTTTGTTAACTAGACAAAACACACCAGGCGCGAAACACTGAGTAACGAAAAATTGTACTTTGAGGCTAGCGTCGCGTAGAAGAGGGTAGAATATTTCTATTTCTTGAAAACACGATACGGTATTGCGACAGACACTTCAAGTTGCCCTGATCTGAAATTATCCAATAAATTCTTGTAAATTTCTAAACAAGGACCGGACAGTGTAGGCACGTTAATTTCCGTTGGCTGGAGGGAAATAGATCCGCGTTTAACTTGTGGAAAAGCGACGAGTCAGCGTTGCAATCCAAAGTCTGACAATGTTAAATCACCGCGCTTGCTGCTACATCATCTACGAGCTCCGTATTAAGAAATGGCGTCGGCGGTACTTGAGAGCGTAATGATGATGGATTACCGATTGGCTCTAAATGTTGCGCAGAATGAGTGTCAAGTAAATTGCAAGACCGAGTATTGCCCGTTTCTGTTCGCACGGCTTTTTAGGGTAACACCGAAGCTAATCGTTAAATACGAGCAGCATCAGTAATGTGTAATGCTGCGGTTGCCGTTCACACAATATGTGTGAAACCGATCGATATTGTTACTGATTACTGCTGAGACAAGCTTTTTCCACGTCCACGTTAAAAACCATATAACGGAAGAAGAAACAAAGATAATAGTGCGGATGGGTAGGCGCGGCAAGTCCGGTGTCCAGTCTTGCAAAAAAAAAAAAGAAATAACAGCTAAACAAATAAAGGATTTAGCTAAAATACCGCGGTGAAAATCTATTTTGCGTGTTCCCGTCTTTCATCCGGAGTACGAATTCAAACACTGACACACCAGGTAGACGTATAGGAACACGCACCTTCGCCGTCGCTTCGTAGTAATAATAGTAAACAGTAAGAGGTGTCAACAAATATAAAACGAAATAATATCTCGTAAGAGCTTTAAAAGAATTAGAACCACACACGATGCCCAACAACCGCGAAGTCCATCCGAAGAAGCTACCGGAAACAACGCCAACAGGATGTCGGTCCACATGAAGCGGAAATCGGGAAGTGATGCATCCCGGAGCAATTAGCCGGCGGCCGCCTCGCAATATCTGGATCAATCACTACTCCCGGGAGCTCTTAAGAGGGACCCTAGAGAGGTCGGTGTTCCCCGAGCCCGCGGTCGGAGCCCCGCTCCCGGTACTCACCCCGAGGCGGCGACGGTGTCTCTGGGATGAGGAGGAGGGGCGCGCGCGAGTCCGCGGAGCAACGGGAGCCGTCGTATCCGTGCAGCGAAGCATCCGCGTGTGACAGGCGCGCAACGGCCGAAACCTTTTTTTCCGCGCCGCTCTCTAATGACGGACGAGAAGAAAGTGAGGCGACCTGCTTTCGGCGGCCGCCGCCGCCTCCTCCTCTCAGCCCTCGGGGCGCCGCCCTGCGCGCGGATCTCGAGCAACGGTGCTGCTGGTCGCCCCTCTCCTTTCTCCTACAGTGCGGCACCGCTATCGTCGGTCGAGCAGGGGAGAAAGCGCAGGCCGAACGACGACTCTCACCGGCGGCCAGCGGCAGCGTCTTTCCTCTGTGCGGCAACAACTTTTCCCCTCGGCCGCTCCCACTCCGGGAGGAGGCTGCCGCGCTCCACTGCCGGTGGGGCAACGCTGCTGCTCTCTTTTTCGCCTCTTCTCACGCCAGCGGGCAGCGTCGTCTTGGGCGGAGAGCTCGCGCACGGACCGCGAGATGCCGTCCAACGTTCACCGGACCCGAGAAGCTTCTGCGCTGTCCTTGCTCCATTTTTTTTCCCTGGCTTAATTGTTCGCGCGAGACGGTGTGTGCTCTCTTCGGGGAGCGTATTAGCGGTTTCCGCCGACTCCATTTGCAGCGCGCGCGCCTTGGAGCCGATTTGGACATCGTGGAGCGTGCGTGTCAGGCTACTGAAGCGACGGTGCGTTCGCCAAGGTTGTCCCGTGAAGGAGGACCGGCTGCGTGTATACGGCTCACTAGTTTTTACTAATTATTACGCTGAATATATTCTCAAATATTTTGCGTGCATGCGTATGTGGAGACATTTTAGCACTAATTGGAAGAAGGAACGCAGTTATCAGTACTGGGGCGCAAATGACAGTGGAACACGCCACTGTTTTTCAGCAAAGTACGGGTTACCTGGTATTCCAGCGAGGAACGTGAGCGGTAGATACTGGTGATGGTGTGTGAACGAATAAAAAGGGCAAATTCGCATACGAGCGACGCTGAAGCAAGAGCCGTTAAAACTAGTTGTCCACTGTCCACAGTTTTAAAAAATTCCCCGCATTTCCCCGAGGGGAAGAATGTGAAAGTGCGAATGCACGAGTTGAATTTGCGCGGTTCGGTAATGTTCGCGAAAGAGAGATCACACACACACACACAACTACAAAGAAAGAAAGATGCATTTATTCACAGACACCTATTTGTGTTGTCGTTGTACTTGATTGCTAGAGCGGATCTTCGCTTTGAAATTTCGTGTCAGTACTCCTTTAAGCAGGTGCATTAGCCCTTCTCACGCCCGATTCTTGGCCAATCCCCCACGTGGGTATGTGCCATGTCAGCGGCCAGGCAGCGCGCGCCCATCTCCCCCCGTTGGCAAGGAAGACGAGGAGATTCCTGGCCAATCCCCCACGTGGGTATGTGCCATGTCAGCGGCCAGGCTGCGCGCGCCCATCTCCACGTGCGCGGACATCGCCGGTGGACGCAGGTTCAGGGTCGCTTAAGAAGTGCATTGCACTTAATATTAGGAAGGACGACATGATATCTAGGAGTGATCTGCTATAAGAAAGAAAGAAAACGACCTCAGGCACATGCATTCCTGTGGCACACAACAACTCGGGAGATGAACAAGAGTGTATAGGCACCCGCCGTTGTGGCTCAGTGGCTAAGGCGTTGCGCTGCTGAGCACGAGGTCGTGGGTTCGATTCCCGGCCGCGGGGGTCGCTTTTCTGATGGAGGCGAAAAGCAAAAAAAAAAACGCCCGTGTGTACGAGATTTCTGCGCACGTTAAATATCACCAGGTGGCCAAAATTAATCCGGAGCCTTGCACTACGGCGTGCCTCATCACGTGCGCTGCGTCGGTGCGTTAAACCCAACCCTCAAGAATGTATAGGTGGGTGACTGATAGACCTGGAAGGTGATGTGGAGTGAAGAAAACAAAAAGGCCGTGTCTAGAGTGTCGTCCGACGGTATTGTAAGCACTCCACTATATCGACGTCCACCGGCGTTTTGTGGTAAAATTGCCGCGTCTGACTGTACACCGCTCTAAAACACCAAAACTAACCTAAGGCATAAAAATTTACTTCAATTAAATAATGAAAAAAAAAATCACGCCATATCCACGGAATGAATGATGATAAGTGGGGCGAAGCTCGAGAGGGGGAGATCATCGGTAACCGTAACTCTCCCGTGAAAGTTCGCCCATTACATCATTAAGAAAGACGTAAGACTGTGTGCGTACATTGTACAAATCAACTTTTATTTTCGGAGTCAATGCTCCCAGGCCCAGACCTGGTGAAAGACCCCGCGCCATCGAGGACTACCCCGCACCTCCACCACAATTTGTCACGTAGGATGGGACACAACGGTAAAGAAAGAACTTTTATTTAGGGCGAACTTGTGCCCGAACAAGACGAGAGGAAACGAGCAAAGGTGCTTGCGTCTCGTTCGATCTCCGAGAACGACTGCCTGCGTTCGTGGCGTGATCTCTTGCGTGATCTCCCCCTCGCAGTGCACGTGCGCTCGCGCCTCCGTTGGCGAACACAGACAAGCTCGCGCTCCCGGTGCCGAGTTTGCGCTGCCGGTTGCAGCCGGTTCTTGCGCGTGCAACGCGGCCCACTTTGCGACATCTCCGAAAGCATGCGGCGGTCACGTACCACGAGACACAAGGGATGGACAGACCCATGGCTTTAGGAGCTTCGCCCCTAAAACCGAGGCAAAAGCCGGTCTCGAACCGCCAACTTTGAGATCAAGAAGATAAAACGGATCCTCTACACTACAACGACAGACTTTTTGTTAAATATTCGAATGTCGTCGGACGGCACTTTAGCCATGCTTGCACCGACCAGCTAGAGTGGCATCGGACGGCACTCTGGACACTGCGAAAAAACAAAAAAAAACGCCCCATACCGTGACGACATACGACGAACACGCGGCGCATACGCGCGTTGGGGATCGGCCAAGAATAGATCGAACGTACACGCAAAGTGCAAGAAAGGACGGCTTGTGTGCTTACCTAATCACTAGCTTGCGTGCATGCGGGCTCAGTTGTCAAGTTCATTTTCGGGCATCATAATTAGCGAAGCGGCTCCTGAGACTCCTAATGCCTACGAAGCGAAGGACAGACCCGCAGAGATGCATTGGACAACGCAACAATACGTTGCCAAGTCAGTGCACGACGGGCGCTTCCGGTGCCATTCAGAATTTTAAACTATCTAAAACATATTAAATCACCTTTATTTACAGAAAGAATGCGGAGAACTGATCTAGAAGAGCATTTTTTCAATAAAAAAATCCCTGAAATAAAAAAAAGTATTCATGGAAGCTTGCGCTCACACGCCAGACTTGAATGGCGAAGCTGTTGTAGGTGAGCATTCAGCATCATGTCAAGTTTATCTGCATAGCTGCGATGGTATAGTAATCGTCGTCATATGCATCGAAGACGTCGTCGTCTTCTTTGCGGTGAGTGGTGGATGCAAAGACGTCCTCCACCCGCTCTTCGTCATCGATTCGAGGCAGCGGTGGCGGTATCTGCAAGTCGTCTCGGGAACGAATGGAACACTCGTAGCCATCTCCAATTATCCATAATGGCTTCCAGAGAATGCGGCGGCCGTTGCGGCCTCTCCCAAACAGAGTGTCTTTTCACCTTTAGCATTAGCGCTGCAGTTTTTCTTTAACATGCGCGGTAGCGCTTGACGACAGCGGATGCGGATACGTGGCTACCCAATATTCCATCGGCTGAGGAGCGTGAGTTTGCTTCGAACGCAACACAGAGCAAAACAGCGCAGTTGGGCAGTAATCGGTGCGGCTACGGGCCGCGCCGAGATCCACATACCTCCACTGCCACATCCAGTGCCGCACGAGTCACCAGCCAACTCTGCGCGGTGCACGGCGGAACCTACAATACTGGAATGTTCGTTTTGCAGTTGGACATGAATTAACGCAGCGTTCACTTGGACACTAGAGCGGCGAGGTTACGCGTCGCGCCAAGCTTCGCACAGCGGTCTCCAGGAAGCCAGAAGGCTCTGCACCCACAGTACCGGGATATTCGTTCGCCGATTCGACATTCATGTTTTCTTATTGACTACTCATAAGAAGTGCTTATGTCTCCTGCGTGTTTTTGTTGTTGTTTTTATTAAATATTCCACAAATTTAGGCGGATGGGGCTAAGAATCGTCGTAAATAAAAGTAAAGAAATGTCGCATACAACTGTCAAAACTAAGCGCACTCGAGGCGGGCTTCACGGGCGTATTCGTGTCCATCGGCGTAGGCGTGAAAGCGCGGACATATAGAGGAAGACACGTCGTGGCGTTCTCGCCTTGCTGTCGCTGAACGCAAACCACCTGCCCCTGCTATGTGCGAGTAGGTACGGTAGCCTAGAAGCAGGCGACCGAAATTTATGGATGATCCACCTGTTCTAATCTGTTCTTGCCAGATAGCTATTCGCGCGGCCTATAATTACCGCGTTGCCAAGGCGGAAGCTACGCGGAGCGTCCAGCGTGTGATGTCAACGAGGGCGATCAGAACGGAGCTTCTTCCTCGTTCGGCTACCGAACGCTTTATTCAGTTACTCTCACTTGCATACACCCATCCTCCTCCCCACTACTGAGGTTAAAAGATTCTCCGATGGCTTAAACTACCACTTGCACGAAACCACGTGTCAAGAACAGGCTGTATGTATACACCCCCTCCGTGGTGGCGCAAAGGGTTGAGCACGCGGACGCGGACTCGAAAACAGCCGCGGCGGCTGTTCTTCCCTTGAAGTCGAAAAACGAAAACACCTTTGTTTAGAGATTTCGGACAGCCACAGACTTGAGTCGGTCAGTGACAGTCATTGACTGAGTCGTTCACAGTCAGGCATTCACATTCAGTGAGTGAGTGAGTCAGTCAGGCGAGCCACACTCAATTAGAAAGTCTGTCACAGTCAGTCAGTCGCAGTGGGGCAAAGTCAGTAACAGTGAGTCAGCCAGCAAGTCAATCAGTTAGTCAGTCAGTCAGTGACAGTCATTCAGTCATTTAGTCAGGCATTCACAGCCAGTAAGCCAGTCTCAGTCAAAAAGATAGTTAGTCACACTCAGTAATAAAGCCTATCACCACCAGTCACAGAGGCACATAAAGTCAGTCAAAAAAAGTCAGTCAGTCCCAATGAGTCAGCTAGGAAGTCAGTCAGTCACAGTCAGGCCAGCCAGATACAGTAAGAAAGTCGGCCACAGTCAGTCAGCCAGTCAGTCAGCCAGTCAGTGAAAATCAGTCATTGAGTTATGCTCGGGTACAACTTAAGAATGGAAACATGATGATGGTGATGATGATTGATGATTGCCATTAGTTTACCCTTTGTAGCGGGGTGATGACGTGTCATCTTACCAAAAATGACTAATATACCTATGTTTTATGCTCTTGGTTTAATACTAGCGCTGCTTAGCGCCGCTACAGAAGTTGCCGCTGTGCCTCACCACCACAGCGAGATGTTACTCCCCGCGTATTCATAGCATTTTCTTTCAAAACGCGTGCCCGTTGACATCTGGGTCTGTCGCTTAGGCGGAGTGGTACTGTACATGAGCTATTGCCGTTCTTGACTTGTTCCCGAGTCAGGGATTCACATTCAGCAAGTCCGGCACACTGACTCAGGTCAGTCACGCTTCATAAGAAAGTTACCAACATAGTCACACTCAGTCAGTCATTCAGTCAGTGATGGTCAGTCAGTGAGTTAGTCTGTCAGGCATTCACAGTCAATAAGGCAGTAACAGTGAGTAAGTTCGTAAGTCAGTCAGTCAGTCAGTCAGTCAGTCAGTCAGTCAGTCAGTCAGTCAGTCAGTCAGTCAGTCAGTCAGTGATAGTCAGTCAGTGACTGTCATTCAATCTGACATTAACAGTCAGTCGGTAAGTCAGTCAATTGGTTGGTCGGTCGGTCGGTCGGTCGGTCGGTCAGTCGGTCGGTTGAAAATGTATTCCATTTTCAGCATATTAACCGGGCAGTTTTCTGAATAAAATGCCAGTGAAATCTCGGGCTAACGCGCTTGCGTTTTTCATAGCGTTCCGGTAGTTCGACAGCATTCGTTATACAGCAAATTTCTCCGCCAAAGGAGTAAGCAACGGTTCTAAAGGAAGCATACACGCGAATATGCAGTTCGGTATGCAACCAGCACCATTTGGAGTCAAGTGTTAGGTGAGAAAGTCGCAAATCATGTGACGCGGATTTGGTGGTGTTCTTTAAAAGGAGTATTAAATCGTGCCGTGCACGAGTAAAATCCCAGTGCTCGCATAGAAACTGTCCGCGTGGGATGTGAATGGCGCTTATCCTGCCCCAATATTTCGCCCAGTCGACAAACGAACGGATAATGGTTGTAGTTTCAAAGGTGGTGTCGCTTCGAGCAGTCTTACTCACTTTTCATTTTGTCTACTGAGATCGAATCAAAACCTCCGCCCTTGCGTAATCATTAAGCAGATCGCAACGTCACACCCCTCGCCTCACCTTCAATGCATCTGGTGATGTTGGGGCGAACTGAATGCCGCGATCGACGTCATTAGGTTCCCAACGTCGAAACGGCTTCCTCGCAAGCGATAAAAGATAAGGATTTCAAGGACACAGCATAGCCAGAGCTTTGAAATCTGTGCCTCATCTTGAGAAGAGAACGATATTTACCTTGTGAACAACAGATGTGTGGCAGAGAGAAACGCAAGTACACAGGACGTGTCGGCTACTTCCAACAACCGACGCATGTCAGTCGTTTTGCAGCGACCCTTCGAAATTCCCCTGCCTCAAAGCTAGGCTCATCCCATCTTGCGATGACCGTGGTGATCGCGGCGGGCTCGTTTGCCTGTTTGAACCGGAGTCATTAGTTAGCAACCGACGGGCCGTGTCCACAAGAAAGAAAAACTGATTTTCGATTTGATTGATTGATTGATTGATTGATTTATTGATTGATTGATTGATTGATTGATTGATTGATTGATTGATTGATTTAACGCGCCGACGCAACGCAGGGGATGAGGCACGCCGTAGTGGAGGGCTCCGGATTAATTTTGACCACCTGGGTATCTTTAATTTGCGCCGAAATATCGTACGCACGGGCGTTTTTGCTTTTCGCCTTTATCAGAAAAGCGGCCGCCGTGGCCGGGAATCGAACCTGCGACCTCGTCCTCAGCAGCGCAACGCCTTAGCCACTGAGCCGCCGCGGAAGGTGACTGATTTTCGAGCAAGTCGGCACACGAAGGGGTAAGGTTAAGGGTACAACTATGGTCCCAAACGAAGCTTGCGACTTAAGTGATACCGGCCGCACGCGACAAGTAGGAAACGCTGAGTTCGTGTCGCGTGCGCGGACAGGCGTGGCTAGTGTCCGCAGAAGGAGAGAGCCGGATCTGCAGGCATCACGGAAGCGTATAGAGCCCCGTGCAACAACCCTCGGGTCCCGGAGGCTAGCCACCGTTGATCCCGGGGCTCGGGGTTGAGAGGCGTTTCGGATCCGGCGTGCGGAACCTCGTCGGGGAGCAGGCCCCCGCCCGCCCCCGCTGGCCCCGTGTGGATGCTGCACCTGCAAGCGTCGGCGAGCGTGGCCGGTCACGCGCCAGCGGCACCCGTCGTCAGCTGCGCGACTCCGCCGTGTCCGTTGCTGGAACGGGGCGCAGATGGCGGCCCCATACGCCACCACTCAACGGCGACCTCGCCGTTGCTGCGCCAGCAACGACACTGGGCGCCCGGGCTTCATCCACGCTCCCTTAGTCACTGCCGTCACCGACAGCCACAATCAATAAGGGCTATGGGCGACGGGGGAGGAAAGGTGGCACCTGGTCAAGAGCAGTCGGAAGGCTGACACGCTGAGACGATGAGTCGGAGTCAACTGATGACTTGAGTCAATTGTTCTTCCCTTGTACAACGTCAGAAGTGTCGCTTTCCTGCCCTCCTATACCCTCTTGTAACCGGCATGTCAGGTTGAGTGAAGCTAAAAGGCTGACGGTATAAGGTGCAACATCTGCACATTTCGCGTCCTTTGTCGTAGTTAGCGTTTTTGTAGCGCGAGCTACACTGTCCGAGGTTGAGCAGTTTTGTGTGGATCCTGGAGAGCTGTGCTGCGCATGCGCGAGGAGCAGTGACGTCTCACGGCGTACAGCTGGCGCGCCGCAGCCGCCGCCGCCTTGACTGGACTGGATTGGATTGTATTTTATTGGATTGGAAATTGTTTTAACAGCAGTAAGCATGATAATCAGCTAACCCTAAACAACCAGAAAACCTAAGAATAACCAGCTGAACCTTAGCTCACGCTATGTATATCCTGGCATAGCCGAGCTAAGCCACTGCTAATTTTTTTCTTGCTATCTGAAAGTACAACCTTTGCGAATCTAGCAGTGTTTTTTTTATTTTTTTCTTTCTCTTGTAGTTCAGGCGGGAACACTTACAGCGGTGTCTCGAACAAAAAACAGAGCAGAGTGAATGGACATTATTTATACTATCTCCACAATTAACGGGCCCCGAAAGAAGCGCCAAAACGTATACATACTAAGCTGAATGATTGCGTTCATTCGACAACACTGGACGACACTGCGGACAAGGGTCAGCATAGGCGTGCAAGGGTAAGATTTTGGGAGGGATAATAACGGGAGTAAAAGTATAACGTGACGCGAGCACACTAGTGAGGACGAGGGCATTAAAGCGGATAACGGAGGGAGTCGCCAGGCAAAAAAGCGTCTATTCGGCGAGTCATTCATCATCATCATCACCAGCCTGTCTACGCCAGCTGCAGGGCAAAGGCCTCTCTCATTCATCTCCAAACATCCCGGTCCTGTGCTAACTGCGCCCAATTTATCCCTGCTAACTTCTTGATATCATCTGCCTATCTAACTTTCTGCCGCCCCCTGCCACGCTTGCCTTCCGTAGGGATCCACTCTGTTACCCTTAATGACCAGCGGTTATCTTGCCTTCGCATTACATGCCCTGCCCACGTCCACGAGTCATTCAGTTTCCGTGTTAAGAAGACGGGGACATATGGGCCAGTTTTGGGAAATTTTATGCGGTGTGCGATCAAGAGCCAAGCGCAAGGCCACGCAGATGCACGGATACGGATCATTGCAGAGAGAGATGGACCAGTCCCAAGTGAGATCAAGGTAGTTCTTCGGCGAATCATGCACGATGGATGCTGCAATGTCCGCATTCACTACGTCAGTTTAATTAAAAATCGTTCTCTCTCTCTTCACCAAGTGACGTGTGGAATGGAGTAAAAAAATACCGCCAAACAGCATACAACAAAGAATCCCAGCCTCTAATCGCGATGTTTTCAATGGGAAGCTAGCCCTAGACTACGTTAAAAGTTATGTTTGAGTCGGCTACCCAGGTAGAGGTACTCAAAACGAAAACCGGCTGTGCTATGCAGGTAGGGGGGAGGATGAGCAGTGACGTCATGTCGGGAAAGCGAAGACTGGCTGCGGTCAGAAATCCCTGCGGTGAAGGCTACATTTTGATCTGCTAATCCAAGAAAACAGTTTCTCACAGACTGGGCGTAGAGACACCGATAATTACCCTTCACAGGAAAACGAATGTGAACACGGGTCACGGTTAGGCGGGTCATTGCGGATAGAAGAAGAAGAAGAAAAAAGAAAGGAAAGGCTGGGAGGTCAACCAGGTGAAGAGCCCGGTTTGCTACCCTGCACTGGGGGAATGGGGCTCAGGGAATAAAAAAGGGGGGGGGGGAGAAGAGGAAGAGATAGGAGTGGGAAAGCGCGCACTCTAGTCCCGTTTCGGGCGTTATAGTCTTTCAAGCAAGTTCGTTTCACTCAGGAAACGTAAAAGGGCTTTCGTCGCCTTCTGCGAGGTCGATGGTAAAGACCGATGACTTTGAATAGTTTCCACCGTAAATGGTCGATTGTCCGATCGGCTCGGCGCGGTGGCAAGCACGCTCCTCTCGGACGAGTATTCGGGGCAGCGACACAGCACATGTTCTATAGTCTCTTCCGCCCCGCAGGCGTCACAGTGGGTGCTGCTGGCCATCCCGATAGGGAAGGAGTAGGCTTTCGTGAAGGTCACTCCCAACCACAGTCTACAAAGTAAAGTTGACTGGGGTCGAGACAGCCCATACGGAATACGGCGCTGAAGAAGGGGATCCTGAATATACAGACGGGGATTCGAAAAGTCCGGTGTGTTCCATTGCTGCATGGTAATCTCGCGTGCAAGGGAGCGAAGCGTCCTGGCGGCATCGGTCCTTGAAAGCGGAAGTAGAAAGGTGCGGTCGCTCTCATGGCCTGTACGGGCAGCTTCATCCCCCAGCACGTTACCGATGACTCCGCAGTGACCTGGAAGCCACTGGAAAATTACGTCATGGCCGGCTGTGATGGCTTGATGGAATTTTTCTCTTATCTGTGTCACCAGTTGGTGTAGGGGGCCGTAGCGCAGGGCTGCGCGTAAGCTCTGTAAGGCAGCCTTGGCATCCGAAAAGATCGCCCAATTTTGAGGAGTAGCTTCGATGATATGATCAAGAGCCTCACGAATGGCTGCAAGTTCTGTAGCTGTCGAGCTCGTGGTATGGCCAATACGGAATCGAGTTGTTGCAAAATCTGCTGGCACAAACACTGCACCTGCCGAACTGGATGACGTTACTGAGCCATCTGTGTACACATGTTTCCGGTCGTTGTACCGTTCATGCAGTAACAGCAGCGTAAGCTGTTGAAGGGCCAATGATGACAAGTCGGCTTTTTTTCGAATTCGCGGAACACTGAGACGAATCTCAGGTTGTGCCAGACACCACAACGGGGAGGTCGGTGTTGCCGCAGGGGCGTACCTTGAAGGGATTTCAGCCCTGTGCGTTGTGATAATGGCTGAAAAACTAGATCGTGGTCTACTTTGAGGAAGCTGCGCCAGATGGTGAGAAGGCAGCCTCGTGAGGAGCCTGATGTACAGGCGTAGTGTTTCAGTAGCCACGTACGTTGCTATTGGGTGTTCCTGTGCGATGCAAATGGTGCCCACTGTTGATGCACAACGCGGCAAACCAAGACACGTGCGCAGAGCCTGCGCTTGGACGCTCTGTATTACCCGCAGGTTAGTGGTACAAGCGTTGGAAATTGCTGGCAAGCTGTAAAGCAAGGCGCCTAAAAAAAGTGCAGAGTACAGTTGCAGCATTCCTCTTACCGATGTTCCCCACGTCTTTCCAGCAAGGAATCTGAATATCTGGGCAATGGTGGTAAGTTTCTTCTTAAGGAAAGACACATGTGCGCTCCAGAAAATGTCCCTGTCGATGATGACGCCAAGAAATTTGTGATGCCTGGAGTAGGGAACCAATCTCCCATTGATCTTGATGGAATATCGAAACATGGGCTTCCGGGTAAATGCAACCAGCGCGCACTTGTCACCTGAGATACTCAGACCTTGTTGCCGCAGGTAAGATCGCGTTACATTGGCCGCCTTTTGAAGTCGTGCCCGTAGCTGTGGTCGGTTGACCCCCGAAGCCCAGAGGCAAATGTCGTCGGCATAAATGGAGACGCAGACATTCTTAGGGAGAGCGTGCACAAGTCTGACGATCGCTAGGTTGAAAAGCGTTGGACTTAGCACCGCACCTTGAGGAACACCACGTTGAACAAAGTGCTGTGATGTCGGGCCATCCTCCGTCATGACAAAAAAAATCTTCCGGACAAGAAACTTTCTATCCATCGGTAAACTCGCCCACCAAGTCCGAAGTGCTCCAGGGCGTCTAGAATAGCCTCATGAACGACGTTGTCAGGCGCCCTTAACGTCAAGGAAGAGGGCTGCTGAAATGCGTTTGCGACTTTTTTCTTGCTGTGCAAACGTTACCAAGTCCACCACGCAGTCTATGGAGGAACGCCCGCGCCGAAAACCCGCCATAACTTCAGGGTATATATTGTTATGTTCGAGGTACCACTGCAGCCGCGTGAGTATCATTCTGTCCATGAGCTTGCATAGGCAGCTGGCCAGGGCAATTGGACGATATGATGGAAGGTCGAGCGGAGATTTGCCAGGCTTGAGTAAGGGGACCAGACGGCTTACTTTCCACTCCGGTGGAACGATGCCATTCATCCACGCCTTGTTGAAGATGTCCAAAACCGTTTGACGTGCTTGAGGACCGAGGTGGCATAGTGTGGAGTAGGGACTTCATCGGTACCTGGGGATGAGCTACGCTGGCAGGATGCCACAGCCGCCTCTAACTCTTCCATGGAGAAGAGCACGTCCATGCGTTGATCGCGTGACGTGGGGACTTCACGAATCCTTGCAGATCGATTGCCATCAGTTCTAGAGGCAATCTTCACGCAGAAATCTTCTGCGACTGAGTACCACAATGATAATGGTCATTTTGATTTTTAAATAATTCGAAAGAGGTTGTGAGAATGTTCTATGCGGACTTCACAATGAATGGGAAGAGACAGAGACAGCGATGAGGTTCACTCTTTACGTATGCTGAAAATCAACTTTTTGTCGGTGGTAACACTGTTTTTTGTTGTCCAGAATTTACGCAGCCTAACTTGCCACCTCCGCCATGAAGGACTTCTTGTTTCGGTTCCTGTGGCGTATCGCAATTGTCTTACTAACATACAAGAGACTAGCATACAAGACACACTGATAGAAAACCTCCCAATTAAAGTTTCCAGCATTTGAATTCTACAAGATGTGATTACAATACAGTGGATACGCATTAATACTCCGCGAAAACTAAACAAAGCCTCCAAAGAGTTTGGCTGCGTGGAACGAATCGGTTAACTTGACGAGTAATCAATGAACGATATTATCGTTACCTAGTTTTTTTTACACATTGTTCATCTGAAGCACGCAAATTTTTAGGGCACGATAGTATGTTCCTCCGCGCGCCGTAGCAGGGTACTCAGCATTCTGATAGCGCATGAGTATTCAGTAGACAACACAGATGTTTTACATCCTTAAACAATTTCTGCCAAACGCGTACTAACAGCGTGGGTCCTTCGGCGACATTTTACTGCCCATACTTACCACGCAGATACACGCTCACCCAGGTTGTAATGTGCCAGGTTTATTTTACCGTTTATGAAGGCAATTGCTTGCCGTACCGGGTATTAAAAAAATTGTCTGGCGATTACGATACTCCCTAATGCAATATTTGAGCGCAGCAGCAGTGCGCTGAGGCAGCACTCACTCGTGGGTTCTCTCGACGGCAGCGATGATGGGCCTTTGCGTCGGCGGGGCGAAGTGAGTCTCAAGAAGGGACCGCGAACTGCGCCTAAGCGAACGCACATCATAGTCACGCGCACTCTCCCCTCCCGTTTTCGCCAAGGGTCGCGCCGTCGAGCGCCTCGTGCGGGCACAGCATACTGCCCCCTCCCCTCCCCCACCGCGCCGCCACGGCGAACCACCCTTCCCTCCCAATTTCGCGACACTCCCCTCCTTTGCTTTCTTTCAGCGTTCACTTTTTCTTTCACTTGCCATCGTTCACTCGGTTACGCCGACAACGCGGGTCAGTCAAGAAACGGTTGTCAAAGGACTGCGCCCTAAAATGCAGATCATTTGACCGCGCCAGCCATGGAATACCGCGAAAAAGCCCATTTTCTTGCGCCAAATTTTTCGCCAGGGTCAAGGTTTTGATTTTGAGCGTTTCAAATTTCCCGCTCATGCCGCAACGTGCACCGTGGATACTCGCGTCTGTAGCGCGCTGCGCAGACATTGCGTCCAAGTCTTTACTTAACAGAGGGCACCCTGCCGGCGTAGCGTAGCCGGTAAGGCATCGCCTTCGCATACCGAGAGGACCTAATTTCAACGCCGGCCGTGACAGCGTTTTCTTTTTCCGCTAACTGAGAAGAGGCCTCATACAAACAGAGGTTAATGCAGGTTAGTGGGATAGCAGTGTTTTCGTACTAAGCATAACGATACTACTCATTCAGCCATCATGCTTTGAGCTTGACCTGCGTCTACTTCACACAGAAATATCACTAACATTACCGAGCTTTGCAGATAACCAACCGTGCTTCCTGCAGAGCCTTGACATCTCTGTCCGCATGGACAGCGAAGCTGCATATGTCTGATCCCCCCCCACCCCCGCCCCCCCAGTTCTCGCGCCCGTGTGGAGCGCAAACTCGGGTTTTGGAACGAAAACTCGGGGAGTTGTGTTGAGCGTATAAAAAATTCATAAAGAACTAAAAAAAAAAGCTAGTAGGGCCTCCAAATTTTGCTACCTTATAATGCCCCTCGAAAAGTGTCTTTTCAGCAAGGCCTTTGGGTTTAACGCTGAAGTCGACTTTAAGAAGATCGGTGTAAGCTTGGTTCTTGTAATCCGGCTTCCCCACATAGTGTGTTCAGCAGTGAAGCATGGTCGTCTATACGGAGGGAGTCTGGTCACCGCCCATTTTGTACTCCTCTCCATCGCCACCGCCTGTTTCTCGAGTCGTGTAATATACTGCTCACCCCGAGCGGCGTCTATTCTCACCTGCCTTTTTTATGCGTGCATTTGGTGGGGGTGTGCACGCAAGTAGGCTTCACGCGCTCATCGCTGACATACCGTCGTGCTGACGGAGATTTTAACATGGACGTCTCACGGCCGCGATGATGCGAGCTGAATGCTGTCGTCCATGGTCGAGCAGTTTGGGTTGGTGTGCTACACAGACAGTAAGATGAATACGATGTGGTAGGGAAACGGAAAGCCCCATGCTTGTCCTCTAGAGTAAAACTGTAGCCCGTCCAAGTTTCCTTTAGTCAATTAGATAGGAAGCATGCTCAATCGCAAATTACAAGCAAACGCGTTTTCTTCCGTGCATTCCTTGCGCTGCTCCCCGTTTCACTGGTCACCCTTCTACGCAGAGTGAAAGGGCACTGATTTCTGTTTGCATGCCCTTTTGTTGCAAAGAAACAAAAGGGCATGCAAAACTGCAAAGAAACACCCGCTGTAGGGGCGCAGATTCTCGTCAAGCCACTCCTTTAAGGTTGTTTGGCTGCTGCTCAGGCATCTGTGACACACCTGACGTCAATAAAGAATGATTGAAAATCGTGCGTTCCGGTACAATACATGCGGCAAAATAGACACAACTAGAAGCGCCTGTAACACGCGACCGGACGTAATACGATTGCCAGCTGATTTTTTTCCCCAGACAAATTCGCCATTACCTGTTTGAAAGGCGGGCAGTGTGAAACGACTGTTCGATGTTCTATTTTAAAAGGGTTCTGATTAGTTCAATAAACTATCGGAAACTGTAATTACGGTGCGGCAATGGTTAAAGAGGCCTAACAAAAGCAGACAGATCATTACAACATAATTGGAACTTCCCAAAGTTTCAATACAAACTGTTTGAGCAACATGGAAAGTTAAAGGGCCATAGTGACTACATAAAACTTTGTTCATTTTGAGAGAGCTAGTTTTTGGTAAATTACTCAGCCCTATTTTAGCCACGAAGGACATTTCTTAACAAGAACGGCGAGAAACATTTAAAACTTCAAATTTCGCGCTACCATAACGTATAATGGGCAGGGACGGCGCAATATGTGCCCGCTTTAAATAGATAGTTATCAGTGTGTCAACTGCACGTCAGCATTTATGTGCTGACAATGTCAGCATTCATGTGCTGAATGCTGACAGCATTCAAAATCACCCAGTGACGCTGCTTCGCGGTGGATTTGGGTGACGGTTGCCAATTGCACAAACAAGTCTCTATGACGTCATAGAGACTTGCTTGGGGGGGGGGGGGGGAGGGGGGCGGTTGCCAATAGCACGAACAGGTCTCTATGACGTCATAGAGGCTTGTTTGGTGGTGGTTTCCAATTGCGCAGAGAAGTTTCTATGACGTCATAGAGGTTGTTTTGGGGCGGTTTTCAATCGCACAAACAAGTCTCTATGACGTGATAGAGACTTGTCTGTGGGGTGGTTGCCAATTTCACACAGAAGTCTCTATGAGGTCATAGAGATGTCGCTGGAAAATGGCTGGGCAGTCGCAAATGCATCCTGTTTTTTTTTTTTTAATATCTGCATTATTTGCCTGAAGCTTACGACAAAACTGGTATCGTTGTTAGGGGACAAAGAAGACTTTTTAATACCAAACTTGTGTTTTGTCTCCAAGGCCCCTTCAACACAGAGTTACTTTCCACCAGCCACGAGGTGTTTCAGCGCAAAAGGTACCATCGAGCCCCGTTTTCCCAAGTTGCTAGCTACACCCTCTATCTTCATTTGTGCTCAAGTCTTTCCTAAGGACTTGCGTACCAAGGGCACCCTGAATCTTTTAAATGAACTCCGCCAGTTTCAAGCTCGACGATTGGAATCTTGATGCCTGGAAGTTCCAGTGCCGTAGGCGAGATTTTATTTTGGAGAAAGGGAGGGTACAACAGCAAAGAAAAAATGAAAGCCTAAGGTTTAAAATAGCCAAACTAAACACGAAAAAAGACTCTGTGATGATGCCATACTCTAAATTACTTTCCAAATATTTTGTTTTGAATGTTTGAATGGCAAGATAAATAAAAGCTATACATGGTTGGGGCGTAGCTCGGGACGCGAAAATAATTACTGGTAGTCATTATTTGAGGATAGGAAGAGTTAGTAGCCTTGTCCCTGTTGAACCCCCTTTCTTTTCTCTGAAATCGAAAGTATCGAGGGGGGAGGTGACCCCGCGACCCCCTTTGGGCACGCCAGAGCCTGGAACGCAATGGTACTCAGGTGGTTTGTTTCTCACGTTGCTGTTGCAGTCAGAAAACGTGGAACACCAACTCACTCTACACAGCGTTTACGGTTGGGAACGCAGAATCGTACACCTCAACCTTCAACGGTTCTGAACCAAAATATGTTGACGCTGCTTAATAATCTCTACGAAGCCACATGACGACGACGGTGATAACAGCTCGCCTCGCCGAAGGCTCTCCTCGCAAAGAACGCCGCACTGCAAGTTGTACTATCGCTGTCAATACATTACTATGTTCGAAATTGCTCCTGCGTTGGTACATTACGCTCGTCCCAGCTATACAACGATACCTGTGGCTCGGCCAAGGCATCAATATTTATGTTACCTCCGGCGCGCAGTGCAAATGGAGGCCAAGCGTTAACGTTCACACAAGCTCGATAAGCAAAGACGGGTTCAGAGGGCCTTTAAGAAATACGCATCATTGAAAGTCAAGTCGGACATTTACCATTACTGCTTTTAAAGCGGAACTGCGCGCTAAACGGGGGAATTTTAGCAGCACTGTTTTGTACATGCATTACTCAACGAAACCAGTTTTGCTTGGCGACATCGCGCGTACAGAGCACTTCATTGCATTACTTCGCGAAAGAAGTAAAGAACGCCACATTGTTTTTACATTTAGACTTATATTTTTTTAACAGATAACATAGACAGGAGGGGTAAGTTGTAGCTAAGGTATCATTTTAAGACTGCGATAGAGATATGGTCAACGCGCAGTCAACAGAGTTGGCCGCCGAGCAGCGAATGCAGTTCAACGATAACTGGTTCTCTCAATTGTACATGCATACTTCATTTCTTTTCTATCACTCATTCAAACTCAGAAGTCAAAACTACATAACACAAATCTGAAATGACTAACTAAAAAAACTATCCAGTTAGCTAACTAGCAAAACAACTGTCCAGCTAGCTAACTGATGAACTACCTAAGCAATTATCTAGCTCGTAACTATCTATCTAACTAACTAACTAGCTGGCTATAACTAACTAACCAGCTAACTAACCAACCAACCAACAAACTAACCAACCCACCAACCACCCAACCAGCCTACTAGCCCACTAACCAACCAACAAACTAAACTAACTAAACTAACTACCTAACTAATTAACTCACTCACTCACCCACTCACCCACTCACTCACTCACCCACTCACCCACTCACTCACCCACTCACCCACTCACTCACCCACTCACCCACCCACCCACCCACCCACTTACCCACCCACCCACTCACTCACTCACTCACTCACCCACCCACTCACTCACTCACTCACTCACTCACTCACTCACTCACTCACTCACTCACTCACTCACTCACTCACTCACTCACTCACTCACTCACTCACTCACTCACTCACTCACTCACTCGGACTTGTCTTAATGAGTGTAGATATTGCCGAAATCGTTGCTGAATCGCAAGCCGCAGTTATTCGCACGATGTAGTTGAAATTCCGGCATGAAGGCGTGAAAAGCAGGTAAGCTTCCCATACTTATTTCCTTCAACCACGTGCTGCAGCAATAATTGCTGCAGCAACGTGCTGCACCAACGTGCTGCAGCATCACGACCTCCGTGAACCTACAAGTAAAAGACGACAAGAGTGCTTTGGAAAAAAAACATTGACAAAAATTATATGAGCGTTTGGAATATCACGCGATTTTCGTAGCTCGTCCAGTTGTGCACCTTGAGCTATACGACAACATTTAGTGAGATGTACGGTTTTTGGCGCAACGCCATCTATGAGACGTACTAACGCCAACGGGTGTGAAAAAACAAGACAAAAGCAACAGGTGCGATTTTTCGGCCCAATCTGGTGCTCCTGCTGTATGGCAGGTGGAATCTCCGTTAAAACATTTGGCGTTATGTTTACACTTTTCTGAATTTTTGAGCGAATGGAGACAAATGTTCGTTATAAATGCCGCTAGCTCAACTAAACAGTTTTCAAGTAACGTTGAGATCTACTTTTGCGATGCCGTTCATTTAGGAAGCTGCTCCATCCGGCCTCGCCTCAATACCGCCTATGGGGAAGAAACCAGGGACTAATGAAAGCGGCGCAAATACCGTTATGGCTAACCTCCTTCCTACCTTCCCTTGAGTCGATTTCGGTGGCGATAAACGTGGATGAAATCTGAATTCGAACTACAAGATAAGTATTCCGGGCGGGGCTTGCTCAATTTTCGCCGCCGAGTCCCGAATTTCGGAAATATTCGGGCATCAAAAGCACGCGTGACCAACCCACGACTGCGTAGACCGGAATGTACCGCAGTTTGCTTCGTCGGAATTCGCTCTCAGCCGTTGCTTATCCCTCGGCCGAGTATAAAAACCCCGTCAATCACCTCCTGCGATGCCCGCTGTCGAAATTATAGGCTTTGTCTTGTCAGGGCAGCTTTCTCCGCCACCGAGCCCTGTCCGGTCTACCAGCCCCCGAAGCCGTTTCTCCGCACGTCACGGCGTTGATCCACGCGCAAAGAGAAAGAGGGGGGTGCATATGCATACACCTTGCATGCTCCACCTCGGCGTCAAGGTTTTCAGAAGCTGCACGTCTTTCCTACCGCCGCTAGTCAATCCGCTGCGCTCAGATTGCAGCTCTGCCTGCATTACCGCACTGCCTTTTATGTGTACACTGCTCGGGATCGGTTTTCGTAGATGTTAAAACTGTTTGCTCACCTGATTTTTTTTCTTCTTCAAGAAGACAGTTACTTCAGCCCTTTAACTGATAAAGAACACATAGAGTTCTAAAAGAAACATAAATAAATAAATAAATAAATAAATAAATACATAAATAAATAAATAAATAAATAAATAAAGTAAGAACTCGTTATTACAACTTGGTTAATTCGAATTAACCAAGAGAGCTTGTATGAAAGCTTTGTATCGTCCACATGACGGCTTTACTTTAAGGTGTACTTTATGGCTATATTGAACTGCCTTCGCGACTAACTCTGTTAATTCCCAGTTAAGATTGCATAATACTCTTGCTTCTTCCACGTCAGAAGGGCCTACATATATCAAGGAAATCCAGTGATACTCGTCATAAGTTTGTCGGTGGTCTTTACCAGAATGCGAAAGCCAGTACATCCACGGCTGAGTTCTGCGCTCTGGCAATTTTTCATTTTGTTCTGCATGATCCTTTGTCAGGCATTTATCATGCGCAAAAATTATACGGCGCTTTTTTAGCGAAATCTGAAACTTTAGAGCTATGTAAAGAAAGAACAGACAGAAATACAAGATCATAAATTTAAATCCGCCAGAACATTATTAGAGCCTCAATGACAGATTGCCTCACAGTTAGAGTCTCCATGTTACTCGTAAGCCCCAACATGGACATGGGGCAGTTTCCGGCGAGCCTTCAAGATAATGCCAGTCTAGGCACAATCTTTCGCGGTAGAGTTAATTTGCTGTTAACGAAGCGTTATGCACGCAGTAACAATCCTTACGGTCACTGACATCTTGCCACGCGCCCCGACATGTCCCGTACATTTAGTGCCAGCCTTAAACACCTGTAAGGTAGCACGGAAGGCCATCGTCGGAAATTCCCCTTGTATGGGCATTCTATTCAGTAGTTTATGGAGCCCAAACTGTTTCCAAATGCATTGTTCTTCCTCTTTAGCAGTAATCCTGTCATAGGTGTCATTCATAAGTTTTTGTGAACGGTGTTTAAGGAAAGGGCATTCTTTACTAGAATTCACGAAAGTCGAACGAAAGAAGATTGTCGCAGAATTACGGGGAACTACAAGAATACGGAGGTATGGGGGGCTGCCACAAGAGTCCTCAACGTAACAGCCTATATAAGGGGCGCTTCCTTCAGAGGTCTTTGTTGCGGCCCCACTCGTTTCTCTTCCGTTTGTTTACGGCGGAGTTTAAGGCAGGCGCCATTGAGTCACTTGTAGAAGCCTTTGTTCCGTAATGGCCAAGGTTAGCGGGGATTTTATAGCGACGCATATTTTGGCGAACCCCGTACAGCTTTTTGCGTCGATTTTTTTGGTGTCACCTTTTCGGTCTCGCCCCTTTACTTTGAAGCCACTTTTACCGCCCGTTGCAAAAGTATGTCTGTCATAACAAGCCGCGTGAAGACGGAAGTATATAACGGCAAGACTTTTCCAAGCGACTAAAGACCACGTCTCGTACCTGTCGATTTTGTCAAACCAAAGGAAACTTTGGCCATATTTGGACAAAACATAACTACACGATCGAAGTGCAAGCGTTCGTCTGTTTAAAACTCCTAGGATTATTTTTTTGCGAAAGCAAATAAAAAATAACGATCCGTCTAAGGATAAAACAACACGGAAACAGAAGATTTGAGGCTAGATTAAACGTCACAACAACGAGCAAAACCAAAAATAGCAAAAATGCGAAAATAAAATGTGAAAGCAAGAACAAACATGAATAGAAAAGAAAACTCGGTGAGTCGGTCATCACTGACTCTTTTCATAGACAGTCTGTGCGAATATTTTGGCAGTATCGTTAGACACGGCTCAGGTAAGGTTAGCGCGCGAGATATTAATACTAGCTTTTATTTATTTATTTGTTATTTAATAATTTATTTGAGACCCCTCAGGGCCTGTGATAGGGATTACATAGAGCGGGCGTCGAAACAGAACAATACAGACAATACACACAATACACAACTATTCCCAAAGAGCGATTCACAAATTGCATTTTTGCTCGGTAAAGTTCATCATTTTGTCTCTGGCATGGCATGGCTTCCTTAATCATGTTTTAGTGTCCCTTTTTTATGCATGTCTGGCGTGAATGGGAGTTGAGAGGCCTACGAGCTACTGCATAAAACGAAATGTAGGTTTTGACGTGTTACACGGAGAGCGGACGACACCTTGTTTCTCCTAAAAATTTTGAGGAAGCTTTTATTTGAAGAGGGTGCAGATGCCCCCACGTAACCCCAACAGAAACTTAAATCTCAGCAGAAAATCTTGAGGATTTCACGATGTGACACGGTAAAGTGGGTAATTGCTACAGTTGTTCTTTTTTTTCTATGTTGTGAGACGAAAAATAATTCCAGGAGTAAAGGGGAATTTTACATAGAATCATTTGAAAAGAATTTGACATAAACTGAAGAAGCGAACACGTATCTTGTATTACAAATCGGAAAAATACAACGTGCCATAATACAACAATGTCCTAATTGATTCCATGTCTAGCCACATCACAGCATGGTGAATAAGTACACCGGGCGTAAACATTACCGGTATGTAATGTATACATTTGGCTAGTTGATGATTGATCCCTTACAGACACTATCTTCACGATTGTAGTTTTTTTTTTCTTTAGATTCAAAGCGTTTTCAGAAACCCCTGAACATATCGCCTCTCGTTAGAAGAGACGCTGCAACGCTGTTTGAAATATCTGTTATACAAACCATCATGCATACACCAAGACAGGCAAGTATTGAAGAAAGAAGTAAAGAGCGGAGTTGTTGCCAATGCAGTTACTCGCGCACGCTGCTACGGACGGAGGCGGAGGAAGAGAAGGGCACAAGGGTCAGCACTAGTAGCATAATAATTTATTGAATGAGATGGCGCGAGGCCTGCAGTCAGGAAGAGAAGGTTGGAAGGGGTCAAGTGCAGCTCACTATGCAGGCCAAGCAGGCGAATCTGCATACAACCAATTCTCGTTACTACGAACCCCACATAAATACATTTCTCACATTTAAGAATATTTGAAGAATCCCCGCCAGATTGCCCATATTTTCAATGTAAAAATATTTCAGAACTACGAATTTCCATATAGCACATATTTCAGAACAACGCAAGTAATTTCTTTACCCCATTAAAATCGAGGAACATCAGTGTTACGAATTAAACTAAAAGTAACAGCATCGCAACTTTCGCGTGAAACCGAAACCGCCGTTTCTCTGTTCATTCCCTGAATGCAGTAGCTATCATCATCATCACCATGTCGAGTGCCAACAGCTAGCGCCACCACAAAGCTGTGGTTTAATGTGCAGTGGACTTGCAGGCCTGGCCGCGTTACCCTCTCTTATCTCTCGTTGTGTTGGGCGTCGTTGGCCGGTCGGTCGGTCGTTCTTCACGCTAACCACGTGTGCGGGTAGGTACTTCTTTGTTGTGGGCGACATTGCTGCGAAGTTTCTGCTAGATATTGGCGGTGAGCGCGAACACAGGCGGCGCTGCGAAGCGCGCCTCCGTGACGTCAGCTTAGGGATTCTCGCATTTGTCGTCTGCTTCACTCAGGATCGCTCTCCCTGCTGTTTCTTTGCGCTCGGTCAACGTCTGATGCTTGTCCGCACCAGAATTGGCGTGTGAGTAACTTTTTATCATAATATTAGGCTTAAAATCGCATACACTAGCTCATGGTGTCAATTAAAGTATAGTTTTGGATACCGCTACGGAAGAAACATTGCCGGCGCCACCCCATTTCTTGCGAAGCCGGTCCTGTGCGGAGCGCTAAGAGTCGGAGCTAGGCGTCAGCTTCTCATGTAAGCATTCGAACAAAAGAAACAGTCAGCTGCTAATAACCGACAACAGCGAAAATGCAAGACCAAAACAAATTCTAGGTCTTAGGGCTGTCGGCTTTGGCAGACGGCATCACGATTCCCGGTAATCATATGTAAGGTAAAACAGTTTTTACAACCTTGCCGAACGCTCGAAAGCGTTTTGTCACATCACTTTACGTTGTCAAGGCATGAAAGTTTGCCGACATGCACTATAGACTGCAAAAACTGTAGGTTGAGTTCCAAATAACCCAGTGTGTATATACGCGCGTGCTGATTCTAACCAGGCATCTAACCAGTATGGAGGTTTATTGAGCAAAACGAGTCACGTCTTCGTTAAATTTATAGTAACACATATATGTTTGTTAAGACCTGGAGGGATATTTCGGAACATTTTGCACAGCGGTATCTTCCCGATATTGGGATATGCGTTATAGGAAAACTGCACTCAAGAGGAGGAGCAAGAGTAAGGGGAGGAGAGGAAAACTTTGTTTAACAATTAAATCGATCTGGTTAGTGGGCCGGGTCCTCAGTCCAGGACAAGAGAGTAAAAGTAATTTTCTTCAAATCATAGAACGCCATCCCGAATAGAATAGGATTTGTTCTTCGCGCCTGGAAGGGTTGAAAAGCAATAAAGAGCTACTTGGAATTTTTCTTCGGCTTCGAGTCTTGTAATATATGCAGGTATACTATTTATTACGTTACTTAGCGAGTATACCATGCCTTCAACACCGTAATCATGTCATCATTGTTCGAGTTGAGAGTCAGTTCGTTATGATAACGAACATAGAAATTCGGAGCACAAAAGCCGCCTTCGAGTACTGTGGACCACGTTGTTTAGAGCGCGATCGCGGTGGCGTAGCACAAACCTTCTCATTGTATTTGCATGTGAAAAACAAAGCACGCTGCGGATATGCACCTTCTTGCACGCAGCCGTAATGAAAGCCAATTTGTGAAGAAGGGAATGTATGCCATGCAAAATGAAGGAAATATCCACACGACCTTCGTGAGGCTCCCAAACATCCCGAAACCTCCTAATAAGAAGTTATTGACGGCGCAGGAAAATTAATGCGTTGGGCAGAAAAAAAAGCAAGAAACATTAATCCGATACAAGACAACAACGAAAGAAACACAAGAAAGCCGCTTTATTTCCTGCTGTGCGATGAGCGTGTAGAGGCCGCTGCTTGGTACGTAGTATTAGACTGTTGAGTCTTCATAGGAGCATCTCAAAAATATTGCAGGGAAGCCTACGCATTTTGAATACTTATCGAGAAGCTCTGATCGCTGATCCTCGCGAATAAGCAAGAAAGGACGAGTTACACACGATCTTCTGACAGATACTCTGAAGGAAGTTGTTCTCTAGCTCTTCGTGTATTGTAAACTTGTGGGGGATACAGCTTCAAATTATTCAGATGCGTCAGAAGCTTGCAAAATAACTGAGTCGCTAGAAATACGCTTTTTAACGCACTACAGCAAAGAAGCGGGCGATTTCTAGCCCAGGCACTGTTGCCCCTCACAAGCGGAGTGTAGCAGACGACAGCGGCGCGAATCCCTAAGCCGACGTCAGAGCCAGGGGGCGCCACTCAAAGATCTCACCGCCAATAACGATGAATGCAGCTAGCGACAAAGCAAAGAAGAAGCCAGGCCAGTCATCATCTTCAGTGACGATGACGGCGTGAAGGAAGACGACTGTGCTTCACCCAGCACAGAAGAACATGAGATCGTGTCGAACATTCATGGTTTAGTGCACATGAACGAATTCCGCCCTTTCATTGCTCGCTGCAATGACGTATCTCATGAGGTATTGTGCAAGGTGGAATACGCGTTGTTGCTGCTGATGGTGATGATTATGATGATGATTGTGGGGTTGAACGCGCCGACGCTTCACAGGCGATGAGGCTCACCGGAGTGTAGGGGTCAAGATTAATTTTGACTACCTGGTGATGTTTAACGTGCGTCGAAATCTCGAAGACACGGGCATTTCGCTTTTCGCTTCCATGAGAAAAGCGGCCGCCGCGGCCGGGATTTGAACCCGTGTCCTCGAACGTGGAATATGTAGAGGCATTCTTAATTGGTCGTGCGTGCTGCGCGCGCGAGGTGGAAATAACTGATTTCTTCAGATAAACTAGCTTTGTAGTGAGCGCAACATTTTTATTCGAGAGTTTGCCTGTCTGCTCACGCGCCTACTGACAACGTGCGTCATTTTCATGTCCAGGTTTGAGCACTGGTTTATAAACGCCAGTTTTTCATTAGGACGATATTTCAAAATAACGAACAATTTCCGGCTGTCCAGCGTGATTCGTTATATCAAGATTTGACTGCAGTGAGCTAACTGTCTCTTTGGCGTCACTTCGCGGCCGTCTCCAGTGTTCGTAGGTCCTTAAAGACGCGGGCCGTTGCTTGTCGCAGATCGACTTGAGACCCCCGCGCCCAGAAATGAGGCGACGCATGTCAGGTGTCGCTTCACGGGCCTATCCGTAGCACTTTGATGAGAGAGAGAGAGAGAGAGAGAGAGAGAGAGAGAGAGAGAGAGAGAGAGAGAGAGAGAGAGAGAGAGAGAGAGAGAGAGAGAGAGAGAGAGAGAGAGAGAGAGAGAGAGAGAGAGAGAGAGAGAGAGAGAGAGAAAATGTTTATTGAAAAAGAGAAGAACCCGCCGCGGTGGCTCAGTGGCTAAGGCGTTGCGCTGCTGAGCACGAGGTCGCGGGTTCGATTCCTGGCCGCGACGGTCGCTTTTCTGTTGGAGGAGAAAAGCAAAAAAAACGCCCGTGTGTACGAGATTTCGCGCACGTTAAAGATCGCCAGGTGGTCAAAATTAATCCGGAGCCCTCCAATACGGCGCGCCTCATCGCCTGCGTTGCGTCGGCGCGTTAAACCCTACAATCAAATCAAGAAAAAGAAAAGAGGTCGGCCGGAGAAAGTGATCTTGGGCCTGCTACTTCCACTGGGGGGAGGGTACTGGGGATAAAAAGACGTTGTAGCAGCACTATAGTAGAGTGGTAGGTTGTAGCAGAATGAGACCTTCAGTCCAATGGCCCTTCACCTGGACCCGGGTGACACCTCACCTGGCTTCTGAGGGACGGCCCGTCACGTGGTCTTCAACTTTTCGGGGTGCTGGGGGCTTAGCGGGGTGCGCACATGGCTAATACTCACCTTGCCCTGTCGCTGAAGCGAGCACCGCAGACGGGACAGCGGAAGCCGGCCTCGGGTCGCGCAGCCTCACCGCCGGACTCGACGCTGGTCGTTTCCTGCAGCTCTTCCTCTTCGGACGGACGCTCCTCTGCGCCTGCGCCGAGCAAATCAAATCAAATCAAATCAAATCAGTTTATTCCAACACAAAGTGCTGAGGACCGTGAACAAAAAGCCTCAGAAGGGCTTGACAGGGTCCACGCCCCTTATACAGAGCAGATGCAACCAGAGCAGACGTTCACCACGGCCCTTATACAGAGCAGATGCAACCAGAGCAGACGTTCAATGTATAAAATATACATACATGTAACACATGGTTGATTAGCAGTCATGGTACATCATAAAATTCACATATACATAAAACGGATGATATACTACCTCTTTTGTATACATGGTGCATTGTTCGAATGAAATGGCAACTGATAACGCAGGATTTGTTCACCGTAATTTTTCGGTTCTTCGGTATTTGCCAGCGGTTGAATCGGCGAATGTTGCACGGGTACATTTTAAGCTGAAGTTTGGAAATACTGCATAGTACATGGTTATTTCTTTTTTACGTTGGTTTAGTACGAGTGTGCTGGCCGTCACATCGCCACAAACCAACTGAAGGCACAGCTAGGAACTGGTCCGAGGAACAATACGCGAAGGCTCACCGCTCTGTAGTCCTTCCCTCGACAACAGATTGAGAAATTTTGTTGCGTACGAACGCGGTGTATGAGAGAGAGAGAGAGAGAGAGAGAGAGAGAGAGAGAGAGAGAGAGAGAGAGAGAGAGAGAGAGGAGAGAGAGAGAGAGAGAGAGAGAGAGAGAGAGAGAGAGAGAGAGAGAGAGAGAGAGAGAGGAGGTTAACTCTAAACAAAACTGAAGCTGGCTACTCCGAACATAGCAGACAAAATAAGTACAAGCTTGCTTACAACAATAGAATGTAATGTGTAACTTTTTATGCATCTATATACAAATAATATCAAGAGGTCACAATGCAGTACACATGCGTTCACCTAAATGGAGTGTCTGAAAAATAGGTGGGGGATATGTATGGCGCCCTACGTGAAGCATGTCGAGCGTGCTCAAAAATATTCCGAAAAAAAAAAGAAAAGAAAACAGGACATCTAATTACTTGTTGCGAGTTGTGAATGCGAAAAAGTGACCACCGCTGAGTGTCAAATTAAACACCTTAGGTGCTCTGCGCTGCGCAAGGCGCCCTCGTACGGTGATGACTACTGCGCCGCTGGGCGAGGGCTGGAGAAATGGTCGGAGTGCGAATGTCGGCGCAGCGTGCAAAATCAAAGCGGTTTCACTAGAAACGTTCTCCTCCTTGCCACGTGCCTCTGGGTATGCCTGATTTTCTTTGTGTTGTATTTTCGGAGCACGCGCTATGGAACGCGTCGCGGCCAATGAACATTTTGGAGCCACTACATATGTCAATGCCAGCATTAAAAGCGAAAGCTTTCTTAGTGGGAGCGATTGCGTCCCGACAAAAAAAAAACTAATGAATTTGCATATAGACCGGTTGGTTGACCGAAAAGCTCTGATAAGATTTCTTGACACACAGCACGCATGTGAAACCGGGATGCCATTGTGTCAAAGCGGTTACTCGAAAATTGCGAAAAAGGGAAGCTTATAGATAAGATAAAACACGCATCGATAAGGAAGGAGGAGTACAATAGTATACCTTTGTCCGATAAGCCATGTATCGGTATGCATTTAGATCGTTCGCAAATGCGTTTACTTGATGGGCGAAGAATCGTCGCATGGGTTCGTTTTTCGTTTACGACCTGTATCTTTTAAGGTTCGGTGATCTATTGGGCGCACCTATAGCTTTCGCGCTTCTCTCTACTTTTTTAATGAAGAGATGGTAAATTTTCCGCTCAATGGACCACTAATTTCTCTCGCATCAAAATAAGGTAGCAAGTACAACGTGCAGAAGATCAAGAAAGAAGGGTGGCGAGAGGTAGTTATAATGCTTGTACAATACCTTCTCGCGCTCTCCTCTTGGCTTTATCTGCCGCTTACGGATGAATGACGGCGTTTAGTTAATGCGTAAAACTGAGTGTAAAGGGTTACGCGACGCAACCTGGTCTCACTCGACAAAAGGTTCCGTAGCGCTCCAATTTCGCCTTCATTGGCATTCTGCATTACGCTGTGCCTGGTCGCACGCAAACGTGAGAATAATGTCCCCGGTTTCCCGCCGCGCTCCCCTCTCAATGGAGGGCCGCTTCTCGAGAACACTGCTGCGGACAGCTTAATGATGATAAGAGTAACCAACCTTGAGCGGAACTTTTTACGTGATCTTCAGAAGCTAGGAATGCCCCATGCTACAACGGGGGACATAGAGACCACTAGAATGTGTGAAGAGAGGTGTCTCGTCTCCTGCTGGGATTCTTGCAGTGCACAGGACTAAGTGATGCGTGGTGACATGTGCCTCTCTGCTACAACAGGACTAAGTGAGGTGTGGTGACTTTGCGTGTCCCTGATATCGTATCGGGGTCGATTAGGCGGATCAGTGATTGATTGATTGTAGGGTTTAGCGCGCCAACGCAACGCAGGCGATGAGGCACACCGTAGTGGAGGGCTTCGGATTAATTTTGACCACCTGGGGATCTTTAAGGTGCGCCGAAATCTCGTACACATGGGCGTTTTTGCTTTTCGCCTCCATCAGAAAAGCGGCCACCACGGCTGGGAATCGAGCCCGCGACCTCGTGCTCAGGAGCGCAACGCCTTAGCCACTGAGCCACCGCGGTGGGTGATTGGGCAGATCAATTGCCGGCAGTTATGCAAGGCTAAGTCCGCCTCATCCAACAATACATACTACTACTTCTACTACTACTACTACTACTACTACTACTACTACTACTACTACTACTACTACTACTACTACTACTACTACTACTACTGCATACAACACCCAGCACGGTTCTCTGTAGTATAAAGCTACGGGGCCACTGCCAGTGCAACACGGCAACTTTTACTTGTCAGCTGAATTCTCAATTCAAAGAGCACCTTGCATGCAGTGGAGCACCTTGTGCCGTGGGGCGCTCGATAGACAATTGGTTTGAAAGCCTTCGGAAGGCCTTTGAAACGGCCGTGTAGCACAGGTCTTGCACACTTTTGCAGCATGCAGGCTTAGAGGATTTTTTCGGAAACGAATTCGTTGAGATTAACTTCAACGGTTTTGTTTTGTATGAGGGACTTATTGTGGTGTCAATACGTACTTCGCAAGGGCACTCGATGTCAGTAAATTTGTTCTTCGTCCCAGTTATCTTTGCCAATCCCAGCAGGATTTCGGAGTCAATTTTTTGGCGTCGGCTTTCTTGTGTTCGTTCTTTTCTCTTTGGGAAGGGGGTAGTAGGGGGAGTAACCTTTTGAAGCCTTGAGTTCGGTACCGCTTAAGGGAACCGAACATTAAAATAGAATTTAATAAAATACCCATATCAGGGCGCAGCAACTGTGATTATAATAGCGCCGCCTTAAAGAAATTGGGACCAATAATACAAGACACTTTTGCAAGCGATAGAGTACAAAAAAAAAGCACAGGAGGCGAGAAACAAAACACAGTTAACAACTCCAAGTTCCAAAAAAAATTCAAGGAAAGTTTTTGCTGATGCCAAAACAGTCACAAATGAATGACTGAATGCGATTCAATAGAAATCCGAATAGAAACAAGATTACTGCTACCTTCCTCGATAACGGTTTATATAGAAAATAGATACGTACGAGAACGACTTTACCAACTACAAGCACCGCTGGCTCAGTTCACGTATGTCAACCTTGTTTAGCTCAAATGAAACCTTGGGGGCATCTGAGAGGAAACATACATACTCACCCAAGGGTGACAGAGTTTATTTAGTTCAACGTGCACGTTGGTTTGGTCTGCCCGAATACAGATTAAAACCACTGCATCTTGGCATAAAAATGCGTCGAAAATAGGCGATATAATTATGCAAAAACAAATCAGGTAGAACGCATCTCTGATTGCTGTCATGGGGATGCTATTAGCATTCTTCCATTGTGGGAGAAATTTGCGCTAATGCACTGAATAACTTCCCCCACCCTTTAAGATCTGCTTTCCCCCTCCATCTTCCTGTTTAGAAATTGAAGCACATTCTTTCCGTCTACCTTCCCCTGGGATCTCCCGCCACCTCTCCCTTCCCTTCACGCTCTTCGGTTACAAGGTCAGATTTTCCCTCCCAGCCCTCCGCGCCTCATCTTTTCCCTTCCCTGGTCATTTCTATTGAATTATTTGTTTACAACCAATTTTAATAACAAGATGTACAAAAACTTTGTTTTTATGACCAAAAATAGTGTCACTGTTTTATCTTTACTCCATGCCGGACCGTCAGTATCCGACCATTTTTGCAATTTGGTAAACATTAGCGATTGAAACTAACGCGCGGAACTAAACCAAGAACACCTGCCAATAAAATGCGCTTCGCGGCATTCAACGACAACCATTTTTGGCAGAAATCTGCCTGGTTAAGTGGCAGAAGCTTTCGATTACTTAAAGCAGCCAAAACTTTAAAAAGAGCGTTCCGACGGTTCAAAGCCTGTTGGGCTCCTTCCTCGGGGGTTCACAAGATATGATGACGACAACTGGGACAATTTTTTCGCCGAAACCAAGGAAAGTGCATCTTTTCCTCCGACCACCTTTTTTTCGCTTTATATATAACGAAAAATAAACTTCTTTGATTGATTGATTTATTGATTGATTGATTGATTGATTGATTGATTGATTGATTGATTGATTGATTGATTGATTGATTGATTGATTGATTGATTGATTGATTGATTGATTGAAATCGACGAGACAATCGATAGAAAAGTCCACAGTGTCAACAAACATCCCGCGCCCAGTTCCTCGCTCCATACTCGACGGAAGCCGAGAACTTCCCAGAACGGCTCTGTTGCTCAAGAATGATTTCAGCAAACGCGACCTCGAAAACAGCGCTCCCGCGGATCACTGCGAGGTCAGCGACTACAGCATTGACTTCGACAACGCTAGCGTCCCCGACACAGAGAGTAATCCCGTCAAGAGGTTCTTCGTGGAACCGTGACAGACACAGCTCGCTTCAAACAATTTCACCAGGGTCCGTGCGTGCTCTGCATTACGTGCGAAACAACGGAAGCGAACGACGACGACAACACGTATGACTAATGGTGACGATACGTGTTAGTCACATGACCGCACAGACGATACAAGGTGCTGCTTCTCCTGCCCTGTTCTGTCAGGCAGAGTTAGCGGTAGAACGGAACGCAGGGGGGAATACGGCGGCCAAGTTGATGATTACCATATACGATTTGTGGGGCGTGCACCGGAAACCATGGTTTGAGCTCATAGCGGCTTGCCTGGTGGAATGTTGCAGCCGTAAACTGCTGCTGGGGCACCGGTATGTAATGTCTCAACGAGGTGGGGGCACATCATTGAACAGTGAGCGCCAAGCGCGGACGGTGAGGGTCCCTCCGTAGTTCTTGTACTCGGTCATGCAAAAAATCAAGCCATGTTTCTGAAGACGGAGATGTTTAAAACGAGAAGCTTTCTCCCATGCAACCCCAGCCAAAGTCCAAAATCAAAATTGCACCGACCGTGTAGGAATCACGCTATCGGATAGACGTCGACTTCATAACGCGAGGGACCCAGGTTCAATTCCAACCACGGGAAGCGTTTTTTTTTAGGCGCTTCGCGTTTCTCTATCATCATCATCATCATCATGCGCCATTTGTGGAACCCTGTTGCGTAAAGTTGGCTTTCCTGCAGTGCGTTTTGGTGTTGTGATGTACGACACAATCGGGGCATATACAGCTTCGCTTTAGAAGAGGTCATGCTTGTACCACGCAGCCTGCATTTGGTCATGCACTCCACCGGCTTACAAACTCTCGACAGCTTTTTTTTTGCGAGAGTTTGCCTTACGGCATAGCAGTTATAGGTACAACATCACATTTGTTTCACGCAGAAACGTGAGCAGAGACCGGTACTGAGGGCCCCATATCCACCGCTGTAGATCAGGGGGTCTCCCAGGATGGAGCCTTGTGCCCCGGAGGTGTTGCAGGCAAGAGGTTTGAAGGGCAGGACAGGTCCATAGAAGATGGCTCGTGTCGGCTTCGGACGCAGGGACCCTACAAAAGGGACAGGTGTCCGCAAACGGTGCGTGATAGCGGGCAGGCCAAGCGTGGGTCACTGCTGGGGATAAGGCCACCCCAACTCGAAGCCTCCGCAGCAGGACCTCCTCCCAGCGAGCGAGCCCACTGGGGAGGTCAGTTCCACGCGGTGGAAGTAAAGCACGCGTGGCGCGGCGGAGGCTCTCCTTTTCCACCAGCAGTTCTTCTAGGGTGGAACACTGGAAGAAGTGGTAGCGGCGCCGCGGAAGGTCTATACGGCGACAGGCGCGATCCGCCGCTATGTGGGCAGGAAGCATGTCCCGGCGAACCCACAAAACACGCACAGGGCATGGGTATGTGCCCAGGATCGCGTGAATACGTGCCGACATGCTGGTGCTACGCGCAACGCGACGTAGATCACGTATCGCTGTCATTGAGTCCTTGTAAATTTCCAGTTTCATGCCGGTAGTTACTGCGATGCAAGTGCTTGGAGACCATCCCGAATAGCAGTAAGTTCTGCCAACAGGCTTGGTAGAGGTCGGAGGGTCTCGTAGTCGCAGCTGTGGTTTAAGATTGGTGAGAGGGACAACCCAAGGCTGTGGTTACGAGGGAATCGTGTGTCCCGGCGTCCACGAAAGCTTGCATGAGTCGTGGCCGCGTCGCAGGCTCCCAGTGACGTACATGAAGGAGGACTGCATCCGGAGGTTGATGAAGGTCAGAGGTTCGGCCATGTAACCTTGCCAGAGGCTTGTTGTCCGTCCCCTGATGGTAGAGCCAGGGCGGTCTAGCCGCAGAAAAGGCTGGCATCGTGTCAGGAATCTGGCCCATATATGGAGCGAGAGCTGCTGCCTCCGGTACATATCCACGCTTTAGCAGGGGAGCGGAACGACGCTGACGAATGATTTCATCCAGCGGATTTAGCTGGGTTTCGGCTTGCAGCGGTAGAATTGGTGTTAAGCGAGGGAGGCCAGTAATGGTGCGCATGGCGGCCCTCATGGTGCGCATGGCGCATGGTGCGCATGGTGCGCAGGGCGGGGCCTTAAGCCGAGCCCAGTCCGCTTGCGTCATGTGCTGGAACTGTGCCTGATACACAAGCCGTGGCTCTAGTACGGAGCGCGCTAGGAGACGGGCAATCGTCCAGCAGGCCCCGACAGACTTCTGATGCGGCGAACGAGGTGGAGCATCTGTCCGGATTTCTGTCATGACTGGTAGGCTGGTTCCCAATGTGCAATGTGTAGGCTGATTGACTATGTGCATAACCGTCACTTAATTCATGTACAAGGGTTCCCCGATTCCCCAAAGCGGTTGAATCTCGATTACCGGAGGGTATTTACTTATGTTTGGTGTTTACATTTAAGACCTAATGGTGGCGGTACTGTCTCATAAAGAAGCGTAAATGTTTTATTTATGTTTTTTACAAACACTTCCGTTACCTGTAGCTACGTCTTGTAGGGCGGATAATTTCGCAATTCAGGCGTTTGACGTCGGCGGAAATCATCAAGCCTAAATATATGAAATCAACTTCAGTTCAGCCTAATCTTAAATGAGCCGTGAGGATGTCCGTTGTCTCCTGGAGTTCAGCTGCAATAACCACTAAAAGCGGTAGCTTTTCTTCAAGAAAATTTCGGGGTCAATTTCTTTTTCGAAGGAATCGGCAAGAATGTTCAATGGTAGGTGTCGTGACACACGTATTTATGGACAAATTTTCGCTTGTAGTAAGGCACATCCCCCATCCTATCCGGCTTCACCTTTTCGACCGACAGAACTGCCCGCTTTGCCGATTTTGCGGAGAACCCGGAACGCTACGCCATATGGTCGGAGGATGTGACCAATCTCCACTGATTCCTCCCAACCTGCAACTTTCCACTGTCGAGCTTTGGGAGAGCGCCTTGGCGAGCACCAGCCTGGACGACCAGCTTCGGCTGGCTCAAAGGGCTGTCGATGCTGCCCGCGCTCAAGGCATCCTGGACTGCGGACGCCTCCTTCAAGCTTCAGCACAATCCCCCCTGTTGATTTAAATAAACGTTTATTCTCTCTCTCATATTCTGTGATAAAGTGCCCTACTGTCTCTTTGTCCCTCCGTGTTTGTATGCACGGCAAAGCAACTTTGGGCACAGAGACAGCGCCAGAGTAGCCCCCACAGTCCACAGACTACCATTGGTACGGTAATATGTACTCTGGACGTGCCCATGCACCGACACCATGCATAATTGTAGACGCACCTCTGCGTGAGCGGAGGTACGCCTGGGGCGGCTGAGAGGTTGGGCCGGAGGGATCTGTCATTGTACAGACATGCATGTCTCTCTCAAAGTATTTCCCCCAATATCATCATCAGCATCCACATCATCATCAGCCTATATTATTTCATTGCAGGATGAAAGCCTCCCCCACAGACCTCCAACCGCTCCTGTCCTCCGCTGCCCGAGTCCATTCTTTGCCCCTAAATTTTCTTATTTACTCTCTCACTACCGACAATAGCACGACAACAGTTTCCTCCCCCACATAAGCAACTCACAAAAGAGGAAGCAGTCATACTTCGCCAGATCCAAACTAACATCTTCCCCCTTAACACGCTTTGGCACAAAATATTCCCCTCCAAATACTCCCCTCAGTGCATCTACTGCCCCACATCTGGAAAACTTTACAGCATAGTGTGGGCATGCCCAAATACCCCAGATTGCCCTCCCAATCCCAACCCTACCCCTTCACAGTGGGCGGCGACACTGACCAGCTCCGACTCCTGCTCCCAGCTTCGGCTTGTGAATAGGGCACGGAAGGCTGGCTACAGCCAGGGAGTCCTGGACTGAGGATACCCCTCACTTGTCCAGAGTGACCGAAATCACAACGGATGGGATAAATAAATCTCACAGCAAAGCTATGTATCTCTGCCCCCCAACGCTTTTACCTCCGTGGGCAAACACGCCAAGGCGCCAAGGTCTAAGACACCGAACACCGAACGGATGATAAAGCGCCTGTGAACAATGGCACTCCCCTAACATGTGTCCCTGGTAAAGATTATGTTTGCGGATTATCTTTGAAGGCTAGGAAGGATCTCATGACACTAGCCGAGTGCAAGCGGCAAGCCGACCAAGACGACGAGAAACATTTCATACCCTCCTCCATTACCATTTATAGCGGTTTACAACAGCTTTGCTGGACATCCACTTCCGCAGGGCGTGATAACGACCAATTTTCTTTCATCGAGTTAATGTACTTCGTCTACTCCAAGTCCCGTATCTCGGAAGCCACTCTCTTGCCCGGGTGGTCCACCGGTTATTTTTTCGCCACATCGCATGCCTCAATGTATCGCAAAATGCCTATACAGCTGCGCGCATTACGGAGTACTGTAATCGTTAAGTAGACTTTCTTTCCATCCGAACTAGCAATGTCGAATCCCAGTTGAAAGCAAAGTTAAATGAGGTTGGAAGCTGTGGTTCTTTATTGCTTCTTCATAGAAGCTCTCGATCAAAAAAATTCCCCCGCATTTCCCCGAGGGGGAGAATGTGAAAGTGCGAATGCATGGTTGTCGGCCCGCTTGCGGCGCTTGCGCTCGGCCCCCGCAGCCCACCGCCTCGCTGCCTTCTCTTCCATCTCTTCCATCGGGTTTGTAGTATCACGTGTACACCACGCAGTTATCAAGCCGCTATAACGCCGCTGAGTCGCCAACGCACGCCGCTGACGACGTAGTTTGAATGCGTTAAAGATATAAGGCGCGTCAACACTGATATCACCGTCGCGTCCGTGGCTTGATCGGTAGAGCGTCGCGCTGCGGCCGCAAAGTCCGCGGATCGAAACCTGGCGCCGGATGCTGTTTTTCTTTATAGAGGAGCACTGCGGACGCCGCCGACGCCGCCGCCGACGCCGGCGGTGGATGGTTTGGGGTCGCTTATAAAGAGCATTCGCTCTTAAAAGATGCTCATTCCTTACAACGTGCCGGCAGTGTGAATGCCACTCGAAACACAGGATCGTAAAACTTGCACTGCTCTGGTCTACAGCTCTGTAGCCTGCAATGCCTCGGGCCAAAGTCCGACGTACGTCCGTGGGCACGAAGTCCTGCGAGTCTGTTCGGCCGACTCCACCTCGAAGCTCAGTTCTCAACGCCCGCGGCCATCTCGTGTTCGTGCGTTGGCGGTCCGGTCGTTATCGCTTTTAGAACGAATGGGCCCGCCAGCGTCGCACACAGTGGCAGCAGCGGCGGCAGCGGCTTGTGCCTGTCTGCAGGCCGGTAGTTAAAAAGACGCTGCGAAGCCCTTTTCCTCCACAAGCGTGGGTCGCCGTTCAAAGGAGAAAGAAACGGCGAACCAAGCTCTGGCTACTGAGTGCTCATTATTGCCTAGCCTTTAGCCAGCGCACCTCTCTACGCAGCTTGGTAGTGCGTAAAATAAAGCAATGCCTTGAGTGCCATCCGCCGGCATTCGTATTGATAACACTGGCCTGACGAGGTGTGGAATGTCTGGCACAATGGTGTGACAGTCGATAGCAGGGTCGAGGTTCGAGTACAAGAAAGATCCTCCTTGTTGCGTGTCTTGTAAATAAACCATTCAGTTTTGCTGACTTTCTCTGCGCCGAATTTGTATTCCGTCATTCGATGTAATTCAGAGGCCGTAGGTTCATTCAATACACAACCTTCCAATTACGAAACAACCTCGCAGCACTACAATGGTGTCTCGAGGGTAATCTATAATGACAACAGGAATACCGAAGAAACCTAAAAAGCGTTCCTGTCGTACGGCAAAAAACTGTGTTGTGACAACCGAAGCCCTGTTGTTACGACAAAGCCATCTGTTATTACGGCACATATTTATGTCGTAACGACAAAGTCAATTTTTTCAACGACAAACATTCATGTAGTCATAACAAGACTGCCTGGCGCTACGACAGCCATCATGCTGTCGTGACATAGCTGGTTGCCAGAATCACGAAGCAAGAATACGACAAGAGGACAGTACGACACTGAAAAATGCAACAAACCACAGGAATTCGTTTTGTCATGTTCGACTGTCATTCAAGGGCGCTTATACTTCACCCAGACACCAACCGCTAAGCGAGCTGCAAATTGAGTTACGCAATGACCTTTTTAACGGCCCGCATTAGCATTTGGTGCAACAAGTACCAAATCCTGGGTTTTATCATCCTCCGTTTGTCCGTTTTCACGCTGCGTACCATCCGTGCGGGTGGCCGCGCTCAGCGCGTTATGACGTGCCACGAAAGAGCCCCACTCCCCCAATTGTTTTGTGCGATTTCATCGCCGTTTCTGGCTTCCAGGAACCGCCCGAGCACCATTTTGAGACGATCTGTGAGGAACCTCCACACAGCACCGTTTCAAGAATAGTGCAAGGTGCACGTTGTCGGCTAGCTGAGTCTTTGGATTGATGACAGGGTGTAAAACGATTTAGCTGGAAAAGCAGCGTGCGAACCTTAAAATACGGGCCCATAAAATTGTCGGCTGCCCCGTCGGGTGGCCTGCCGCTTCATCCGTGCTTTTCGGAGGCGTAAGGAGTAGTTCGGGAGTTCTGTGCCGTATCAACGAGCCCGGCGAAGAAGAAGGAGAAGAAGATGAGGAGGCTGGCTGTTGAGGATGAGGTGTTACGCGTGGTTGTGGAGGAAGAGGAAGTGGCGCGATTAATTGACTCCCGCAGCAGCAGCCGGCCTTGCGGCGCGAGGAGCCGCTGTCCGGCGGCGGCGGCGGCGGGGCGCGCTTTGTCTCCTCCGGCGTCCTCGCGGAGGCAACAAGGCCGAGGCGTGGTCCTTCCGCGGACCCAGTTTCGCACCAGAGGAATCCGGCTTTCTCGCGCCGCTCTGATTCCTCGGGGAAAGTGGCCCTGCGTGAGCGCGCGCGCCCAACGGAAAAAGAGCCGGACGAACCGATCGGTCACTCGCCCCTGCTGCAGCCTTCCCATCCGGGCACGCCGGGGCCTTGCACCGCGCGCGCGCTAACCCTGCTGCCGCCTGTTACGAGATGTCGTCCGTAAGCACCGCGCTCGTTTCCGCCTTGCCCGATAATGACACGCGTCGAGCACAAGGGGGAAGAAAAAGGGTAAAACGGTTTTCGGGGTCAGATTTTTCTGAGGGCGCTGAAGTGCGTACGGGAGAAGATGCCTTCATTGATCGGCATCTTGCAGACGGCGGTTTACTCGCCGAGATGACTTACAGCGCGGAATGATTCGCTGGTATGCACGGTGTCCGGAATTGAAACCGCGCCAGCTGCAGCAGGCGTTTATGGTCGAGGCGAACTCACGAAGCGCCTGTGTACTGGATATGCGTGTTCAGGACTCAGAAATGGTCCAATCCAACTTAATCCGCAGTTCTCCCCCGATACCTCTACCTACCTTGAAAGCACGAATGACATGTATGCGGGCACTTAAACAAATACATTCCCCCATCCTACCTGGCTCCACCTATTTAACCCTGAAAACTCCCCGCATTGCCCGCATTGCCGGTACGATATATGGTAGGCGGGTGTGACCAATCCCCGCTGATTCCATCAACCTGCACCTTTCCACTACCGGCTTTGGGAGAGAGCCTTGGCGAGCACCGGTCTGGACGACTAGCTTCGGCTGGCTTAAAGGGCTGTTGACGCAGCCGCGCTCAAGGCACGTTGGACTGAGGACGCCTCCTTAAAGCTTCGAACCAAGCCCGTTTCTTGCCAATTCAATAAGCGTTTATTCTCTCTCGCTCTCTCTCCCTCCCTGTCTCTCTCTCTCTCTCTCTCTCTCTCTCTCTCTCTCCACGCTGATGCACTCTTTCCCCGGTGCTATTTCGGCCAATTAAACCAGAAAAATTTGTTATAACAAACGTTCGTCCACCCGCGTGCGTCCCACGGCGTCACGCGCTCTCCGCGTAAATACCGGCCCAGCTTCCCTTCCCCCTTCGTATAATAACAGCAGGCAGGCTTCTGGCTCCCGCTGGGGCGCTCCCGCCGCCGCCAAGGTGCAAGAGGCGGGGACGCGGTGAAGCCCGTGCCGTAATCGTTGGCGACCAAGCCCCACCCGCGTTTGTCAGTGCGGTGTCCTCTCAAATCATGGCACGCGAATGCGTGCGAGGTCGCCTGGCATACACGAGGGCGCTGCCACGCCGGAAAGAGCGCTGCAATCTTTCCTCGTTCATCGATCACCGCACTGCCCCAATCTGCGACCGAGCTCGTTTGCGAACGGCCGGCATCGCGGAGGGCGGAACACTCGGGCTTTCCCTTCGGCAGTCCGGAGCCACTGCGGTGGCCCGTGGCTAAGGCGTCGGGCCGCACTCGACTTTGTTGGTTACATTCCCGCTCGCGACGGTTGTTTTTTGATCCAAAATACAGAAAGACCCACTCGTATGCGCATCGTAACGCAGTTGCAACGTAACGCAGGTGCGTAAGGCCCGAATTTGAATTTGAACTTACCCCTCAAGCCAGCTCCCTGGGCTATCATACAATGTTCGTGCTGGGTGTACTCGCAAGACGCTCTAATTGCGCCAAACGTTCACACATGGTTTGCAGATGCTGTGTTCACAGATTCTGCCTTCACAGATACTGTGAACAAATTGTCCACAGAAGGACGCTTACTTATTTATACATACGGCAAGCTTTCACTATGCTTTGTGCAGGAAGATTGATACAAATATACGCCCTCCCCACATTAGCGTTGAGGTTTCCGCGCCGCCAAGATTCGCACTTCAAAATTTCGGTAGGGCTTGCGTTGGCTGACTTCGCACCACGGGTGGTGTGTTTCTACGAGAACACCAACAAAATGGACCGCTTCGATCCATTCATTGCTAGCGTCAGAATTCCACCGGCGATTAACCAACAAAACCTCATCCAACAACGCTGACAAAAGCTTCTGTTAGCTCAGGCATCATCGTAGTTTCCCCTTGACCACTTCCCCGTGAAATTAGAAACCTAGATAATTCGGCATGCCGTATATTTCGTCGGATTTCGGGACTTCTGTATTGTAGTGCTCATATTGTGTTCTGCCGAGATTTAAAAGACAACCTAATTCCAACGCCTTTTTTATCGTAGAAGAAGGTGGACACGTGGCCCCCCACAAAAATCCGTTCACTTTTGCATCTGTACGTCCATACCTCCACCCATCGCAGCGTCGTGATGACCCCTTCCTTTTCACTACAGTGCGAATATGAGAATGGTTGGGATCACGGTCTCCCTCCTTATCAGAGGCAGCTGGGCTATTATTTATCCTACACTGGTTACAGTGAGTGAAGCGGGCCTATAGTGTGATGCTACACTATTACAACCAGTGTAGTTAATTAAGAAATTAGTCCTAACTGTAGGTCCTCTTTCTCCTCGCATTAGAGAGGGCGGCCACAAAGATTGATTCCTTCGCCTCCCTGCGATTATGCAATTTCTTCAGAATCGCATGGTTCACATGGAAATACGCGACGATGATCATGACATCGAGAATGTCCTAGACGAAATTCTTATGGCGGAGGAACTAAGAGCCCGACTTGTATAAGCCTACAAGACTTTAACGATAACCTACAAAGAAACGAGGCTATTCAAGGCAACCAAATACACCGAGGTAAAAATGAAAAAAAAAAAATCAGAAGAGGTCCTGGGAAAATGCACAGTAGATTTTGACTCCACCGCACAAAGCTTACGCGGCATTGGATATTGTTATTTCTGTATTGTTTCAAATGAAGCGCATATCGGTGGAATGACCAGTAGTAGTTTTCTTACGTGAGTGCCCTGACCCGTGAAGTGATCTGTCAGGAGGCAGGGAACGGCCAGGGTGTGGCTATTGTGGAAGTTTTGAAAGTGCGCCAGTGGACCTCTGCAGCACCACGTGACTAACGCACGATCAGATTGATTAGAACATCGCGCGGGTCCAGTTTGCATCGCCTGAGCTAGAATCTGTCGGCACGCTCTGGTGAAGTAAATGTCCTATTATAAATTAAATGTGTATTTTAATTAACAAAACACTTCTAATCATTGTCAGGCACTAAGGATTTTTCTCAAACGCGTTCAAGGCTTCCTTTTGTTAAGGAAATATTAACATATACAAAACCCTTCATAAAGGTTATTATAGCACAGCTGTATACCTATAATACGTCTAGTTCAGGGCCCTATTTTTGTTGTACACTTTGTCACTATATCACCTCTTTGAGGTCCAATCAACATAGGCACACTTATTGCTGAGGTGCTTTTTGAAATGACTACCCGGCCCCTACGAGCCCAGATCAGCTTCAAAAGAGCGATGCAGAAAACTGGTGCCAAAAACGCAAAAAAAAAAAAAAAAACTGCCGCGCTAATTAAGGAAAAAAAATTGCCCGCGTATCTGCTCCTTTTGTTGCAAATGTCGACGCAAGACGATCTTCGACTGGCGCCCCAGGCAAGTAAATCCTCCCGTCGCATTCCCGCTCACCTCTCAGGCTGTTACTCTCTCCTCTCGTTCCTTCCAAGATAACATGCTAGAGGTTTGCTCAAGTCAATTTAAATTTACCGCGTTCCACTGCTCCAAGGCGGGTGCCTCGATTCCAGCGCTTCTGCCTCGCGGGTGCCTCGATTCCAACGTTGCCCTACTCCACGAGTGTTCCAAGCGGAAAGCGAAACCTATCTAGTGGAACCTTTCGCTACTGTTGCCGTTTGATTTATTCGGATTCCCCCAGGTTTCACGAGTAACAGCAGGCGACGGTTTTCTGCAGTTTATGTAGTATTTTATTTGCTATCGCAAAAAACAAGCCCTCGTAATTTTTTAATAAAGTATCACTGCAAATATTACTCATGTATTGATTTTCAGCCTTATATTTTGGTAATGACTTGTTCTTGTTCAACAATGTTGACAAGCATGAACATTAAAACCGGGCTTAGACGTTAAGATTTGGCTGTGAGTGTATGAGACTACTCCGCAGCATGTGTTCAGTTCGGCAGGCCGGCTTAATCGAGTGAGAGACAGACATACGGACAGGCAGACCAAAAACTTCCCGTTCAAGTATCCCAGGAAAGACTATCGCGTTTATAAATAATTATATAAGTATGAGCGAAACACGACGCGGTAAATGCTATCAAAGGGAAACTAATATAAGAGAAGAAAGTTGGTAAAACACGGTGATGCTCTCCTGTATATAGGCGTGGGAGAGCTGCCGTCCGAGCTACGCTTTATTGCTCATGAGGCCATCTAGGAATCAGTGTTTGCCGCAATATTGTAATGCCCGCGGCAGGGAAATCAGTTTGCAAGGCAATCGAGGGAGCCTCAACCACCCGCCTTGCTTCCTTCTGCCTTTTTTCTTCGTTGTCTGCCTAATGGTAAATGTCCAGCGCGTGGTGGTATCGCAGAACCAGGGCGTAAGCCGTTCTTATTTGGGTCGCTACGGTAAGCAGGTGAGCGCTTTGTCCTTGTCTGTGTGTTGCTTTTCATCGGCCGTTTCTCGCACTAAATTCCTGAAGATGAACGGCCAGCTGTACAGCCAGCCGAAACGTGCTGGCGAGAGAACATAAATCTACTTCGCGCGCGAGCTCCGCAGTTTCCGCGCCCGCAGGCGACTAACTCTTTTCTTGACTTAGACGTCCGAGCGGCTGGACTGAATGCAATGGCCAGCTGGTGTCGCTCGGCCATCGCCAGCAGGTACAGGACCGGTTCATCAAAGACGGCCACTCTGTTAGGGCTGCCTCTATTGGAGGATAAGGGGGCGTGGCTCCAGCTATAACAGCACTAGCGCAGCAAGAATGATTCAACAAGGATTAGTGTTGCAGGGCTGCACTCCGCTTCATGGAAGGAATAACGAAAAAAAAAAAAAACTAAACAAAAACTGGGGAAGGCGAACGAAGGCGAACGAGCACGAACAAACGTTACAAATAGAACACCACCACTCAATTAGCATTCTGAAAGCTTAAGTTGGCAAATGTGTTGTAAAGATATCGGTTCACACATTTAGGCACACGTTATTTATTTATTTATTTATTTATTTATTTATTTATTTATTTATTTATTTATTTATTTATTTATTTATTTATTTATTTATTTGTTTGTTTGTTTGTTTGTTTGTTTGTTTGTTTATTTATTTGTTTATTTATTACTAAAGGCCACCATGATAATGACACGAATAGGTGTAGCACGTGTTCAGTGAGTTCGTACTTGTCATAATTAGTTTTGTTCACTGTGGTGTTGTACGCAATCAGTAAGTCGCGCGTGCTGCGAATACACGGGTTTCCGCCGAGGGTGGTTGGTTATGGGACTTAAGCGTCTGGAACTCGTTTTCTATTGGAACTAACCTAAAGCAAATTGCACCGAGATGGTGTGCTAACACGACTGCTTACCCATGACGCTGTTGTGAAAGGGCCATGGTCGAACACCAAATGTGGGCTCGTGCAGAAGACCCATTCCCTCCAATTAATTCCCCTGGCCGGTAGGTACAGCCGTTGGACCACTGAAATCTCCTGCTCCTGAAGGAACTCGTTACTTTAGCGGCTGAAGTCCTTGCGCCCATTAGGGCTGTGCTCGCCGCGCCCTGATCCTTTATGCCAATATATGTTATTTCTCTCTTCTTATCGTGAGACGTCTTATCTCAGTAGGTATGACAGACAACCGTCACTCACAGTTTTATAATAAATAACATGGGCTTCTACGAGAGGCCTGTGGTTAAGGAAAGTCCCAAGAGATGGCGCCCGGTATCGAACTTGTCGAAATTACACTGATTTTCATTTACTGAGGGGCGTAATTTTAAAAATCCCACTCGCTCTATATATGTTTGTAAGGACAAAATTGTGAAATTGATTTTTGGAGATTTGTATGGGAAACATTTGTGAGCGAAAAGAGATTGAATACATCAAGAGGCGGAATAATTAGTGAGAAATAAGTAAAAACGCGTGATTTTTTTGAAAGCCTGATTCTCCTTATCAGGTGGCTGTTGCAGACGACTTGCAGATCCCGCCACCCCTGCTTCGAGTCGATGACGAAGAGATTGTGGAAGCCTACAATGCTGAGGATGACTGCATCCACCACTCGGCGCGAAAAAGACGATGACCTCCTCGATGCATATGACCCCGGTTACAGCACCCCAACTGTGCAAATAAACAATGATACCGAAACATATATGTGTCCGGCAAGGCTCACCTACAACAGCTTCGACATTCGAGTCCTGGGCGTGCAAACTTCTCTGTATTTTTTTCCCGCCGGGCGGTCGCCGCAAGGCACGAGTTCACGTGCCCTTTGGGTTTTCTGTCTTCGCCGGACGGATTTGTGTCGTCCTAAACAGCCCTGCTTATAAAAAAAGAGGGTGGAGTGTACGCGTTAGTACGGCAGTCAGTTAAATACTGTATAAGCTATTGCCAGACCAATTACCAGATGGCCCTCCAGGGGTGGCTAATGTGCCTCCTGATGCGGTAATGAACTTGGCTGGCAGTCTGTTACCATCGCCAATTGCACGCGCGCGGAAGAATGACGATGTCGACGATAGTGTTCGAAGGCCACCTAAACGCGGAAATATTGGTCTGTCTGTATGTCTGTCCCTCGATCCAGCCGCCCAACGAAAGGTTAAAGGAATTGTAGAACAAGAAGTTTATATAGGCAATTTCTTTTGCGAAATACTAAATATAGTAGCGTACTTCATACTAGTCAACATTGTTCAACCAAAGGAAAACATTAGGCATATTTGAGGCAAAACATAAATGCTTAGCTTATTCTAGTTTTTATTAAAAATAGGCATCGGCTTGACTTTTCCAACAAAAAATACACGCTTCAAAAACCTTGTTTTGATCAAAAAGCACAAAGAAGGGCTCGCGCTCCAGCGTCGAACTCGAGGCGGCACCCCAAGCCCAACAGTAACAAAAGATCCCAACACAAGGCGCGGGAGGGCAGTGCGAATGCGGGAAAACTTAATTCAAGTCAGCAATTCTCTAGTGCGTTTATCGCGAAAGGAGCGTGACGGGAGGGAAAGACCGAGAGATGTTGGCGAAGGTGGGGAGGAGAGGCAATTACGTGGCGGGCGCGGCACAAAACTATCGTATTTAGATGACATTTGCAGCGAAGCAAGCAGATACGCAGTAAATGTTTTGCTGCGGTCTCCCCTTTTCTGTGAGTGTGCAGAAGGTCTTAGGTAAACGTAGCGATTAGTAACGGTAATGTCATTGTGCTCATTAAATATTTTTTAGGGCGCAGCTCTTTGGCACCCGCCTCTGGGCTGAGCCGCATCGCCGTCGTAACCGTGTGAACGATGGCAAGACCGAATAGTGAAATAAAGCAAAGGAGGAGAGTGTAGCGAAATTGTGAGGGATGGCGGTTCGCTGTGGCGGCACGAGCGCTCTCCGAAAGCGTGCGGTGGAGGAGGAGGGGGTCGTATGCTGCGCCCGCACGAGACGCTCGTCTGCGCGACTCTGGCGAAAACGTGAGGGGGCTGTGCGCCTGACGATGATGTGCGTTCCCTGCCTGACACGCACTTCGCACCGCCGACGTAGAGGCTAATTATCGCTGCCGTCGAGAGAACCCACGAGTGAGTGCTGCCTTAGCGCATTGCTGCTGCGCCAAAATATCTCATTAGGCAGTATCGTATTCGCCAGTCAATTTTTTTCTCTCCCTTTCATTAGGTATTAGATTCAACGATTAGAGGCAAGAAAAAAAAACTTTGGTGGTTCCGTTAGATGAAACTGCAAGATTAAAAATTTTGCTAAAAAAAATAATCTTCAGTTGAGTGACCATGTGAGTCTTAGACGCTGTTGCGACAGCAGTTTTATAAGGCGATTTCGTGGAAAAGTTATACGAACGAAAGCAACCTTAGACACCGCCTCCTATCTCCCTCCACTACACCCACTCACAGAGAAAGACAAAGAAGGTGAGACGAATATGTGTTAGAATTTTCAGTGCTAAAGTAACTGCCAATCATAATTGACAGATTACAGTGTTGCTTCAAATCAGCTACACGTTACCCTCCCCACTGCCATCGACGATAGTAAGCACATTCAGGTCTCTCTGCATCGTCGCCTCAAAGAGTGTAGCCCGCAGGAACGCGAGGCGTAGCGCTGGACCATCCAACTCAGCTAGTCTGCGCTCACCGGTACAATTTGGGCGCGGGTATGAAACAGTGGCCTTACTTTAAGATAAACACTTTGAAATTAAGGCTTGTAAGTTAGTGCATTAGGCTCGTAGTCTTAACGTTTTCTTTTTTTTTTCCAGTGAACCGAAGTAGGCGCCGCGAATACAAACGAATCAGCAGAGACGGGTGGCCTGGCACCCTTCCATTTTAGCGCCATTCGTGTCCATTGTGCTAAGCACGTACTCAAAACTTATCCGCTTTAGAAATTTCAGGTTTTGATGAAAAAGGAAACGCTTCACCTTGCGCGGCTGCGAAAGCATAAACTGCTCGAAACCGAGTGGTATACGCTGTCGATGCATTCGTCTCCCTTTGAGACCTGCATAGCATCGTCATACATAAAAAGCAGGCCACAAGCCTCAACTCCCAAAAGGATCTCATTTCCGTGATATAAAATACCGTTTTAGATCGGGGTAACTCAGCTAGAGCGTATACAAGCACGGGGAGGTCTATCGATGGCCGCTTTTCGGATGTGCAACGCGCAGAAAGTGGTGAAGGCTTTCTTTTTATTCATTCTTCTTTGTGTAACGCTCCAAATGCAGACGTGCCATGGACACGGGGTGAAGTGGAGGGGGGGGGGGGGGGGTGCATCGGTTCCAAAGAAAGTGCGTTTTCTTCGCCAATCGCGCGCCACATTCCGGCCCACAGAGGCAGTGTGGCAAGCGGCAGCGTGGTAAGAGCGCGCGAGAACCGGCATTGTGCGCGCTATTCTGGCCCGAAGGGGTGTTATTGTTGACGCGCTCTAATGAATCGGTTCTGGTCGACTGGAGGCGCCCGAGGAGCAGAAATACGGGGTATGGACGCGAAAACCGTCGGACGCGGAAAGGCCGCCCGTTAATGCCGCCATAGTGCAGCAGCCGGTCGTCCTTCTGGTGCAGTTTTACGCGTCAGCGTGTACGCGCCTACCGAGCGCCGCCGCCCCCTCCTCGGCGCGCGCAGGTATACACGACCGACGACGCGCAAGGTTGTTCCGACGTGTACGCGTCGCTCTTGCCCGATACACGCCGCCATGTAAAGCAACGCGCCCAAAAGGCGGCTGTCGCACGTTGTCCCCTTCCCCCCGCAAGTACTCGGCAGCACGGGACAATGACGCATCGTTTCCAGCAACCACCTTTCCGTAAGTATGTACTAGAAAACAAGATACTGTGAGCATTCTTGCCCACACTCCCGGCGGTGGAGAACTCCGGGGGACCATTCCCGCACTTGGTCTTCACCTGTGCATACTCATCAGCACCAGCCCATGCGGCAGTGTTTCTTCATCATCTACGGACATGATTAGCATCATCATCGTGTGTTTGGGGTTGTTTCTGCTAGAACGTTTCAATAAACGCCGTTCCTGGCTCTCGTCTCTCAATACATTGAAATGCGAACAACGGAGCTCGTGGCTTTCACTGCATGCGTCGAATCCCATGGCGACGGACCGCGGATGCGCAGCAAGAATAGCTTACGAGGGTCGGTGGAAAAGCTTTGCTTGGTGTGTTACCATTTTGAATTGTTGCCTAACTTCTTCGTGCACCGTTTTCATACTACGCGGCGCCGAAATCAGGTAATCGTAGCGTGAACTGGCGCCGAACGCGACGGTGGGAAATGAAGACTCGCACGCGCCACACGACGCACTTTCAATAGAGAGTTTTAGCAGCCCGTCCGTTCCGTCATGTACGTTGTTACCGGGTTGACCGGGACCCATCTGGGCACTTTTGCATTCGTCGCGGCAGGGGGATTAGTTCCGCGGGCCCGCCCTGTACGCGCCTCCTCGCCCTTCTTCCTCGCCCTTCAGCGCGTGCAGGCGCAGACGGGCCCCGGCCAACCCGGTAACAACGTACATGACGGAACGGACGGACTGCTAAAACTCTCTAATAGCAAAATTGGATATGCAATTTGTAACTCGTTCTGCGCGTACAAGGACCGTTGCCAGGACGCGCAGCATTTACAGAAAGCCACGCGCTCCGAAGTTAGTATCTCAATGCATCTCCGTAGTACGCAAGCAAAAGCTGGAGCGCGATCGTATCGAAAAGCCACAAGAGCGAGGCCTGAACGCTGCTCCTCTCCGCGTCCACTGCCCAGTACTGCTCAGCATCAGATGTGAGGATTGAGTTGCAGGAATGCATGGATGGGGAACGCAACTTGTTTGTCCCCAGTTCTTTTTCTCCAACACCTTCTCTCGGGAATATGGCGGAGGGGTAGGAGCTGGCAAGTAGGGAGATGTAAGGGACGGCTTCCTTCTCGCTACTCGTACTCCCCGGCTCTTACCATGATACGGGCATCAGAAATGTAACGAAATCTGATTAGGTGACGACGACACCGCTGCTTCGAGCTTGATATCAATTGTTGTCGTTGCATTGGCTCACTAGTGACCCGTTGCTGTGGTCCACTGTCGGCGTATCGCTGCTGCTATACCACTGGCGACGGGGACGACACCGCGAGTTATGCAAATGGATTTAGGTTTCCGTCCCAGCTATGCCTCCCGCCTAATCGCGGCGATATAACTGCGACGCATTCTGCTTCTTGGTCTGGCTTCTGCGGCCAAGGTGAAGAGGGAGAGAGAGAGAAAGAGAGGTCCGACCCCTGGCTCTGGTCGGAGAGGAAGGGCAGCTGTCGCAACGGCGGCGGCAGCTGCGGCCGAAGAAGGCGGAACCGGCGGCCACGGCCCACTGGCACCGGGACGCTCGGCTGACTGCGAGGCCAGCTGCCGGACCTGTGGGGCAGCCACCCTCGACACGGGGGAGGGCAAGCACTGCGGGGTGCGCACCTGTGCGCTAGCGCCCCGCCGCGCCGCGCGCATCGTGCACGCTCCGGGCCTCGACGACGAGGGGTATACCGGTGCTGACCGTCGGCACCTTCCGGCCGTCGTACTCGTTGCGACCGGTGACACGTACCATGCGTGTTTCTTGGGGCTCTTCCTTCGGCCCCCTCTCCTCTCGTGGGGGCATTTATTGCGGACGTCCGAATATGGCTTCCTTGCTAATGTACACAGGCTGCATTCACGCTGACGTGTAATGGTTATCTCTCTCTCTCTCTCTCTGTCTGTATCAAGCGAAGGTTCAGCGTTTTTTGGAAGAAAACCCGGGTTCAGATTTGATCACCGGAAAGGGCGTCCCTAATATGAAGGGTGATGGCAAGTCAGTTTCAAAGGAGTCAGTGCAAGTTGGACGGGACGACGACTTGGCAATGCCACGAAAAAACCTAAGAGCTTTCAGCGCCAAATAAAGAGCCGCAAGAATGTAGCTATCCTTAGCGCCAACCACGTGTCTTTTAATCTCCTCTAATCTACTTGCATACAGAATTTTAGTATTTGAAGATTTAGTGACGTACTCGTCAAATATTCAGACGTGAATGAGGGGACCTGCGAGTGCGCTTGTGTGCAGAACCAGGAGCGGAATCGCCATCCCGCATACTGGAAGCGACCGCGTGGCGTCCTATACGACCACGGCGTCGCTATGGACGCAGCGGTCTCCATCTCTATAGACGCACCGCGCGCTGTGGCACGATCGCGCAATTCCATATCACTCTCATTAAACAGGTACGGCGCTGCTGTAGACACTTTCGTTACTGTTGTAGGTGATGTACTCGCATCGCACGTTGCTGCCGGCGCCGCTGTTGCAGTTGCCTCGACGCACTGCATTGTTTGAGATGAACCCCTAATTTGCTTGAATGGAATATGATTGGATTGCAGTATTGGATTGGATTGGATTGGATTGGATTGGTGGTGTGGCGTCACAGAGAAAGTGAAAATTCATAACGGTTTAGGCCACGTGTGCTATCGTAATCTGTCGGTGCCGCACGCTTTCACTTACCTGCGCACTTTTCTAGCATCAATTTTCGTTCGTTTTATTGTGGAAACGCACAATGCACCTCTGGCTTCGCAGTAGCACGCAAGTGCGGGGGCGGCAGGAAATCCCGTACTAAAGATGCAAAGCCTTGCATGCTTGAACCTTAAAATGGTCCGCTAGAAATCCCAATTGTGCGTGAAGCATTTTCCAGGGCGGAGAGTGAAAATGAAATCCGTCCGGCATATCTAGCAGGGCCGGAGAGGCTACGTGTAGGCAATCTGCGAATCTTTAAACGAGGCTTTAGAGCAGTGACCGCACTGTCTCGCCAGCGATCCGCTGCTAAAACATGTGCACGGCGCGCGAGAAATTAGTGCGTTTATACGGTGCACTTCTTCGTTGTCATTTTTTTCTTCTTCGGTTTCTTTTTCTTTTTTCTTTTTTTTTTCGCAGGCGCAACTTTTAGTGCTGCCGACGCGGCAGATCATACATCTTATGTGTTAGAACGAACAAAAACGAGAGTGACCGCGTCAGGGCTCCATCCAAAAAGAAGAGTTTAGCGTAAGTTCAAACTATAAAACAACATAAAGATGCGTTACTTGCTGCCGTTAATGACAGATAGGCTTTTTTTTTAATTGGTCATAGAACTGAATGTGACATCCGTGGAATGTAATATAAAGAACTAAAAAAATAAATAAATAGAAAAAAAAGGTTGCCATACCGCCATGCGAAAGTGTATGTCCAGCAGAGCTGTTGTAAACCACTACAAATGGTGATGGCGGAGGGTATGAAATGTTTCTCGTCGTCTCGGCAGGCTTGTCGCTTGCGCTCGGCTAGTGTCACTAGATAAGGGTACAGAGTATCGGCTCTCTTGTTCTCCTATTCGTTCGTGCCGCCGCCATGATCATTGGTCAGTTCCAATTACGTGGCACCCGCCGCGGTGGCTCAGTGGCTAAGGCGTTGCGCTGCTGAGCACGCGAGGTCGCGGGTCCGATTCCCGGCCGCGGCGGCCGCTTTTCTGATGGAGGCGAAAAGCAAAAACGCCCGTGTGTACGAGATTTAGGCGCACGATAAAGATCCCCAGGTGGTCAAAATTAATCCGGAGCCCTCCACTACGGCGCGCCTCATCGCCTGCGTTGCGTCGGCGCGCTAAACCCCCACAATCAATCAATCAACCAATTACGTGGCGTTTGTTTACACAGCGACAGTTCATAGGCGCCGCCATTTCCTTGTTTCTCCGTTTTCGTCTGTCACCTCTGGTAGGCTTCGCTTGTCCTCCCTGCTCTGCGGCTGGGCTCGACTTACGCCGTTCCGAATGCGAATCAAAGAAAACGCGTGTGGCAGCATTTCAGCAGCAGAAGTGTGTCCAACGATGCCGTTTTGCTGCATCTTCGGCAGTGTTGTTAACAAACGACCCGGTCGAAGCTAGCGGCGAGGCCGTAGATGCGGCAATCTCCCAAAACTGATGAATGACCAAATGGCTGTCATTGTTGACTTGCGTGCCTCAGTGGCGGCACTCAAATACCTTATCTACTGACACTACGTTCGGCTTCTCTGGCGGCAAATGCCGGGTACCGCCTAGCTTGGCGCATGCACTCGGCGTCTTGGGCAAGAACTGCTCTATCTAGTGACACTAGTCCTGCCTAGCTTCAAAGATAATCTGCAAACATAATCTTTACCAGGAACACATGCTAAGAGGGGGGGGGGGGGGGGGGTATTTCCTGTAAAACAAGTTCAAGTCCAAAATCAGGTCTTTTCTCGCATAACATTGCTCTGCTTACACCTCAAGGGCGCAAAAATTTGTTGTAATTGTATAAATTGGCAGGCGTCTTGCACGGCAGCGTCCTAAATACTAAGGACAGAATGGAAAAATTCAAGCCAACTATTTTGCATAATCTGCTCCTTTTGTTCGCAAAGTGGAGGAGGAGGAGGAGATAGCCTTTATTACATTATGAAGACACTAGGTCAAGTGGGGGAAGTGGGAGTAGAGGGTGGGATATTCGAGGCTTGGGACATCTTGAAAATAAACCGTTCAAGTTGAAGCTGGTTGGCTATTTACGAAGGCGGAAGAGGCCACGTGGGGTGAGGAGAGCAGGCTCACGGCTCTAAACTGCTCGCGCTAGACCGCTTTCTAGAGAGTAGTGCGCAATTAAAGTCAGCGTGGAGGGTTCCAGTGTTCGCAAAGTGTATGCATTCCACTTCAGCACGTGAAATCTAAATGTGCGCCTTTCGCACTGGTACTTGTGCAACCTCGTGTATGCGGTCAAAGGAGGAGGCCCCTGTTTTTTCGACGTTTTTTTAAGTTTTTTAACAGAGGAGCTGTTTAAGTTTCAGCTTGGTCCGCTGGCGTTAACAAAAAAGGATGCCACAAAACTGCGCCGCCTGTAAAGGGTGCACCACCGCAGATAGGGTATTATCAGTGTGAGAACAAGAGGCATATGCGTGTCTATACTGCTTACTATACCATTTTAAAGGCGATAGCTTTTTTTATACCAAAACACAAAAATAGTTGATGTAGTTTGCCCTACAGAGGCGCAAGGCTGGAGAAACAACTGTGCTGGGGGTCGATTTAGCAGCCCCTTCATCTTTGGCATCCGCTGTCAGTGTAGGGGACCGATCGTACCGGCCTTGTAAAAATCCGGCTAAACTTGGTCTCACCCCTCAACACTTAGCCTAGCCTAGCAAGAAAACTTAGCAAAGCCCAGCAAGATCTAGCCAAACTTAGCAGAGCCGGAAGGAGTTAGGTCGACCCCCAGCTCCGCTGTTTCTCCAGCCTTGCACTAGCGCAAGCTGCCCCAAAATTTCTGTTTTTTTACTTTGATGATCAGTTGTATATTTTTCTGGACAACATCCAACACGGTATATATCCATGCCTTAGCCGTTGGCGTGACGCACATCATACACAACCCCATAGAGAGCTGGAATTTGGGGATAAAAAGCTTCTGGATTAATGAGGAAGCGTATCGTTCTCTTGCAGCCCGCTTTCTGCTTGCATTCTATGCGTGGAGAAGCATCGACAGGCGAAAATCCCAGACCCGATGGGACGACGCCATGGAACGCTATCCATCATCACATAGAGTTTCATACTAATATATACTAGAGGGAAATCTGTCGCTGCAGTCGCGGGCCGCCGTGGGCGGCGCCATTGCCGCTAGCGACGTTCCTCGCCTATTTGTCTTAGCTAGCCATATGGCTTCTTTTTTTGTCTCGGAGCCAAAATCAACAAAAAAGGGTAACATTTTTTTCTTGTTCATCGCGCATTAGCTTCTACCAGAGTTACTCAATATAGACAGTTGCGAAACTCCGCTTCAGAATCCGGGCGGCGCTAGCCCCCCCACTCCGTGGAAGCTGAGGGGCAAGTCGACGCGCGCGGCACCTAGGAGATGAAAACGGAACTTTGCTAAACTATTATTATTCAAAATTCTTCTGTAAAATAAAGATTGCTTTTTAAATTAAAACACAATAATTACGTAAAATTTACTTTGTTTTTGCGGCTTTTTTTTTTATGACATACGGCAGCAGCCGCAAGCATTTGAGTACTGCTTCAACGTCCTGCCGACAGACGACAGGCTAGTCAACTTGCCCCATGCTTGCCCCGGCGCAGGGGGGCAACCGAAGACCGGCTTTCGATACATGGGGCCTATGGGGAGTTTCGCAACTGTCTATATCCAGTAACTCTGGCTTCTACATTATCACTGACAAATTAATCTTTCTGAGGGTTGAGTTTTATAATAAAATAATTTTTATGAACCTTCCGCAGTAATATTGTTGCTTTTTTGCAGCCAGAGCCAACTTTTAAGCCTATTCATGAGCCATGCCAAGGACAAGGGGAACGTGCCTGTCCGAAACATGACGGAACGCTCGCCGAAGTGCGGCTCCCCTAGACAGTGGCGCCAGATTTCCCTTTAGTATATATTAGTATGAAACTCTATGCCTCATCAACCAGAATATTTCCTGGCCACCAGGAGGCATTGTGCCAGCAGGGTGAAGTATGCGCAACCTATTTTGCCTCAATAAAAGTTGTCTCTTTCTCCCCCATTAAAGAAATCTGCCCGGAGTTTTTTTTGCTACCAATGAACCGTACACTGTTCGTGCCACGTTAGTATTTAATTGGGAGGAAGTGGACAGAAGCTTGACCTTCCCTCACTATCACTTGTTTCGCTGAGGATATACAGATGCGAAGGTCCGCCGGAGTATTACCGAACCTAAATATTGAGGCGAAACCGCCGCTCCCCTTGATTGTAAGCAACTGGCGGTTGTGGGCGTCGGAAGCGAGCCCATGCACCCACCGTGGTCGCCAGTGCGCGGTGTGCCGGGCGGCTCCTGCCGCTGCAGGGACTCCAGGCAGGCGAGCCTCAGCTCCTGGCGGCCGCCACCCGAGCCACGGCTCAACTCCAGGAACACCTGCGCCCGCCGCCAACACGCCGTCAGAGCAGTGGCGGCCACAACAATGCCCTTCCCGCGTGGTTTCTTTCGAAAGTATGCGTAGTGGTACTTATAAAGCGGGCATAACTCTAGGACTAGGCATCAAGAAGGTTAGGATGCAAGCACGTGTTGGGAAGATACACAGCAATTATTGCTGCATTTTCTGGCTCCCAGCATTCACTCGAGCACGAAATTATCAGGGCTGTGGCTGTGCCGTTTAAGCCACGAAAAATTGGAGGAAATTACTTATTTGTGGCTGGTTTATTGATTCAAGGACGAGTTATTTTACTTGTTTACAAAATGAATAAATTCCTGATTGATTGATTGATTGATTGATTGATTGATTGATTGATTGATTGATTGATTGATTGATTGATTGATTGATTGATTGATTGATTGATTGATTGATTGATTGATTGCGACACTTTTTCAAGCAAATCTCGAATTTTCACAAGCGCGACAAACAGCCGCTGTTCTGCAGTTGAGAGTGAGCTCAGAGCAAGGCAGACCCGGCGTCAGCAGGAATCGCTGTTGTTCGGGGGCCAAACCGACCACATGACAACACGCGCTGTCCCTTTTGTGGCTACGATGCTGTTTGCGAGCCCGTTGCCCGAACAGCGAGAAGTGGGCCAAGGTTTGCAAAGACGCCAGGAGGCGTTAGAAAGTGCGAAAGTTGAGGGCTTCTCGTAAATAATGGAGGAAGATGAAGTGCTTTTCCCGCAAGTTTAGCAAGCAGAACATGCCCTTTGTTATTGAAACTTGTGTAAAAGTTTCCAACGCCAACAATACTGCGCTTACTCTCAGCGCTGAACATCGCCTGGTACAAGCGGAGAGCTTGCAGTCATATTGTATCTGCCGTGCATCTCCGTAAGTGGGGCCCTCGATCGAACGCGACTCTTGAAGCTATCTCGACTTGTTCGCGCTTACGTTGAGGGCGCCAGCTCGTTTCTATAGCGGTGCGAAAGTCATCCCGCTTTTACCAACGCGGCCGCTACTCCTCATTCGGGCCTCTCCGCCAAGCGAAACTATATTTGTCGCCATTCATTACAGGCGCACCGGCAGGCGTAATTCCCAGGAAGAGAGAGCAGAGGCTTGCTTCCGTTTGCCGCAGGGCTACTTGTGTGCGGCTCCCTGCGTCTCACAGAGCTGCGCCTTGTCTTCGCCGGACTGCTTTATTGCGAACTTCTTGTCCATACCGCTGAGGAAGTGCTGAGAGAGGAAGAGCTCACATAGGCACTGAGGTTCATGTGAGTACAAAATTTGTTCAACACAATGAACCAGCCTCCTCTCTCCTCTTTCACTCTCACGTGTGCGTACATAAATAATTGTGAAAGCATTAACTGATTCACTGAGGGGAAAAAAACCCCACCGTTGGCAAGGGTGTCGGGGTAGGAAGCTGTGAAAGGGTTCCTAACCCCCTTGCCTGAGAAGCGTTCCATTGCGTAAACTCGGCAGTAGCGAAAGGTGGCCCCCCATGACAGTACAGTGTATATTAAAGGGGCCATGCAGACAAAATACAAGTTGGTTAGTTGGTTTTATTCGAAATATTTGGCGTTTCATAGTGGCCCCAGCCTTTGTCTGGCAGCAAACGATGCTTTATTCACTGATAAATTAAAAATGTAAGCTAAACTTTTGATTCTCCCACCAAATCGTGTGTTTCGTGACGCCTGCGATGACGAAACAAGGACACACAGGTCTTCAAGCGAACGGTAGTACGCCGTTTAGTTTGCAGCGGACTCCAGAAAATCTTATTTACCGTCAGTCCTCCTAGATGCCTCTACCATACTACGCAGGACCGCAACCCGCCCACGCTGTGTTTCTGACTGTATTTGCACCTGACTTGTTTTTGTTGCGGTTGGAAGTAATCGTTTTGTGAAACATGGGGTATGCTCAACTAACATGGTCACGTTAGACAACTTCGCTTACGCCAGTCGGCCATTGTCGTGTGGGACAATCCCAAAGCGCCGTACTCCTGTGTAGCCATAACAAGCACAGTGCGCGCAGTTTCAGCAGCAGTATGCACTGGGGCTCTTCTGTTTACGTGTACTTTCGTAACTTCCATTGTTTACCCCCCCCCCCTCACATTATACTGCTATAAAATGAATATGCATTACATTTAAGCGAAAATAGCTCGTTCTGCAACCTTATAAGCCCTGCCTAACTTCCGTTTCCTTGTGCCGGCCTCAGCCAATCGCACGGCTGTGCATATTACGTCATAGGTTCTAGTGCGGGAAATAAACTAGTTGATCGGATGGCCATTCCTTTTGTCCTAATTGTATAGGCTATTTGAGCGAAGTGTGCTTTAAAAGTGGAGTCAGTATGATTCTAACAAGGCAATCTTTCGAATGAACCAAACGTGTGTTTTGTCTGCATGCCCCTTTAAGTAAGGGAGTGGAGGAGCGCAGCCAAACGAGAGAAATGACAGGCAGCGAAATTTATCAGCACAAGCAGCGGCGAAGCGCCTAGAAGACAGATCGGAGCCATTCGAAAACGTTAAGGCGGATGCGGATGAGAAAGAAAAACGTCTCAATGGCCAAGAGGACGAAGCCCTTCAACAACGCGAGAAGGAACAAGCATAGTGTCTCAGGTGTTCAACTGGACATCAATGCTTCAGCATTCACAACGCATTAGAAGGGCTTACGTCGTTTGTTTTGTTTGTTGTTGTTGTTGAAATGACTCTGAGCGAATTGGTGTGTACTGCGAGTGTCTCAATAGCAGGATGAGAGAGTGGGCGAAGGTAAGTGGGAAGCAAGTTAAAGCTGCAGTATGAGCGTTGTCAACGCCCTCTTTTCCCAGCATAAGCGTATATGATAACCGGTAAGCTCCCTCAACTATCGCATGATTTAAACGCCAAGTGTCAGCTATTACGATGGGGCGCAGTCTTTTGAAAAACATAACAGAGTCGCTGCTGTCGTTGCTGTCGTGACTGTTTCGAAGGCTGCGCATGAGTGTGTCGGTTATTGCAGCGATGTGCCCACGTTACGTATAGCGTACTGTCGTCCACAGGCTTCGCTGGATCATCTACTCTAGCGTGGCATAGCTCAAACATTTTGACGTAATACAATTCAAACCAGTCTGGAGAACCTGAGTGCCGCCTTTAACTACAGAGCAGTGCGAAATGTATGACCAAATTGCCTCACGTTAAGAAAGGAGAAAACAATGAGTGCAGAAAGTGTTGCTCCAGCTAAGATGGTGGATGTCAGTTGGGAGCCTGCTGTTGCGCTACGTTCAAGTGGTGTCACTTTTGGGTGTAGTTCGTAGTGAGGCAGAAATGTTTTTCCCTCTCCTGTCACAAAGAAAAAGTTGTTCTTGCCTTCATCCTCACAAATACAGAACCCTTTAAAAGGATACATTCAAAATAGGCGTGACGTTGCCTTAGAGCAGGTTAACTGCAGCGAATCACATCACAGAGCGATGAGTGACGAGAAGAATTAGTCCCGTGCTGATCACGCTGGCTATTTATACGCTCCATTGGCAAGTTGTCTTGAACTTATGATATGTCGTTTGCTCCTCAAATTACTAAAATGTACAGTGCACAACATTGCTCAGTCAATTAAAACACATCACCTTACTCGTACTTTCGTAACGGGTACACACACACGCATACATACATGCATGCATGCATGCATGCATACGTACATACATACATACACACACACACATACATACATACGTACATACGTACATACATACATACAAACATACATACATACATACATACATACATACATACATACATACATACATACATACATACATACATACATACATACATACATACATACATACATACATACATACATGCAAGCATACATACATACATACGTATATACATACAAACATACACACATACATGCATGCATACATACATACATACATACATACATACATACATACATACATACATACATACATACATTGGAGAGATTGCCTCCTTGTCTGACGCCTCTCCTTATAGGTATTTCACAGGGCCTCATCGCCTGTGAAACGTCGGCGCGTTAAACCCCACAATCAATAAACCAATCACCACAGACGTCTCCCGACTTACATGACGAAGCGCTTGATTGCTGTGGCTGCTTCACCGGGAGCAAGAAACGACCACGGTTATATCTGGGCTAGGATACGACCATCAGAAATGCTGTATCCATTTTTAAAGCCAAGCTTTCTACCTCTACCAGCCAACGGTTCTTTCGTGGCGCGCGGGACAAGAAACTCCCAACGCGGCTGGGTAGGCGGAGGGCGCTTTTCACTCACGGAGCACAGTGTAGATGGCGCGGCGATAGGGCGCTATTACCCAGCGTTCCCCGTGCTCACCCCGGCGGGCGCGTCGGCGGGGCCCTTCCGTCGGCTTTCTCGTCTGCTTTAGCGATGGTGTTGGGCCTGTTTTGGCGCAGCTTCGTATCCATTGTGCGCTTACTTCGCACAACTTGATTAACCTGTTCGACAGCACCTCCATGGTAACCCGCACCCGACGGAATTAAGTGGTCGTACGGCAAACATATGTTAAGGATTGGTTTGCAGGGCGGGAAAACACAATTTACAAACGTCATACGGACATCTGGCCACTAGAGAAACGCTAACTTTTGCGCACTGCTTGCCACGAATGGGACTCCGTTTTCTAAATTCGTAATTACCAATGCGGTTGTGTTTTAAGAGGTATTACAAAAGGCGAAAATAGCAATTGGTTCCGATAAATAGTGATTATAAAAGTTCCGTCAGCTTTCTCGCAATTCTCAAACTTACTAAACTAACTAGTTTAAATCGGTATAAATGAGAATCGCTGAGCTCACATGACGGATTATTTCGGTTTCTGCGCTTGTGTCGCGCAGTGGTGTAGTCCAGAGATAGCACATCAGGATGGCTAGGTTCCGCTGTCTCACCCTTCGAAAGACGCTCCTCTCCGTTCTCTTTCGTCTGACGCACGGCCGGGCTACAGCGGCGGCGTCCGCCGCTCTAGCCCGGCCGCGGCCGACGCTGCTGTGTTCGGGGCGGCGCCCCCGCGAATCCCAGGTAACGGCTGGCAGAATCTCTGGTTTTAATCTTTCTAGATTCATGTGTGTGAATTCAAGTGACGTCGCATGTATAATTGTTGGGGGAGTCTTTCATCACAGCTTTGCTTTCCAACCACTTTCACAGCGTGGATTGGAGCCAATTTTTTTGGAACGCCAACCTCTCCTAAGAACCCCCCCCCCCTTTTTTTTTTAACAACATAAGTGGCTAATGCAGCGACCGGAATCTTTCACCGTTATGATGTTTTTACTCTGCCTTACAAAGCCCCAAAGTCGTGGAAATGGACTGAAGGCCAACCTGTACTATTAGAATTTAGACATGTTTCACTGGAATGTGCCGATTAGCTGTCGGCGTACCTTACGATCTGAAACGATTTTGAGTGCCAGGGTGGTACAGACTTGGCCACACCGTGGACGGTCCCGGGAAGAGTTCTCGGGTAAGCGCGTACGCCCAGGCATTGCCGACCAAGTTAGCGTTGCCGGGGACCAGCCATCCTTCAATCGCACTGCTGGATCTACGTTTTGTCTAAATAGCAATCCAATGAAACACTGCTGCACGGGCTCGCCATATTTTACCCCCAGATTATCAACTGTCACACCATCGCTGTTCAGAGTACCGAGGTTTTAAGTGATGTCATACGACCCGGGGCAACTTAACCGCCAGACATCGTTTGACCATCGGACCCGGGACCACTCGTTGCCCCCATTGACCCAGCAGGCCAGCAAGGTGAGGAGGATGGGCGATGTGAGTGGGGTCCAGTGCAGCGGCGGCGGCGGCGGCGGCGTGCGGCTCCGGTGGTGGTCGCGAAGAGGCTGCCATTAGGAGACACAGCGTCGCGCCAAGGGCGGAGGCGCCCCGTGTCCGGCAGGGCCGGCCCACTTTCCGCAAAGCTCACTCGCACTGACGCAACCTGGCCCAGTTTAAAGAGTCGCCCCATTGTCCGCCACGCGAGCAGCACGCGACGCGCGCGGCCATTGTCGGCCCCGGGACAAAGCGTGGCCAGCCGAAGGACGCGCGCCGTATCGGTTCGACGGCACGCGCGAGCCGCCGCCTCCGTCGATACGCATCGCACGACGCGGCCGTCCGCCGCCGCGCACAAAGCCCCGCGCCGCACCGCCGAAACCGCCTCGAAAGGGAAGACGAATTCTTCCGCGGGATCGCGCGCAATCGCGGATACCCGCCGCGACCGTCGCGGAGTCCACTAGCCGCGGTCAAAACAAAGCCGGCTTCTGAACGTGGGCTCTCTCCTTTGGAGGTGAAACGCACGAACAAAACGTCCCCGGGAAAGAAAAAAAGAAATCATCTTTGTTTCTTGACATTGGGTGTAGGTCCCCAATTTTCTGACAGCATTGTGCTCGGCTGGCGCAACCCTGTTCACTAAAGCTTCGGCATCCGCAGCAGCTGCCAGAGCGAAAGAAAAGAAAACAAAGACGCCGTTTGCGACATAGCGCGCTACTGCAGCGTTAACCAACTGCAATGACCTGTCAATTTTAGTCGCATACGCTTAGGGGCGAACCAGAGGCTGATACTCCACCCTCTCGGTGTCCTTGAGAGTTTATGATGCTAGGCAGTGAAGTATGGCTGAAAAGCTACGTCCGAGTGAGTCATGTTGAACGCGCACTGAGCTGATGGGGGAGGAGGCGCTTCTAACGCAATGAAACTTAGAAGGCGAGTGCGATGAGAGCTTGTAGCGGTAATCGCTTTAGCAGCCTTCAGTACCCGTCCTCAGATGATCCTGTCTGTCATAGATGGGATCATCCAAGGCTAATCGCATGAGAGCTTCGTTGGTGCGACTATACAAGGGACTGAAGAAGGAGATAGATTCCATTTGGCACCATTGAGACGGAGTGACCCACCCACGTTCCCTCCTTGCTCGTGATATTCAATACATCTGGGACGGTTGGACTACCCGATCTCAACTCATATCGGTGCCACTTTTCGCCAAGCACGTCCAGGAGACCCTCCAACCACCAAACTTTCCATCCTTTACAGCACGACTGAGACTGGAAGAGTTCTTCCATTCTAAACTAAAGGTGAGTGAATACCACCCTTTATGTGCTTTTTCATAGATTATTCACAATGAATTCGGTCATTTTTTTCTTTTGATGTTTTAGAATATCCGTATGCTAGCTAGAAACCTCGAGCATACAGTGGTTACTGGGGTTGTTTTTAGTCATGGTAATAGTCATCCTTCCTTGTGTGTATCAAATAATTTTCTTGAACGCATCCCTGGACGTCACAATGAAATACCGCCAGTGTGATTGATTGATTGATTGATTGATTGATTGATTGATTGATTGATTGATTGATTGATTGATTGATTGATTGATTGATTGATTGATTGATTGATTGATTGATTGATTGATTGATCGATCGATTGCGAGGTTTAACGCGCCGATGCTACACAGGCGATGAGGAGTGCCATAGTGGAAGGCTACGGATTTATATTATCCACCTGGGAATCTTTAACATGCGCCGAAATCTAGTACACACGGACATTTTTGCTTTTCGCGTGCATCAGAAAAGCGGCCGCTGCGGCCGGGAATCGAACCCGCGCCCTTCAGCTTCGGCCAACGATCACGTGTCTCTTGTGACAACGCCAAGTTACATATTAACTGATTTAAAGTACCCATAGTTGACGCATCTAACAGCTAGGCTAATGGTTACTGGTTATTGTTGTTTTTCTAACGCAGTGTGATGGACGCTTTTGGTTTCCACGTGGTAATGTATCGATTAGCGCCGGCATACAAAATTTCTTCAAGGACCTGGAAAAAACGTGCTTTTAATATCAGTGTTACCGGTCGTTTCAAGCCCACAATGAAACGGTAACAATACAGAATGTTTGGGATGACCCGGGTTGGTAGTGCTAACGCTGTTCATGCTTTCTGTCTGCGCACCAGACACGTCAGGCGCATCCTGCGTAAGAAGATCTCTACTTTGAGTCGGATGATTGGACAACGGGGGAAAACACTCCTCATCCCCTTCCTTGGCCATGCATTCAGCAACTGCTGTGAGGTCCCAGAGTGCTGTGGAAGGCGAGGTGGTGTGGAAAAAGTACTTCTGGGCTGGCGTGCCATTCGAAACTCTCCAAGTTGCTCCTATAAATATCTCAATAAAAATGAAACTTTCACGCCACTTAGGCCAATAATAATAATATCGCGGGCATAGCATTAGTATGTATCTCAATGTTCCCCAAGAGGTCTAAAAGTGTATTGAACCTCAAGAAACGCAGAAAAAAAAATCTCGTAAAAAAGTACTGTGAGTGTATTGACTGAGTGCACTTGAACCGCCCTTAAAGAGTTTGGTAGCTGAAGAGTCGTTGATGATGACGTCCTCCTCAGATAAACAGTTTCGATCACCTATGAAGATTCAACTAGCCCGAGGTGTTGTGGTAACGCCAGCCAGGAATGGTTCAAGATAAGACAACACACGCGTCGATCATCCAGAAAGAGTACAATAGTGTATCTTTATCTCACAAACCACGTATCGGTATACATTTAAATAGTTGGTAGATGCGTTTACTTAGTGCCCGAAAAATCGTCGCATTAGTTCATTCTTCGTTTGTGATTTGGGTCTTGGATGGTTTGACGATGGATTGGAATCACTTCCAGTGAAGATTGGACGCATTTTCAGTGAAGGTACGACGCACTTTCAGCTTCCGCGCTTCACTCAACTTTCTTTAGGAAGAGATGATGTATTTTTTTGCGAAGCTCGTGCCATAGAACGCTTCGAAGTCGCACGGGAGCCGTTTTTCGGCTTCCGACCACGGCGTCAACACCAACTTTCTTTGTCAGTGAACCATTCATTGCTTACGCGTTATTAAACAAATAATGGTGAAACTCAGCATTTGAAAAAACAATATTTGTAATATCGTTACAAATTTTGGCTGCAACGATACTACTCCGTAATCAGGGTACACTACGTGCGTACACGGGCAAGCTTCATCGACCGGGTTCTCTAAGGAATCATTAGGGAAAGGCGCTGCTGAAAGGTGTAGCGTACTTAAAAAAACTGGTGCAACTTGCACTAGGGGTGCAAGGCTGGAGAAGAAGCAGAGCTGGGGATCTACTTAGCTTCTTTTATACTGACAGAGTATCCCAGAAGAGAGGGAGTAGCCGGACCCCAGCAGTACGAAGCCGCTTTGGACGGCTAAGACCATTAAAATATGCACAGTTTTTTTATTCAGTAGCAATCGTCGTTATCCCTTTCGTCGTCGTCTTTCGACGGCACAGCCGGGTAGGGCAGATCCTCTTGTAGCGCGTCCTCGCCTTGGCAGAACTCCCCTTTTTGTCATTTCGTGCGGTGGCCGTCTCCGCGTATGGATCGTGAAAGGATGGCTTGACAGAGTCGTCGTCATCGTCTTCGGCGCGGCGGAACCGTGGCGCGCCGTTCGCTATACGACGATGACGACGAAGGCGGCAGCTCCTCATGGGGCGTAAGCTCACGCGAAAGCCTGGACGACGCCGGGCGGTCGCAGCGAGGCACGCGGTCACGTGCGGTCGGAGTTTCCGGTCCACGCCGGACGGATTTGTCTCGGCTTAAACAGCTCTGCTGTTAAGAAGGCTTTTTAGGTACCTGTACCAGCTCCGGCGGACACCCAATGTCTGAGCATATGCTCAAGATACTTCAGCTGCTAAGATACCGGTTAAATGTGCAGTCGAAAGGCAAAGGTATCCATAAGGCAACACATCGTTTCCGGACAAAGCTATCCGGAACAAAATATACCCGCTTTGTCACGTCGTCACTTCCGCCGCTTTTCGACAGTGCTTACAAGGCGCGCACCCGTATTACATCCCCGCCCGAGTTGATGGATGAGTGGTCACAAATGATTTCCCACCACCGGTTGTTCGAAGCAGAGATTTGTCAGTGAACAGCTTCTAAGCGCTTCCCCTCTCGCCGAAAAGGCGCCGCAGTACCGGGGCGCATTCCCGAGCAACAACACGTGCCTTTTGTGCCGTTGTCTTCAAGCCCTTCGGGCCGCTCTACTCAGGCGTTGCACTTTTCGGCGCTTTCGTTTTTTCTTCTGCGTTTTGTGCTGTCTTTTTTTTTTTGTAGGCGTTGCGTCGCTTGTCGTCGTCCCTCGTCGCGCCGCTTGCGCGCGCTAACCTTGGACAAAGAAGCCCAAGCGCTGCTGCAGCCCGAGGAGCCAGCTCTGTCGTCCGCAATGAGCGCGCTCAAGGAAAAGCGCGTCGGGCAGCGGCAGCGCGCGGAGGGAGCGGCGTCGTCCAATTTCCGGTTCCGCGCCGGCCACGGGCCACTGGCTGCGGGGTGCGGGGCTTCGCCTCGCACCGGCCGCCGCTTCGGAAACTTTTCTAGAACGCCCTAATGGGCCGCTCTCGCTCTCTCGAAAGCAACGGAAAGCTGGCTGCACCGCAACGCTCCTCCGTCCCGTTCGTGGCCCGGTATTGCGGGAGGCGGTAGGCGCCAGTGTCCCAATCTCGCCTCATCGGCTGTGAAAGTGCGTATAGAGACGCGGATTAAGGAGACCGGGTTATAACTGCGGCAGGATGCGATGCTGGTGCAGTCGCGAAAAGTGCGTACGCTGAGCACAGATCGAGGCAGTTTGCGGAGAAACTGGAATTTTGAGGGAGATAATGTCGAATAAAAAATGCATCGCCTGCGAGCAATTCCTTCCTACTTGTTTCAAGCGAAGACTATATCTCTGCAGTTCTATCTAGTTTTAAAGTGTGCGACGAACAAAATGTCGCGTGTCTTTTAAAGCGCGAGGAGTTATATTGCGCGAGGCGTTGGAAAATGAACATCCTAGTGTATGTGTGCTATTGGCACGTGGCCACCATCGAAGCTGCATGACGTTCAAGACTGATTTGGACCTCAGACTTATACGTATCACCAAACTATATATGCGTTTCGAGTAAAATGGGTAACAATAGGTTCCATTGTCCAGATTAAAACTGGTTTAGATTTCATGCTTATACGTGTCATCACTTGAATGTACACGTGGAGTAGATTTATAAAATCATAGGCACTATTTTCAAGACCAATACAGTCTTAAGTAGATAAATAAAAGCTGCTCAAAGGTTTGCTGTCATGCGACCCACGTCAGCCTTGCCTACACTCGCCTTCCCTGTCCTTCTTGGCGTTGCAAGCGTTCGCGTGTCTGTGTCTTCCGGCTCCTCGGGAGGGCGGTCCCTTCGTCAAAGCAAGTTGCCATCTCCCACTTTGAACTTCAGTTCTCTTCTGTAGTCGCAATGGGGAGATGGCGTAAAAACCGGACTCTGGCTTCGCTGGTCACCATTTTAACATCGTAAAAAAGGCTGACTTCTCTTAATTTACTCTTGCTTTTTTATGATATTGTATTTACTTATCTATTTTTATGAGTGGTGCACCGCATGGGTAGTTATGAACAATATTTCTTAACTCGTTGCATTCTTCGCCGGGTAACGCACACCCAAGACCGCTCGATGTCCTGCATTTGCACAAAAATGCAGAATTGGCGGAAGTAGCACATTTAATCGTTATAATAGCCTAAATGGGGATAATTAGTCAGACAGAAGATTGAAAAACCAAAAAATAAGTAAAATATAAACAATAACATTTTCACAACAATTACCTGAAAAAATAAAAAAAAATGTGCATCTTATACACCTCCCCCAAAAACCGAAGACTAAACGAAAAAAGTCTGCAAAAGAACGTTTGAAATACGAATAAAGCCTTCACACGAACCAACCCTGCACTACGCCTTGCATCGGGGGAAATATACTTAATTTTCCAAGTAAAGGCACTTAATCGCCATATTGGTATTAATTTGCATCATTGGCGAAAAGAAACAAAACAAAACTTAAAAACAATGAAATAACCCAACGTATCTAGCTACTCATTCCCAAATCTGTCTGCGAAGGACTCCCTCTAGACAAGCGACATTACGCATTAGTGGACAATTATCTGAATTTCAGCAGATTTTTAGCAGCTGAGCTATTTAAGCGCGAGCTCCATTCGTTGGGCGCATCAAAGTAAAGTGTAGAGGAGCAAAATGCTAGGCCAAGAAGTGTGAGGGAAGGTGGCGACGAGGCAAGGAGTCGACGAGCAGGTGTGGGGAGTGCGCGTGAGTGATCCGCTGGAATATGGAAAGGAGTAATGGTTCCGGGTCTCACATTTGCGAATGCTGCACTCTGCTTAAAATCAGACGTTCTATCAGGCCTTTAAGTGAACCAAAGAACGGTAGGTCATTTGGCCTCAGGCGCGCATGGAAAAACAACTAATCAAGGAGTTCAGGGAGACATGGGCTGGGTGTCGTTTGAAGTTAGAGAAGCGCAGAGCAAAATATGTTTTGAGATGAGGTTGAGAGCAATGGATCAACAAAGGTGGGCAGCTAAGGTTTTTAGGTACCTATACTTGAAAAGCGTGGATACGAAGTGGTTAAGAAAGACTAGAAGGCTAACGAAGAAATACGGAAAGAACAGTGGAGAATCCAAAACAGCCAAGGTAACCAAAAAAGAGGCAAGGCAGATTGAAACGAATAAATGGAGGCAGAAAATGGAAGCTAAAACGTCGTTAGAGATGTAGAGGGCTGAGAAATTGAACATCAGAAAGAAAATTTCTACGATAATTCCCTGGGCAGTGCTTTGCTTTTTGAGGCTAGAGCAGGTTGCCTATGAACTAAGAGTTTTGTTGGGAAGTATTCACAAAATGATGGGGTATCCGTGGTCTGCGGAAAAGAAACAGAAACTATGCGGCACATAGTGTTAGAATGTGAGGGTATCAATCCAAATCTACATGAAGGGAATATTGGGCTTCCAGAAGCCCTAGGATTTAAGGGTAGCACAGAGGAAGTTAACTTCAAGGCTGTCGAGGCGACGAAAAGAAGATTAGAATGCTGGTGGACGATAAGCAGAGAGGGGAATATTGCCTCGGACAGTTACCACATGTAACAGAAAAAAAAGTATTTAGGGCCTAATAAGCTTTTTGTGCCTGCCCTAAGCAGCGCTAGTATTAAACCAGAGGATAAAACATAGCTATATTAGTCCTTTTTGGTAAGATGACATGTCATCACCCCGATACAAAGGAGAAACCAATAGCAATCATCATCATCATCATCATCATCATCATCATCGGCTGTGCCTAGTGCTGACGTAAGCTCTGGGGTGCAGTTGTCCTCCTAGTTGGTATCTACCGCGTTCTCTTCACGACTTCAGTGTCTGATCTACCGATAAGATAAGCAAACTTAAGAAAAGTCAACGTAAAGCTAGTGAAGCCCACCAACTCGGCTCTTTTATAAGTATTCCCATCTCAATTATGAACGTTGCCGAATTTTTTCCTTGAATGACTTCTCAGGCCTGTTTTATTTCCCTTCGCATAAATATCAAACAATACTGGCGGACTCGCAATGGTCCCTTCCCACATTTGTTGTTGTCTGCAGTTCATTTTTTGCAGTGATCGAACTTAGCTCTAACATCCTCCCGCATTTATACTTACTCTTTCGGAATGCAGAACGGGAGCAGGAGATGTATGTATTGCCCGTTACAGTTGTCAAGTTCGACTGCACAAACGACCGTATACAAACAACGCGCTCAGCCCTGCGGAACCGAAACGATCGTGCTAACTCAATGAACTGCTTCTTGCGTTTGTGCAAATGCCCCTGAGCACCATTTTAGCCACTGCGGCTACATTCCTTCGAAGACACATTTGCACGCCGTTATTACGAATCCCGCTGGGAACCATTCTTTTTGCTGTTGCCTTGCTTGTCACTGTGTGCTCTTAACGGTTGCGCCGACTAATGAGTGTGTCCAGATGAACACACACAAATCGAAGGGAAGTAATGACGTCTGATTGTGTCACTGCCTACGGCAGCGCACGCCAAGCGCAGGCGTTTTCCTGGCGCTCGATCCCACTGAAGAATTCGTACCGAAGGATTCGCGTGTGACGCGTCGTGTAAAGGTCCTGGACAGCAGCGCCGCTGCAGTCAGCGAGGGAGCGCAAGGGGCCACCTTTCGGTGGGTTTTGCGAAGAAAACTTGGGGGCGTTGGTGCCCATAAATAGATCGACAGGACACAGATTACACGTGCCTTCGCAGAAGTTAGGGGATTACGATAAATTGGCTCGGCTCGGGGTAAACTTACGGCCATTGAACGAGTGCAAACAGGGGAGGATGTTCACCACCACCATAGTAATTGAAGCAAAGACAAGGATGCTGTCTGAACATCTCCCCGAGCTCCCCCGCGGTTTCCCTTATACGAGAAACTCCCGCAAACCTCATAAATGCGAAGCTGTGGGAGCATTTCTGTGCGATACAACAGGGACCGCCAGGTTTTGTTTATTTGTATTATTTCCGGTAGGGTGGTTTCTTTAAAGTCCTGCTTTAAAGACTGTTCGTCCGACGTCTCAGATTGTCATGATGGCTGAGGAGCCACGACGTACAAGGACGCTGGCTTGTGCGCTGAATGACGACGCGGACATAAGTGAATACACCGTGTCGGCTACAGTATTATGAGTAGACTGGCCGACTCGGTGGTGCATGCCTGAACGAAACAATGCATGAACTACTAACAATGTTGATGAGGCACAGACGTCAGCGCTGGAGGCAAGCGCTGTCATGCCCCTGCCATGCTGTCATGCCCCTGCCAAAAGCAGCCCCTGCCATTCGGGGCTGCTTTTCTTTTCTCGTTAATTTGAACTCACTAGCTAGCACTTACAGGAAACTTTCGCGTCGTGGAAACACCTATCGTGTATTTGTCGACGAAGGACAAATTGTACCGAAAAAGTTCCCCTGGAACTAAAGTCTCTTTACGGGGTTTGGAGGCGAAAGCCTAGAAGTTTTCAGACTTTTTACATTCGTGTTTACGGCAGACTGGTCGCACTTCACGCCACAGCTTCCAACAGTCAGAGCTGCAGCTCCACACTAACCCATCCCCGGATCGTCTGTCTGCTCCAGCTCGGAGTGTTTAACACCACCTCCGAATTAGTCGAGGTATATATTACATCACAGAGCAATCGCTAATGGAAGTGGACAAGCCTATTCTTGCTGCTCCAGGGATTACACTGTGTCACCAAGATAAATCTGTCGCACCTGTCCCCCTTGAAATTCGGGACCACATCTTCGCAAGACCCTTCACCCGACACATGCACCCCATCTACACCTCAGCTCGCCGCCAATCCCGTACATGCCCCTTGGACCGGCAGCTGGGGCACTGGACACAAGAGGCGTACTGCGATGAGGGCGAATGCCGACATCACTCTCTGGCGATCATGCGACACTCTACTACAACTCGTTTCAGCCCGCTCACCATCTTGACAACCTTCCCCACGACAGTAGAGTAAGCGGCCATTGCGCTGGCCCTCACACAGCAGCCAACCCCGCTAAGGATCTTCACTGATACCAAGCTGATCCTGCTGCATTTTACACGGGGAACCATCTATCCTGAAGCCTTCCCATCCTCCGGAGTAAACCGCATGGAAAGATGGTGGAGTTGATGTGGACACCGGCTCACAATGGCCTGTCGGGAAGCGATCTTGCCCAGGCCATTGCCCGTAATCTCACACTCTAGGCTGGTTGGTTTCAGGATCAGCCCAACAGACCAACAGACACCAATCTTCAGTGACCGCAGCTAGAATAAACGTTCTCTCTCTCTCTCTCTCTCTCTCTCTCTCTCTCTCTCTCTCTCTCTCTCTCTCTCTCTCTCTCTCTCTCTCTCTCTCTCTCTCTCTCTCTCTCTCTCTCTCTCTCTCTCTCTCTCTCTCTCTCTCTCTCTCTATCTATCTATCTCTCTCTCTCTCTCTCTCTCTCTCTCTCTCTCTCTATCTATCTATCTATCTATCTATCTATCTATCTATCTATCTATCTATCTATCTATCTATCTATCTATCTATGTTTCAAAGCTCTCCTCCGCTGGCAGTCGTTCTACACACGTGCCGTCACGAGCACGTACGTGTCATGGCGCACGCATCAGGCCAATTCTTGTTCCATTCTGCCAATGCGCCGGGTTAGCGCTGTGGTGAGAGCACAGCTGCTCCAACCACAACGCTAACCCTTCTGCTGCTCTTGCGAGAAAGGATCGAATACCAAACAAGCGCAATTTGTGTTCTCGGTGTAGCGGTGGCTATTTTGGTACTATTCGTGTTGACGCCGACGACGACTACGAGTACGGCCACCTTTCACGTTTGATGAGAAACCTGAGGCTTTTGCCTTAAAAAGGCGAAGAAAATAGAAGGAAACCCTCAGCGCTGTCTGCTCCGAAAACGAGCCACGTCGAGCGCGGAAACGGAGAACTTTACCTCACACTGCTTGTAAATAGGGAAATCTTGGGACTCTATTGTATGCTCGCAAGGCGGAGAACCGCCTGCACTCACTCACCTGAGCCCGGAGAGACAGGAGGGCGCTGCTGTCGCCACCCAGCGGAGCCCAGGCCTCGTAATCCTGCGTAGGAAACGGCGATAAAATTGACGGTTACTTCCTCTTCCAAAGTAATTTCGTAAGAGCGTATAATAAAAGAACAAAAACATGGCCACCTCAGGAATGCATTTTAGTGCGCACGAACGACAAATTTTCGCTAATATCCTAACATGCATAAAAATAACTGCGATAAGAACAATAGTTTTCAGACGATCACAGAAACTGATCTGCAGTTTCAGGGCTACAACACGACAGATAGCACCACAATTCTGCCAGAAAAGCAGATAGGACACTACTTACAGCTCAGATACAAGGTTATGTTGAGCGTACACTTCGACAGAGGATGCCACACACAAGGAGCGTCTCCTGTCCGTTCATGGGCGGCGCTAGTTGGTGATGACTAAGATATCATAGTTCCGTAATTAAATTAGTCAACGTGGGTGATTTGATTTACGGTAAACCATTCGCCGTCGCCGTTGACGAAAACGATGCAGCAATGACGATGTTCTTGGCGACAATTATGCCCGTTTTATGACAATTATGACAATTGTGACGGTCCGTCCAATCTGTCGTCCATCCATTCACCCCCAATCCAAACCCGCCCATACAGCCGTCCGTCCGTCCGTCCGTCCGTCCGTCCGTCTGTCTGTCTGTCTGTCTGTCTGTCTGTCTGTCTGTCTGTCTGTCTGTCTGTCTGTCTGTCTGTCTGTCTGTCTGTCCGTCCGTCCGTCCGTCCGTATGTCTGTCTTTAAAATGACTTGCATGCTATACGCCTAGCGAATCAAGAAAAATATATCCCTCTCGGCCATGCATGTAATTCTCCACCCGTCCCTATTAACCAAAACAAACAACTTTCATAGCAACGTTATGGTATCGGAACCTAGGTGCCTCATGGAAAACTTGATATTTTTGTTCTACCCGAATATCTCGTTACCTTCTAATTTTTCAAACTTCCCAACCCTACGAAATTTATGCGAAATTTGGAAGGAGTCTATATAGCCTTGCTTGGCATCGTGGATTCAACGTAGCATACGGAAGTCATGTTTCCAATTGAACACCAGGAGGCACAGCTGCGTAGACAGATATTTTATGTCGGTGTTCCAGACAAAAAATAATGCGCACGTTACTGCATACCGAGCCCCCTGAGCACTCGGAGGGCAATTTGTGCCAGCCACCGCTACCCGACGCAGTCGCAAAACCGTCTCGTCATTTTCCCAAAACAATTGGAATTTCAATGCGCCGGAGCTGCACCTGGCAATGGATGCGCCGTAATGGGGGCTGCGGAATAATTTAAACCACCTGCGGCTCTTCAACGTGCACCGACATCTCGACACACGGGCGTTTCCATTACCAGTCTCCGTTAGAAAAAATAGCCGCTGTGGTCGAGAATGGAATCCGTGATCTAGTGTTCAGTGTAGCGCAGCGCCTAGTCGCAGATCCGTTACGGAGACTTTGGTTGCGTCACAACCAAGCGAATGACAGCCAACAAGCGCACTCGAGAATTATTTCTTAATCACAAAAACATTTAGTTGTTCTTTTTATCTGTATGACGTGGCCCCGAATGTGCGAGCACGTGTTCTTTGAGGCGCGTAATAGACCTCTTAATGTGAAAGGACTTGTGGAATACTGGTCGATGCTTTTGTGGCGCACCTGCCCCCGTCTGAGGAGTATCTCCGTGCGCCACGAGGTGCCGTAGTATGGCCTAAGTCAAAGTCATACTCTTGCACTTTACATTGCTGCATACGGTACAAACGGCTGTGGCGTCCAGTCTTATACAAAGAAACGTAAATCCTTCCCCAGCGAATCCGCATGTGATGGTTCCAGCACTACACCTACCCCTGTTGCTAGCAGAATGCTGAACGCCTGCCTATTGTTCTATCATATTTAAGTGATTTGACGCAGCCTACATGCGCTCGTGCTCATGAAGCAGCGCCATTTCAAGATAAGTATGGCACCGCATGTTGTTTTGCATGCACAATTCGTACGAGGTGTGAATCGGGGCTCTCAGTTACCAAAGAACTACAACGAGCATAAAAGTTCCACCAGACCACTAGCACGAGAACCATAGAGTTTCATACTAATATTTACTAGAGGGAAATCTGTCGCAGCAGTCGCGGGCCGCCGTGGGGGCCGCCATTGCAGCTAGCGACGTTCCTCACCTACTTGGCTTGGTTAGCCACAAGGCTTACGTTTTGTCTCGAAGCCAAAATCAACAAAAAGGGTAACACTTTTTTTTTCTTGTTCATCTCGCATGACGCTTCTAAGTAATGCCTGACAAATAAATCATTTTGCGGCTTCAATTTTATAACAAACCAATTTTTATTAATTTTCTCCAGTAATATTGTTGCTTTTCTACAGCCAGAAGCAACTTTCCAGCCTGTTGATAAACAATGCCAAGGACAAGGGGAACTTGCCTGCCCGGTACATGACGGAACGTTCGCTGAAGCGCGGCTCCCCTAGACAGTGGCGCCAGATCTCCCTCTAGTGTATACTAGCATGAAACTATGATGTGAACAAGGATTACTACCCTGCTCGCAACATTCACCCAATATATGTAGGGTTCCTCGCTTTCGGGTTTTACATCTTTTTTGTATCGGGCGGTAAAAGTCATATGATATTTTTCAAACCGACAACCGGAAAGAAATCGGGGGTTTTTCGTACTAAGATGTGCTAAGTAATACACTCAATTAATTTATTAGAAGGTATCGGGAGCTTCTCAACTCTAATGCGTTAAAATTTGTGCTTGTTTGAAGCTGGTAATCGGGGGGACATCAGTGTTTTCTAGCAAATACTCTCCAAAATTTGTAGTTGGTTTGGAAATATTTTTGAAGTGAATCAGTACTGGGGACAATAAAAAGCATTGATAACTTCTAAGAAACGAAACATTTTATTCCCTGAACACATCTTTGTTTACATACGTTATACCATCTTCATGCGCAACGTGTCGGTCTCCATTCGAGACCTGCCCCATCGTTGAACACATCGCAGCTTGGACAAAGTCTCGTTCACGTCACAGCTTCCAACAGCTAGGCAACACAATGCCGCGCAGCATTTGCCAGTCTGGGGTGGCGAGGGGCAGAGTCATGCCAGTACTCAATGAGTGCGAACGCTGTGTTTGGGGGGCTGGCTTCCAGCAAGTACTGGTTGAGAACGGCGGAACGTCAGCGCACGATTGTGCAGATCGCTACATTTAAAAGGTCCGTTCGGTGAGAAATCGGGTTTAACCCAACTTCCCTGAAACATGTTCAGGGTGTAAAAATCGGGTAAAATCGGGTTTTACCCGGAAACTAACAACCATAAATATGTGTGTGCTAGGAACACGGCGACGAACTGTCCTCTCGAAATATTCAATACGGAGTGATTTTGTATATCCGAGAAAAATAAATTAGCCCCGTATCTGCTTGCTCCAGTGCAAATTTCTTCGATATTCTTCTGCGGCCCTCCGCCTCGTAACACCCTCTCCTCTCCCAACCTCAAGCTTCCCCCCCCCCCCCCCCCCACACCCCTTCAACCTCCTCCCATAATGAATGCCGCGGAAGTTTGTTCGATTCCATTCAATTTTCCCGCGTTCGCGCACTCGCGCCACCTTCTGACACCCTTTGTCTCCAATGCTTTGGAACACCACGAGGAAGAGGAGGAATAAACGTTTATTTTTCCTAATGTTAGGGCAGATGGGTGGCCTTATTATTAATTTTTATTATTTACTATTACCTAGCCTGTCTGAGATGCCGCTTTTAATTTTGTTTTTATTTATTCTTGTTTCATTGTTATTTCATTAATTTGCTATCGAAAAATCAATATCGCGCATATTTTTAATTAATATAAAGTTGCTGCTGTCTATTACGCAGGCATTGCTCGCCTTAAATACGCGAAAAGTTCACTTTTTGCTGAAAAATGTTAGTATGTAAACTGTGCGTCGCAAGTTTCGGCAGTTTGAAACAGTTTTGCCTATATATTGTCTGTGGGATAACTGTGGGATAACGCCATGATAAAGTAGGACGCATCACACGCATCACACGGCACACTTGGGTACGTGCAGCATCACACGAGCGTACCCACGTGGGTACGTGCCGTGTAATGCGATACAGCAGACGACGACGAGGGAGCGCGTTGGCTAGCGGCTCGTGTTTTGGTTTGTTCGCCATATTGCTAGCCACAGCCTGGTTCTCTCTCTGTTTCACCTCGCTCGTTTGCCCCCTGCTTTGCCCCCTGCGTCTTTGTGAAGACAACTTGCCTGCGTCCCTGTTTGACAGGACGCAACAATACATATTTCTTCTCCGATGCTGCCGTTACTGACACTGCTGCAGATATCGCTTGTAAATGTCCAGAACTTCCTCAGCTGGATGGGTCTCGCACTATTTCTGACCCCTGTGGACTGACCGATGAAGCGGACTCTTTGGGATATTAGGCACTCTACAAAGCATTCAGAATCCCTCAGAATTACTAGAAACAAGAAAATTCAGAGCCGTAACAGACTCCTACGTGGCACTCCGGGAGCTTAACAAAGCCTTCATGCAAAATTTTACAGCCCATTCCATACTAAAAATTAGCAGTGGCTTAGCTCGGCTATGCCAGGATATACGTCGCATGAGCTAAGGTTCAGCTGGTTATTCTTAGCTTTCCTCGCTGTCTAGGATTAGCTTGATTATCGTGCTTACGGATGCTCCAATGACACACACACGGTATACGCCTTATGTGACACATGTATATTTATCAAGCGGCTCCGGCGCACCGTCACCAATCGTCCCAGAGCTAAGCTGGTTCCACAGGCGCACGGTGGTGTTGCCGCGACGCACGAGCCATCGGTTACACATCTGGCCACCCCTCGCATGATCATCAAGTGGACCGGGCCGCTACGTACGGAACGGAGGTCGGCGAAGACGCTGGACGCGTGGGTTGTGTGTGAAAGACGCCGGGCAGCGAGCAACGTTCTGTACGCCGTGTGACGTCACTGCTCCTCACGCATGCACAGGAACGCTCTCCAGGAGCCACGCGAAACTGCTCAACCTCGGCCAGTGTAGCTCACTCTACAAAATGGTTCAAGAACTCAATTTTGGAGGAATCAAAGTCCGCATGGTTTGGGCACCAGTACATACGCCAGGAGTTCAGGGAAACCAACTCGCACCTAACACTGCCCGGGAATATGTACAAAATCCTCCCTTGGTCGTCCCCGTCGTCACTGTATGTTCTTCGTCTGTCCAACCAGACGTACTCACTACCAACTGGAAACAAGAGTACCGGCGATTCAAACAACTCAGCAAACAACGATTGGCTGAAGCTTCCCCACGTGTTTTTTTTAAACCTCTAAGGGCGTTATTGGGACGATAAGAAGTCTTCGCCAACAAGGTGTATGCAGATGCGGCTTACACACAGGACATAACTTCTAAATGGACGAGAAATCAGGCTTCCGTGTCTTAATGTGCCTTCTGTGAAGCACAAGCCACCCCCAATCTTTTCCGTATAATTTGGTTTTGTACAGCCTTCTCAAGTGGCAGAGACCAACTCCTACAGTCTCAAGAGCCCCCCCAATCGCTAACGGCGCCCCTGCAGCTTATTAGAGGTGATCCACGAACCCTCGAAAGGGTAAACATTTTGCTGTAAAAAATAGTCTGTACAGAGATGTATAGTGACTGACTGACTCCCACCCTATTTTCAAGTGTTCGTGCACCCTAATGCACCCGCGCGAACATTTCTGACAGTGCTCCACATATGAACGACCAGTGCCTATGCGAACAATCAAGCCGTACCTGCAGCTAACCGGAACAAAAACTCCAAACGATTACTGCGTCATGTATACATTATTTGTAATACGTGTCTTCCCATTTCCTTTTTCCCCTAGCCCCACCAGAGCCTCAGATCTCTTTTTAAATAATGGTCATTCATTCATTCATTCATTCATTTATTCATTCATTCATTCCTTCGTACTTCGGAGATTGTTTTAACTGCTTTAACTGGCCGCCGAACCGGGTGACAGACACGTGAACCAAAATGTGCTCGTTTCGGTGACCCAAGAAAGACGATCGTCACTGGAAGTGTTCGCCTTTACATCGTGCGCCCCAACTTTTTACTCGGGAGGGTTGTTCTTTCTCATTGTCGAGGAGGTATGATCAAAACATAGATGCCTAAAAGAGCATTTAGAAACAATCTCTAAGAGAGGACACCGTAAATATGTTCGCTTCGCTCTATGGTCACGCCTTCTCGCAATCATCTGGTAGCAACTCTCGTTCGATCCCGCGGGGTGTTCCCACCCAATAGTTTGGCCCGTTCACGAACCGCTCAGTGGCAAAAGGGGCGCGTTATCCGACTAAGTCGATCTTTCAGCGGTTCTCCATTGCGTGCCGGGGTTCATTAGTTACTGCGATCGGGTTTCGCCCTGTGATGCGGCAAACAGTTGCACCAAACAAGGGCGAATTAGGGCTACAGGCTCGATGCAGGACGGGCTATCAGACGAGCGTTTATTCTCACGTTGCGTGCGTATTCAAGGACAGTGACGAAATACAGCACAAAGAAATAATCAGAGAAAATGGGTACGCCGTTCTTTATGCCGAGAATTATCCTGCGCCACGGCCTGACGTATCCTTGCATGCATATCCACGAACGTGTCTGTAATGCATCAAATTCATACACAGTATTAGTTAGGCTTCAGTTAAGTTTCAGTTAACCTGCGCTTAAAAGTCCAGTTAAGCTTCGCTTAGGCCTCACCAGCGAATAATCCTAACCTTTGAAACCTGAGTCATCAGACAACGCACCATCACGCTACCTTCCAGCGTGCAGCTTCATATGTGTACGAGAGCTTCTCTGGCTTCTGGATCTGGATGGGCTGTCTACCAGGCGCTCCGGACGTGGACTGATTTTTCTTTTCCCCTGTGTTCACTCAAAATTCGACCGCCCTTGTCTTGAGACCTCACTTCATCTGCGAATGCCGAGCAGACCACTCCGTCCCCGCGGATGCTTTCATGTAGACAGAACCATGCATGGTGTAAGATATACTTTATATCACACCGTAGACAGCACGCAGAGCCTGTTATCAGCTGACCGATGCCAACATGCGTCTGACGCCTTATTTTTGCATTCAATCGACGTTATTTTCAATTTTTTTTTGTTTTTTAGTAGGCGCTCGTTGACAATAGGGCGATATAAATACGCTTGCTGTGGAATAGTTAAACCTCTACTTTTTGCTCTGCTCTTTTGTACGTCTTACACCAAGAGGCCGACGTGACGTGTCGTTCTTGCGTGTTACAGACTTGTCTGTATTAACGCATGCATTCTATGCACTCAAACTTCAGGTTCATGCTGTCCGCGAAGCTTTATTTTTGTTTATTGACTCTCTTTAATTAATCCCTCTTTTGTGCATTTCCGCACATTAAGTTTTACTGTTATTACATTTAATAATTTTCCTTGTATGCCGTGCGTTTGTACGTTCCGTATTCCTGCTGTGCCCAGCGCACCACTCACAAAGGTCGAACGCTGTTTCTGAGCCCTTTGAATAAACAGATAATGAGTAAGTAAGTAAATAAATCATTAAATAATACGTAGGGAGGAAAATTGAATTTAGTGTATGCGTGAACTTCAATACAGTGCTTCTGCATCCGTTCATAACGGCTCCGGGATTGTTTAGACGGCGCCAGGAAAGGGTCTTCGGAGGTGCAAAGCCGCTGTATAGTTCGAAGGTTTCCGTAAGACAGGTTTCGCTCGAGGGACGACTTTTGAGGTTTGAATAGCGGTGGATACGGATTGTCCACAAGTCAAAACATCGGCATGGCTGCCAAATTGTTTTATTTTATTTATTGATTTTTTTACTAAAATTTTACGGTGACAAGTCACTTGGCTTACAATTTTTGTTTTTTAGGCAAAAGACGCTCATTTCAAGCATCTCAAGTAAAAAACGCGTGTACCAAAACTAAACCAAAAGGAACCTCCGTCGTCATTATATTGAGTAAGCGGGCCGCTGGAAGTATTCCATGACTCTGTTGCAGCGCTTATAAACGTGTCTTTTTTTTCTTCACAGCTAACGAACTAAAACAGATAAACACAAGATAAATTAGTTCAAGCGACTTAGCGTGCCGTCACCGCTGCGGAGTCTTAGTCCTTCTATACTGTCTGTCACTTACGTGTACTGCCGCAACAACCGCCAAGGGCTGGCGTCTACCGTGGTCGAGATGTTTTAATCCTGCCACACATGCGAAACATGAATGGGAACTAAGGTATAAGTTTGGGCGTGTTGGCTCGACATCCTTGGAGCAGCGCAGAAGGGCCGCGTACTAGATGTAGACTGTGCTGTTGATACTGGTGCGTTTGACCCACACACATTGGCCCATTGGCTTTCCAGAAGATCCCTGCGACGAAAACCATATCCAGGAACAGCGCCATGCTTATTGAGGGCACATGGACGTGGGCCAGTGCAAGCATAGAGTTTCATACTTGTAATATAAACTAGAGTGAAATCTGTCGCTGCAGTCGCGGGCTGCCGTGGGCGGTGCCGCTAGCGACGTTCCTCGCCTACTTGGCTTAGCTAGGCTAATGGCTTTCTTTTTTGTCTGGAAGCCAAAATCAACTTGTTGACGCTGCTAGGGTGGCTAGAATGGGAAGGTGTGAATGGGAAGTGTAACGCCGCTGATTACCACCCTACGCGCGCCATGGCCATCGTGGCAATAGATGCTAAAGACAATTCTCTGGCATCCGCCTCTATTTACAACAATTACGCTGAGGAAGGAGAAGAGGCCGCGATTGCGCTTGCCATCGCCTTCACAACGGCTAAAACCATAGTGAGCGACTCAAAAAAAAAAAAAACAGCTCTCCAGAATTACAGCTCTCCAGAATCCAGAAACAGCTCTCCAGCTCTCCAAAATTGGCAGGATCTCTACTACCGCCCTACGCATCTTACGCTCCGTCCAAGCCACTCGTATGCGCAACCCGCAAATAATCTGCACACCGGCCCATGCATCTCTCCCAGGCAACGAGCTAGCACACGAGGCGTCCCGAGGTTTCAGCTCCCGGGATTGCCCTGACGACGCTGCTGGCTCGGACCAGGGGGCTAGGGACAGGCTGTCGAACTACCGGGACTACGCTCAGCACTATCGCATGGAGCACCAGAAATATCCCGCAGTGCATCCCACCCTCAACAGACATCAGTCTTTAGCCTGGCGTCAGCTGCAGGCTAATGCCTTCCTCAATCCTGCAGTATTGAGCCACATTTATTCCGACCTTTATAAAGAATGCAACTGGTGCACCCAGCGAGGTACACTCACTCACATGATTTGGGCTTGTGATGCTCAGCCACGAACTGTACGGGCATGCTTACGAATCACCAGTGCGGAGCAGTGGGAGACCTGTTTGCTTAGCTCCGACCCCGAAATACAGGTTAAAGTCGTCAAACTGCAGCCGAAGACGCCGCTCGCGCCCAAGGGCTGCAGGCCGCCATCTGAGGGGGAGGAATTCAGGAAGGCTCCCAGTTCCCCTTTCTCCTTTCACCCAGTTTTGGGCAAAATAAAGTTATTATCATCATCATCAACAACAAAAAAGGGGTAACATATTTTTTTTCATGTTCATCGTGCATGAAGCTTCTACATATCACTGACAAATTAATGTTTCCGGAGGTTTAGTTTTATAATTACAAAACAAATTTGATGAACCTTCTACAGTAATATTGTTGCTTTTTGCTGCCAGAGCCAACTTTTGAGCCTGTTCTTGGGCCATGCCAAGGACAAGTGGAACGTGCCTGCCCGGTACATGACGGAACGCTCGCCGAATCGCGGCTCCCCTAGACAGTGGCGCCAGGTTTCCCTCTAGTATGAAACGCTATGAGTGCGAGCACATAGACTCAAAACTGTTCTATGCCTACCAGGCACGCACTGAAGCTTTCTCAAAACCCGCTACCGATACTGTAGGAAGAGGAGGAGGGTAAAGTGTGCTTAGGGGCACAACGGCGACATGTCACAATTTAAATGCCTCTTTTTTCCCGCCTTCTAAACGTCTACGCCAAACACTACAAACCACGACTGCGTGCCTCCAATCTCAAAACAAATTAAAAAAAAATAGAGCACTGCAAAACATCGCACCAGACTACGCCAGTTCTCGGCCTAATACGTTGTTTTCCTTTTGCAGCCAGCTTACTATTTCCCAATGATACATCTTGTGGGGAGCGGCACCTCTTCTGGCTTTGCCGAACGACACCACTGGTTACGCCATTTCCTCAACCATTCCCAAACAATTAAGTACAATTGTCCGTAGACTTAATATGAACTATAGGTTCTACTTTACTACGACTGTGCCTTCTTTACTGCAAGTAGAGTTGCAGTAGGAAGGTTCCAGTGCCTATTCAGACAATATCAACCAACCCGGTGTTGCTTGAAATCAATCTTGCGAAATTTGCGGGCCGCACTACTAGCCGCTGTGGCCTCCGGTCAATAGGACTCCGTGCACAAGGAAGCGGCGACGACGATTACGCTCGGCACGCCGTCGAGGCGGAAACTATGTAGCAACCTTATCTGCCCGGAATCAACACGTGGAGGAGAAACGCGCTTGTTAGGACGGTGGGGTCCGGGTCCATTTGTAGAGAGGAGAAGATGAGGTGGGAGTGAGGCCCTGTGGGGGTTTTAAGTCAATACAGCTGACCATATGCCCCCAGGAGGTATGTGGGCCGAATGGGTAGGCTGGGTTGGCGTGGTGAGCCGACTCGCATCTGTAGACTTCTTGTGCAAGACCGCTGCTGTTTATGAAGAATCGGGTATGAGTGTGAAGGTAGGAGTTTCGACGATACGAGGCCTTATGGAGATTTATGGACCTTTTGTAGGTGGAGGGGGTCGGGGGCGATATGTTCGGAAACGCGTGAATGCGGGGCAGAACCAGGTGAGGTGGTGAAGATCGACTTAGGTGGCAATGAATCGTTGGTGGCAATGAAGCGTTGGGGGCACTTAAGTGTCGGCAGAGTTCCAAGAGTTCCAGGCCATGTTTTGGATTACTTGATGCGTGAGGGGGCGTTTTATGGATGGTTGGCTGATGTGCTCTTGAATGATGGTTCAAGGTTTGAGGAAGGCGGGGGGGGTGGGGGGGGGGAGTGGGGGGGGGAGTGGGGGGGGGGGGAGGAGGAGGTTCTGAATGCAAGATTGAGGTTTGATGCGACGAACGTATTCGGTAGTCCGCCTATGATGTGGAGATTGTCTCAAAGCAGGCTTGGAAACATGCGTGACTGTGTTCAGTTGAGATTGTAAGCCTCAGTTCTGTAGGTGATGGTATTGATTGCGAGGGCTTGCCAGAGTTCGGGTGGCTTTTTGGGATTGCCCCGCCGTATTTTGTGGAGAAACGGAGAAACGGTGGATGGCATCGTTTTTCGTTCAGTTGCGAGTTGGAGGAGTGTAAGTTCCAGGCTATTTTTTGTATCTGATTGGAATGCCAAAAAGCCGGATGGGCTCCAACAAGGTGGTATTGTGCGTGCCAGCGAGGAAGAAAGTACGGCGTTGGTAGTTATAAGGTAGTTTATGGTCGAATGGTATAAAGGGCACTGTGTTTTTTTTTTTTTTTTTCAAAGGCATAGGTTGAGCACAATCACGCTTGTCGCCAAATTGCGAGTTTCAATTGCTCTCCGTTGATCAGACAACAGCGGCGACCAAGATACTGCATGACGTTCGTCTTTTGGAGGGATGGCAGCCCTCGAGCCATTTCCGGTAGCTATGAATGTGCCGGCGCCATCAATGCGGCGCGTGCGCAGTCGACGAAGGATTCGAAAACAAAAATGTTTTCTTTTTTTTTTTTTTTGCAGTTGGGAAGTTCCGGAGATCGCACCCAGTCCTTTTTCTTTCTGCCGAAAGAATCACAACCTTGAGCGGTTATGAATCCTTTTAATTTCAGGCGAGGCATGCTTTCACTATACTTGACTCACTCACCGGTATCTGACCGGCTATCCCGACTGCTACGCCCAGCCTCCCAGCCTCCCCACTTGCCTGTAAAGGGGCACCCTAGCACATGAGCTCTTATAGTTGTGAAGAAAACTTTAGTACTAATGATAAGCATTCTCCCGCTGCCCACACAGCAGTATTCCTTTCCTGTGAGCCCCCCAAAATCCTTATTTTTGGAGGACTGTCATGTTCGAACGCCAAAGTACGCTCCGTGCTTAAAGAACATCATCAGAGATCCATTCCGCATGTAATTTTTGTTTCTTGTCCATTTGACCCAATGATTCTCTGATCACAAGACATAATTTCGCTTGTCTATCGAAGTTCTGTGGCCCTTTTTCAAGTCCAAGACGAGAAAAAAAAGTTCCCGTGGCTGATAGATTTCTCCTCAGCTAGAAACAGCAACCGAGCAAAAAAATCCCGGGCCATCTCCACAAACGTGAAACCTGGGGAGAGGCGAAGCATGCAGTGTGTAAGTGTATTCTTGGCGCCTCGGCGTTTTTGCCAGCAGAGATGAAACCGTTGGGGGGTAGAGGTATACAGCTTTGCTGTAAAAGCCTCTTGTCTTTGAAGCACGAAGCTCTCTAGCGCGAGGCGTAAACGAGGATCTCGGTGTTTTCTTAGTACGCGTCATGTTGCAGCGCGAGGCGTGAGCGAGTTTCCCGGTGTTTTAGTAGCGTGACAACATGAGATGAACGACGATTACGACGACGACGAAGACGACAGGAAACGCCAACAGCCCCAGCACCTATGGGGCTTCGCCTCTAAAAATCATGCACCTTTCCGTCTAACGACAATGACGGTGGAACGTGAAGCTTTCTCGGGATGGATTCGTTGTGTGGCCAATCCCATACTTCGAGTATGCGCTATATGGAGGTACGCAGCACTTTTCTAGTATATCCACAGCAACTGTCGGGTGTTCCCTCCGTATTTGTATTTTGGATGTACGGCGCGAATCAGTACCTAATGTCTGGCGTTCGCTACGACCATGTCGAAATGGAGCGATGGGACAGGCGCCGGATTCATAACGAAAGGCACCCAGGCTCGATTCCGGCCACGGGAATAATTTTTTTCTTTCACTTCACCCCGATCATTCATCATCGTCATCAGAAAAAGTTGGCTATCCTGCAGGGCGTATTGACGCACAGCGGCATCAATAAGGGCACTAAAGCTTCGCTTTAAAATTTACCGATATTTCACGTGGCTAATTTGCTATTAGCGCGATAGCTTCGTGTTCCCCCCTATTTACCTAACGGTTATTATCTATTTACCAAGGTTTTCTCTCTGTTAAGGGTGTTCTTTTGCATCTCGGAATCATAAGGGCATTCCCATAGCACACAATTCGTTACAGGTTAATGTATAGAGCTTTGTTAGCACTCATTGCTCGTAGCATACAATGCGAAGTTCAGTGACGCTAACGGGGCACAAATAAGTTAAACGGAAGTTTTTAACGGCAGAGCTGTTTAAGTTTCAGCTTGGTCCGGTAGCGTTCGCAAAAAATACACAAGGAAAAAACACCGAGCGCACGTGAGCGTGCGCCTCGTGAGGAGCTCAGGGCGTCGTCCAGCTCGATCTTCGAGAACACTCTGCCCAGCGTTTGCGGCGTGATTGCTCTTCTACTCGCCAGTTCGCGTGCGTTCACGCCTGAAGTGGGGAGCACAGACGTCGATTTCGGGCTACAGACGACGAGTTCGCGAAGCCGATTGCCATGAGTTCTAGCGCGTGCTAACGCGGTCCACTTTTAGAAAGACGTGCAAGACCTTTCCCGGGTCCGCCCATGTCCTGGCCAACCTTGTACCACCCGCCGACGGTTCGTACTCAACACCGCGCTTCCCGCCGTTACCAATTACACGCCCAACGCCTATCACGCACCCTGTACCCACCCCCCAGTTCCCGTCTAACTCGTGAGGCTGCGTGCCTCATTCGGCAGGCTCAAACCTCTTCACTCCCCTCCCATCACATTCTTCACAGCCTCTATCGGCGCCCTGACCATCCTTCCTGTCCCACCTGTTCTTCCTACCCATTTATCCCTCATTCTTATTGGGACTGCACCGCTCCATCTCTTGCCCCATCCCTCGCCTCCATCACCTCCTGGGAGCTCTGGCTGTCTCCCCCGCCGACAGTAAACATCCAGGCTGCCCAGGAAGCTCTCTGGAAACACGTGCACCGGATCCGCACGGAAATTCTGGAGTACTACGTGGATCCGGTGAATTGAACTTTCAAATTAGGACCTGGACTTAGGTCCTGCGGAAAATAAAGTTTGTTCTCTCTCTCCCTGCGGACAAAACGATCCGGGCCCGCCAGTCTTGGAGTCTTTCAGCGGCAAGTTCGGAAATCCATGTGAGGGGCAACAGCTGGTTCTCCGGCGAAGGGAAAGGGTCCGCCAGGTCTGCTCCCTTCTCCAGCCTTGCAACACAAGTGCAATCTGCGCCAATTTTTTTAACTATATAAAACGGACCTCTAAGTCGAATGACGTGAGACGTCACTAAATTTTCATATTCAACCTTACTTTCGTGCTTCATTACGCCGCACGATGAACCGATAGTGCTGTTCTATTCATGCCTGTAACGAAACCACCACACGCATACGTAGAAGGTATTTAATTTTATGTTACCTGCACTTACTGCATCTTCCCTATGAAACTATCACCCGTGGTTCACGGTACTGTCTAAGCTAGTGGACGCCGGTGTTGGTATATCCCCTTTTGCAACCTTCATTTCTTTGTAAGAATTAATGAAACTTTCAACTTTTAGCTCAGCAAAAAGAGCAGCGAGCAGAGACCGCCGAACGAGGCGACGCAGAGCAGTGGCAGGAACGTTTCTGGCAGCAAGAAAAGCGCGCTTGCTAGCAGCATGATTAGCGTGTCCACACTACAACTTGTGCAGTCCCCCGCACTGCTTTAAAACGCGTTGCAGCAGCGAAATACCAGTCAGCATGAAGACACCGTGGGGAAACGCCCTGGTTAAAATGGAGGTGAATGAAGATGTCGCACAGCAGAATAGGCCTGCACGACGAGGCTGCACCGAAGTGAGTTGAGAGGGACAGCTTGGACGGTTGTCAAAGCGATCATTCATACTTGGATGAGCGCAAGAAACACGAAGACTAAAAAACAGGACGCACACACCGTTGCAATAATTACAACTAGAAGGATTAAATAAATAAAATAATAGGTTTTAACAAGGAGCATGTTTACGCCTAGATCACGCAACGCCCAGCCATTCGTGGTTTCTTCTGTTGTGGGGTTCTCATTCTTTATTCGAATGTGAATGAATAAAAACACCGTGGTTGTACACACACCTTCACGCAGAGTAGCGCATTCTAAACAGAATATCATGCCGTCCGTGGCTCGTTACCCTCTGTGCTTTGTGCTAAGTTCTCTGTGCGCGCCTGTGTGCAGAAGGGCACGCGGGAGTGACACGGGCGGAGTCGCGGCTGTGGGCGACCGCTTAGCAGGGAGGATGGAACGGCGATGTACGCTTATGACGGCCTACGTGTGATGTATGGGCCCCGAGCTGTCTCATCTGGCGTGAGGCGAGGTGAAGGGTGTGTGCCCGTTCGCTTCGAGTCGAGACAGCGGCGAAGGGGATTTCGAGTAGTGTGAAGTTGTCTGTCTGTCGAGCCTGTCTGAATGTATGCATGCATGTATCTATGTGTGTGTATGTATGTACGTATGCATGTATATATGTACGTACGTGTGCATGCGTGTATGCACGTACGTATGTACGTATGTAAGCATGTATGTACCTGCGTATGAACGGTTGTAGGCGTGTATATACGTATGTGCCCAAGGATGCGTGTGGATGTACGTGCGTGCGTACATGTGTGCGTGTACGTGCGTGTGTGTGTTCGTAATTGTCGACAGTAATGCCAAGGGCGGGATTGACTCCGGCCACAGCAGCCATTTTTTTACGAAGGTATTTTTTACTTATTATTTTTATTTACAAATAGTGCTGGCCAAATGCCAAAGCAGGAGGGGCAAAATAATGCAGTTATCATACAAAAAGCCCGTGTATTGAAATTTCCGCGCACTTTAGATTCCGAGGTTGTCAAAATTAATCCGGAGCCCTTTACTGCGGCGCGCCTCGTAGCACAGGAGTAGCGTCGGTGCATAAAACACCCAAAGATCTGAATCAAAGGATTTGACAGTGACAGGGGGAGCGGGGAGTACGCATCCACCCGCTCGAAAGTCAGATGTACTGTAAAAAATTTTTGTGCTTCATAATCAATTCAGAGGTTACTTATTCGAAATGATTTTAAACTAATTACACGCGTATTTTTACTCTTGTAATGTTAATGTTAATTGCACAAGCACTGGTACGCGTGCTAAGCGCGGAATCTGTGCATCGATAAAACTGGTTAACAACGTTTCCATGATACCATGCATGTTTATGATCGGAGTCTGTCCTCACGGTTAACAGTCCTCTAATCTATTGGACCGCGCTGATAGTGAATGCGGTTGCAAGTACTTCCCATATCCCATTGCCCATACAAATCGCATTGCGCTGATCAAAAAGAAAGCGTCGAATGACTAAACTTCGATTAAAAAAAAAGAAGGGGCCGAGTGTGGAACCTTGTGGGGCTCCGTGTACGTTGGGCGCCGTGGGCTTCGATTCTGGGCGCCACGGGGGCATTGAGTTATGGGAGGCGTCATTGGCAGCGCGCGTACCGATTCCGTCGCAGTGTGTGTCCCGCGTGCAGATTATCTCAGCAGCACAGTGGCCGGCAGGGAGAGGAGAAAGGGAGAGAGAGAAGGCGCTTCGGCGTGGTCACTCGGCTGCTGCGGCCAGTCGTCCGAGGTGCGGTCGAAGAAGGCGCCGTGGAGGAAGTGTTTCCTCCTCCGCACGAGGACGCGGAAGCCACGCCCGGCCCAATTATCCGCGCAGGTGAAGGCTCTTCCCCGGGCGTCGGCCGATCTGCCCCAGTTGGACGGCCGGCGGCCTTGGCGGACGCCTGCGGGCCCGTCACACCCAGGGCCGCATTAGCCGCTGCCGCTGCAGGAACGCGTCCACCGCTTCGACCAGCATCGCCGCGACTCCTCGTCGATACCCGCGCCTGGCAGAAGACGAGCCCGCACGGCTACAGTGTTCGCCGCATGACACAGGCCGATGCTTCGCAGCGAAACGCAATACGTCTTGTGTTTTCACTCAGTTCGGCGTATAAATGTCCAGCCTGCCATGTACGCCCACTGTTCATCTAATAAAGTTTTCGATGTTAATTACGAGTACCGTTGTTTAGTCTCTTCCCTGCATCCATCTTTTTCAGCAGATTACGCACGTTCGCCAAATGTGATATGGCCCATCATTTTGGTGTGAGGTGTCCTATAGCTTTGAATTTCGCGGTGCTTAAAACAAAAGGCCGCCTACCAAGAGGCATGGCAAGCAAGTATATTTGTCTATTGTCCTGTAGGATCCTCACAACTGTGAGTTGTAAGCTGGTCCTGCGTGGTTGCCCCAATTTTCCGTGGCGCATGAGGTTTGGTAGGAAAAATCGTTGACAAAAGTTAACATCTGATACTCATCCTGACAGCAGTTAGGGCCATGACATCTGCCCATAGATGGCCGGCCAGTGGATAGAGAGCGCTCCGTTTAAATTGCGGATAAAATGCTAGAAAAACGTGTTTTTTTTTGTCTAAAGTGAACGATGTGCCGCAGAAGCAGCGTGCAGTTTCGCCTTAAACAGTCGCTGAAGGTTGCTGAAGCTACGGCGCTGTAACTACAACTTTTCCTCTTCATCTTCCGCTACATCCTACCGGTCCTGCGTCATTTGTTTTCTACAAACATAAAACTCATAAAACTCAACGCTGGCAAGAGATTTACGCGTCTGCCTGCGTCTTCCTAAATGTATTTCAACCGTTGGAACTCAATAGGGAGAGTGGGGCTTTCCTGCCAGAGTGCTTCAAATACAAGAGTCGCTCCAAACATGTATGCGCCATTCCGCGACAGAGACAGACAGACAGACAGACAGACGGACGGACGGACGGACGGACGGACGGACGGACGGACGGACGGACGGGCGGACGGACGGACGGACAGACAGACAGACAGACAGAAAGACAGACATTTTGTTGAAAGGTCAGCCTGAGACACCAATCTTTGGCCAGAAGCAGCAACTTACCACTGGCGCAAAGGTACGGGGACAAGGAAAGAAAACAGAGGTATGAATATACAGGGTGTCCCAGCTATCATGCACCAAGATTTAAAAAAAGAGTAATGGCGCAACTCGAAGAAAATCTAGTGCATAATGTTTACAGTACTGTGGAGAAGCGTGCAGCATTTTTTTCGTTAATGAAACTTAACTAATTAATTGTAATTAATTATCTAACTCGAGAAGTAGTGTCCTAACCACTAAAGTGTCAATGAGGCACTTGTAGGTACCCACGAGGGGCATCTAACTGCGGTATTTTCAGCGTCAAACTAACTGCGTACTCATTTATTCTGACTGATGAAGAAAACCCGCGAAATATGAAAAATACCACGTGACGGCGCCTCTGCGCGCATTAGCGCGCATCGTAAAGCAATGCCCTCAAACAGGCTGCCTCTGAGTTAGCCCGAATGAGATAAACAAAAGAAAGAAAGAAGAAATCGCGACCGAGTTTGTACCTTATCTGCACACGCGCCCCGCGAATCTTGCCGTTGGTGCTCCTTCGATGCATGCCATTATCAAGGTGATGCGCAGTCTCTTCGGGCGGGTGACAGGCGAAGCAGTTTCTTTCAATCAGCTTGTTTGGGGGCGCTGCTGTACAATGCGCGCAGAATCGCCGTCACGTGGTATTTTTCATATTTCGCGGGTTTTCTTTATCAATCAGAATAAATGAGTACGCAATTAGTTCGACACTGAAAATACCGCAGTTAGATGCCCCTGGTGGGTACCTACAAGTGCCTCATTGAAACTTCAGTGATTAGGACAGTGATTCTCGAGTTAGATAATTAATTACAATTAATTAGTTAAGTGTCATCAACGAAAAAATTACTGTCCGCTTCTCCACAGTACTGCAAACATTACGCACTAGGTTTTCTTCGAGTAACCCCATTGCTCTTTTTTTAAATCTTGGTGCATGATAGCTGGGACACCCTGTAGAATGCGTGAAAGATGACAAAGAAAGCAACCGATGAACGCTATACACTCAAGACAAGTCCAACACGAAATGCCGCACAGAATCTGACTGTCACAGTCCAGTTAACACCACATCAGCATCTTCCGGATTGAAAACAATGAAAGAGCGAAAATTGATCCGCAGTCTATCTAACCTAGCGACATAGACCCTACAATCCAGACAAGTTTTGCTAAGAGGGGCGTTTCTACAGCACAACTTGGTTTCCCGGCGTCAGGCCACATACCCAGTATCTTAAAGGCGAAAGCATTAGGTGCCCTGCGCTGGGAAAAAAAAAAGAAAAACATTGCTGTCGTCATCTTTGATGTTGTTGTTGTTGCGGTTGTTGTCCGGTAAAGGAAACAGCCGCCACTGTTTCGGGTAAATAAAAACTCACTGGATTTGAACACGGGTCTCCACAATAGCAGCCCGATGCGCTAGAACTGTGCTTTGTCCGCACATTGCCATAAATTGAACGAGAGTTGTACTTGTTCTTCCTTTCTTCATGACTGATTAAGGCGGATTTCTGGGCAAGTTGGTATTCCATTGCAAGAGCGTTCAAAGCGCAAAACGTAAAACGAGGGACGACGAGAGGCACAGGGACACGCGCTACTTCCAACTAAGATTTATTAGGAAAAGAAATAAATCTAATCTTTTCCTAATCTAAATCTTTTCCTAATAAATCTTAGTTGGAAGTAGCGCGTGTCCCTGTGCCTCTCGTCGTCCCTCGTTTTACGTTTTGCGCTTTGAACGCTCTTTCTTCATGACGCATACCGACTGGAGGAATTGTCCAGGAATAGCGATATTTCAGGGGATTAAGCTGCCGCTTTACAAAATTCCCATAGGAAACGTAAAAATTGTAGAACTGTGCGTGCCGCTCCTCCACTGACGGCGATGGCACGTGAGTAGAACAAGTACGTACCAGCCCTCCAGACCCCTGATTATAGGGAAACTGTGGCGTGTTCCAGTCTTTTTGCTGATGTAATTCATGCCGTAAGACTAACAAATGAAAGCGTAGAAAGAGACTCAAACATAGTGTAGCATAAAAATACCCGGCCAAGGTAATTCGCGTCAAAATACAATGAAACGGAAGTGAAAAGAGATACGAAAATGCGATGTTGCGGCAAAGAAGTTGTTAATAATTATCGCCACTCTTACGGGTTTAAGCACGTAAGCAGACTTGGCGCACCGAATTTTTTTTTTCTCAGGCAGAGGGCGATTGTCATAGCAATGCTACCTCGAGGCTTTTTCGTCCAATATTCAACTTTGGGCACACACTGAGAAAATGTGTTCCCCGAACACTGAGCCATGTGTTCGTGGAGGGGGGAGGGGGCCTGCGGCCTTCTCAAGCTGGCATCACGCGAGCTTGATTTGATGAAGTATTTAATCTCGCCAAAATCAAACATGTACGATTTTTTTAAAGGAACGCTGCAAATATCACTTCTGTATTAATTTGTTGTCTTATATATGCGTAATGTCTTGTTGTTCTTCAACAATATTGACAAGTATGAACATTACACCGGACTTAGACGGGCACATTTAGCTGTGACTATATGACTATTGCGCAGGCATTGGTTTACTTTGGCCGGGTGGCTGAATCGAGTCACAGACAGACAGACGGACAGACAGACATACAGACAGACCAAAATTTCTGGGTTTAAGTAGCCAAAGAAAGACTATCGTCTTTAAAAATGCCTTTCTAGCAATGCTTTGGTGTTTAGTTGTAAAGCCGACTTTAAAAACCACAGTTATCGCTTTGTTATTGTAAATTGTATTTCCCCCGCCTTGTGTTGCGTAGTGAAGCCTACTAACCCATGCAAAAGCTGTGGAAAAAGACCACCGATGAGGATCGGGACGCAGACGCCAAGCGTGAGCGCTATACCTGTCGGGATTCAGAATACCGCAATGCCGAAAACGCAAGACATCGGTCGGCGTGGCTACAATTGCGCTGAACGCTTCCCCGACGCGACGACACGGGTTGAGTGGAAGTTAGTGGCCAACCGATAACCCGCAAGAACTTCGGCCAGTCATCCACCTCCATATAGTGGAATAGCACTGAATCTTAAGTTGTTGCTTTGGCACCTTTGAGGTTTGCCACCTCCCTGACAAACCTTTGCACTGTTTTCTTGACATTTTGTTTCGTCTTTTCTCTTTGCAGCTTTTTCTACGAATTTTGTTTGAAGTATTTCATTGCCTGTTATTTTGAATCTTTATTTTTTTTTTGCTTTGCCTCTCAGTGTTGTCCCCCAATATTCAACAACCAACCGTCATTACTACAGACTGGATTTTAGGCCAATGCCTACTTAAGTAGCCTTGGTATTGTAATTTTGATTGATTGATAGTAGTAATTTTGATTGATTGATTGATTGATTGATTGATTGATTGATTGATTGATTGATTGATTGATTGATTGATTGATTGATTGATTGATTTATGAATTGATGGATTGATGGATCGATGGCTTGATGGCTCGATGGATTGATGGACTAATGGATTAATCGATGGCTTAATGGATGGATTGATAGATTGATTGATGGACATTAATGGATGGATTGATAGATTGATTGATGGATTGATGGGTTGAAGAATTTATATATTGATTGATTGATTGATTGATTGATTGATTGGTTGATTGATTGATTGATTGATTGATTGATTGATTGATTGATTGATTGATTGATTGATTGATTGATTGATTGATTGATTGATTGATTGATTGATTGATTGATTGATTGTAGTGTTTAAACCACCGACTCAACGAAGGAGATCAGGCGCGCCGTAGTGAAGGGCTCCAAATTAATTTTGACCACCTAGGGATCTTTAACGTGCGCCGAAAACTCGTACACACGAGCGTTTTTGCTTTTCACCTCCGTCAGAAAAGCGGTGCCGCTTCGAAATATAGCGAGGAAACTCGCGATCTCAGCGCTGTGCAAGCACTCAAAATGCCTCACCTATTAAACCAGCTATGCATCCTCTAAGCTTCCAGGTGACGAGCACGAGTGTGAAGTGAAAGAAAATGCAGATCAGTACCGTTTATTTCTGAGGGCATGGCTATTATCCAGACTTACGTTTATACCAACCTGAAGAATGCTGACTCTTACTATGGAAATATTGTCACAGTTTTTTTTTAAGGCTACAGTAATGAATATGAGAATTTTATTTCTCGAGTGTGCTCGCTTAACAGCATTCCCGCTCTCTTACGTGTTGCCGCGCCGACTTGGCGAGGGCTTGGATCGGTTTATATATCATAAACCGCTATATAGAGTTTTATATATCATGCGTCTGTTTATATATATATATATATATATATATATATATATATATATATATATATATATATATATATATATATATATATATATATATATATATATATATTGCATGTGTATTGCTATACATTATGCCATGGAAGCATAGAAAGTTCACATTAATATGTTGTTTAATCACATATTTAGGTACCGATGCGCGCACGACGATATTTTAATCAGGCTACTAGTTTTTTTTTTTCAAACTAGAACTTTTATAACACCCTAGTTCTTACTTAAAATGTGCGGAAGGAGTTCGGGACCCAAACATTGTGTCACTCTGCGCCAAGTTAGAAAGCGCTCAGATAGGTGCACCACGTTTTATCCGTTCACTTTGGAACCGTGCATCAAGTGTTACACCACGAATTCAAGCTTACTTCGCCTCTTCAGGAACGCAGTTCTCTTTATGTTTATTTCCCAAGATTTATCAATATCATCACAGTCTTAACAATCGACTACTGCCTCAATAATGTTACTTTCCGTACCACATCGATCACCAGCACGAACATGACCCTCCATGGTGCCATACAAGCCAGACGTTTTTCTTTGTTTATCTCAAACACGTGTGACCGGCTTCCTCGGTTCATAGCACAACTCCTCGACGACGTTGCGCTTTGTTCAGTACTAACCAACATTTTTGAGTAACAAGCTGTTATCGGTATTGTTTTGTTTTGTCGTTGTTGTTTGTAGCATTGTACTTAACCTAGTCTCCTCTGTAGCGCTTTTGAACCGTGAGGTTAACATAATAAATAAGTAAATTTAGCAATTATTTATTGCGCGGCTGCCGCTGTCTTCAATTCACTCGTCAACATTTTATGGATGTGTGCCCGAAACCTGTTCACGTGTGCCTGCTTTCCTGCAGTGCACCTTGGTATGTGAATCGCTGCGCAGAAAGGAGCCACTGTGACAAATAACGTTGCGAGATACACGATGCCCGTAAAAAAATCCATCGTCGCCGTGGAACCACATTGTTCGAGAACCTCGTCAAGGGCCTGTTTTGCCCCATTCAGCGTTGTGGGTGGTCCTCGAAGTGCGCTACGGTGAAATGAACGTTTTTCTGTTGGCGTTTTTCAGAGTAAAAAAAATGCCACTATAACACTTGAAACGAAGAGCGAATTCTAGAAACAGAGTCAGGCATACTGACGCTAAATTGCGGTGGATACACGCTGAACAAAAAGTTTGTGCTTTGTGAAAAATGCTCGCGTTGGGGCACTTCGCAAAAGAAAGGGAAAAAAGGGTAACGCATTCAGTTCGATGAAGCAACGCTTCCACCCAGAAAACAATGAGCGACGAACGCTGCCGACGGCCGCACCAGCTGGCGGTCAAGAGCCATTTGGAGCACAGTGAGTTCGGAGCCCCCCTCGTGCCGCCAGCCTCCGGAAGCAAGAGGCTGGCCTGCTGGGAGGCGGAGGCGGCGGCGGCGGCGGCTTGCAGGACCCGTGGCGGCATCTACCGCTGCACGCTGCATACCGCTTTGCACCGCGTGGAACCGCCACTACCAGTGCGGGTGGTCGCGACGGAAGCCCACTTACAATTGAGCCTGAGGAAGATGCGCGTTAATTACACTGCCTCCTTTCCTCCACTGACACACCATCCATCCTCCCGGAGCTTTGATGGATCCGCCAAAGAACGAAATGAGTCTGCCCTTCTTAATAATTATGTCTCCCTCCAACCCCAGCCTAAACTAACTCATTCGCTCTTCTTTCACCCCCTCCTTCCCCCCCTTCCAAAAAAAGCGTTAAAAATCACACTTCTTTTACAGGACATATCATCTACCGACGGCGCTAACCTTCACCCTAGCCGCTAATGGCATGATAAGAGATAAATACAAATACAAATGTCGGCTCATACTGATTCGGCTGTTACAGGAATAGCCAATGGCGCATCGTCGCTACACTAACTCAAGATACCACTGCGAGCCCGAGAGCGAATTAATCTGCAGCTGTTAATAAAGGGCTGGTGCTGAGTGTGTTTTAAGGGAAGCCTTTTAATTACATTAAGATTAGCACATATAGCAAGGCACCCAGAAGAAAAGTTTGCTTATAGCAATACTTCTGCACTGAAGCGAGCTGAGACAACTTTAAAGGCTATTCGAAATTGAAGTACGCGCACTAAAGACGTGGAAATGTGGACCTGTACCGCCATACTATTGTACACAGATAATGCACCAAGCCTTTTTGTCGCAGGTAGCGCTAATCAAGGTTACAAAAACAAATTGCATTGCATGCGTAGCTACGTCCAACGGTGACTGGGCATAATAGATTGCTTTTAAAACACATTCGCGAGCTTCGGCACGAAGTCGTCGAATGAGAATAAAGCGAGCCTTAAGAGCAAACAAATTCGCGAATTCTTAGCTTTGTCGTGTGCAGCAAAATCAGTCCATGTACGAACACCCCGAGCGGTAAATTGGCATGTGTGGATGCAAGAAATAACCGTTTTTTAGGACCCGCGCAAAGTCGATCAACAAAAAACCAGTGGTAGTCGTAGTGATTTGTGATTTGTTTGAAAGGAAGAAAATAAAGTACACTGGGGATGTTATTGAGCTCAGTGAGATGCTCACCTGCATACAATAGGGAGGAACATTAAAATAGAGATAGAGAAAACAGTGCGAGAGATAAAAAAGGGTAAGGGAGAAAGACAAAAAATAGAGAGTAAGCGAAGCATCGCAGCAGCAATGGCCCGAACAGAAGTCTCCTACTTGCTGGCCGGGCTAGAGAAGAAGCCAGGTGCGTCACAACCGGATGGTCATATCTTATGCCATCCCTTCATTGGCGCACAGCTCGACACAAAGCGTTTACCAAACCCACGACACAATCAAAAGCAAAGCACCACACCACGGGGGTGTAATAGATATCATGGGGTATTTAGGAAGAAATTGCTCTTGGTAAAAATATTTGCAATTTCATAGGGGTGTTTCAGCAAGGATCAGATCATTTCGATAAGTATTTGCTATATATACGCATTTTGTTCTTTCAGGAAAATTGTACCTCTATTCTATTGCTTGGTGAAAGTGTCATTTCCTTCTTACATTCCCCTTTGCCTGTACGTTTAGAATTTTGTCACCGCAAAAAGAAATTCGCGCCGATATTTTAAGGCTATGCAGAGGCCTGGTCTCAATAATGCAACGCGGTTCAAACATTCGAGACGCCTCCTCTAGAACCTTCTTCAGCAGCAGGATCGAAGCGCACTTAATTTTCTCCCCCCCTAGTCAGTTGACTTTAACGATAATCTTTTGGCAGTGCGCTGCATTCCGTTGATAAGGATCAAACGAGCTACCATAATTGGTTCTGTACGAAAAATAAAAAGGCCATTCTAAAAACGCGTAAAAAGAGCTTATTTTTCAACCACTGCGACACTGCCCCAACTCTAGCGCTGAATGATTCTAAGCCAATTTCCGGCTTGCGAAATATACATCATGTGATATAAAAAATAAGATAAAATTAATGCCAAACGACCAGAACTTACCAAAAGCCACAACCAACGTATATTTATACAGCTATGCCAAGCTATTCCCCATTCGGTTGGTTCCCTTTTCTTCATTTTTTCTTTTTTTTTCCTGTTGTCAACACTTATTTCAACTCTTTTTTAAAAGTCCTAACTGCTTTCAGAACGGAGTCAACAAACGCGTCCAGTACTTAGAATAGGGGGTCACAAAATACCTCAGTCCAAAATTACATCTCCATGCACATCAGATAACTTACAAACTGGTCCAAAAGATAATCTTGGCATTCTCCGAGCGCTCAAACTACGTCCTTAGAGTGATGTAGCGGCCATTGGCCGGCGTCCTTTCAGCTGCAGCAATGAACACTCTCGATGGCCGCTTTTTAAAAAATCGCGTCAAGAGTGAAGCAGAAACAGAAGGCCTATCTTCTACGACGACAATATCACGCAATGCCACTCTATGCTGGCGATAACTACAGCTCCCACAATGGTTCCAGACGCGAAGGAAAGAGTGAAAGCGTCAGTGGAAGCGTTTCACAGTTCCCTTCAATCTTTCCGTCCTGTGTGCGCGTGTGTTTTTCCCCTGCGAAAACTCTTGTTACGCATTCTTGAAGCTAAGACAAATACATCCCCCATTGTGTCTGTCCCGCGTGCTGGCAGCGCATGCCTTGCCTCATGATCAAGAATGATGCCTGTATTTTTTTGCATCCGAATTCTCATTCAAACGTTATAAAGGTTGTATGGTTCTCACCCTGCACCAATTAAGTGCTGCTCTGAGCGAAGTGCAACATTTCTTGGACGTCAGACCGGCACTGAGAAGCCCGGAAGCCGTGTTAAACGTGAAACAAGCTCTCGGCGGTGTACCCCTTTAGTACGTTTCCAGAAAGCTTTCCCGCGTCCAGGAATATTTGCAGCGTTTTTTTTTTATGTATTTAAAATATATTTTATTTCCCGCCTAATTTATCTTTTGAGACCCATCATTGCCTTGCAGGCATACACACACATACATACCGGCAGACAGACAAAAACACGCACGCGCACACGTACACGCGCCTCTATAAACGAGGAAAATTTTCAGAAAAGCGCTGATACTGCTGATACTTTTTTTTTTGCCGCCAGGAATGCGCCAACAGTACCCAAAAATAAAGTTATCCTTTTTTTTTTGTAAGCGCAATAATTGGTTGATTGATTGTGGGGTTTAACGCGCCGACGCAACGCAGGCGATGAGGCGCGCCGTAGTGGAGGGCTCCGGATTAGTTTTGACCCCCTGGGGATCTTCAACGTGCTCCTAAACCTCGTACACACGGGCGTTTTCGCTTTTTGCCTCTATCAGAAAAGCGTCCCCCGCGGCCGGGAATCAAACCCGCGACCTCGTGCTCAGCAGCGCAACGCCTTAGCCACTGAGCCACCACGGTGGGTGTAAGCGCAATAATGCTTTCTGAGAGAGATGGTAGTGATGGCCTGCTCAGAACAGCGCGCCAAGTCGACTCGTTCAAAGCTCAAAAATACTGTGTGTCATCCTAAATACAATTAGGGTAAAAGAGTTTATGCGCTGTTTTGGCAAACCGAAACGGGCCAACCGAAACTAAATGTGCCAGCAATTCGAATTTATCGAACGCTATGTTACATGGTGTATGTTTTGTGTGTAGGATTGCTTCACGCAAGACAATGCGTTTTTTGTAGTTAATTACTCTGTATTGCTTTGCAAGCATGTAGTAAAAATTCGTAGATTAGTTTTGTTCTGCACACTGAGTTCCGCAGTACTTTCAACACTGAAAAAAGGCGCGTGCAATTAATAAGTTTGCAGCATTTACCTGCATGGTCAATGTCTAGCAGCTGTTACCATGCAAGGCGCCTTGGAGCGACCTTCCTTCGTGTGTGTGAAGACAGCAAAATCGTGAGTGAAGTTAAACTAAGCTGTGACGTTTGGCGGGCTCTCTTACTTATCAGCGGTTGTAAGTACTTGACTCATCCTGCCGAGAGAAAAGTGAACAGGGAACAAATACTGACCACGGGCACTTAAATCTGCTTACAATGGGGAATCCGAGAAACAGTGCCAGAGAACCACCGCGCTCCTCCCTTGCGCACTTCGCCTCGCTGAGGCCACCTGACTTTTGGTACCATTTGTATTAAAGCCCGCGACGGAGACGATCACTTTTTACGTTCAATTTTCGCGTTTGGGGACATATACAAGGTCTTGGTCTTCTCGACAGTACGAACTTATTGAGCAAAGTCGGGGAGCCAGCTACCGCGTAGCCTATCCCGTCAAGTTTCTTCTGTGTACACGGGGCTCGGAGTTGAAACCTTCGCCTAACGAAATTCGCAGTCGCAGGGAGGCGTGCTTCACGCATGACTAACCCACACGCTGAGGTTCACACCGCCAGCCCGAGTCCAACAGAGACGCCAAGCCCACATCAAAGAGTAGCTATAAGAGTAGCCGGGATGCCCTTAATAAAAGCAGGATCGGTTTCCTGGGCGCAAGAGACGGGAGTCGCCGTGCGAGCTGGCGACACTTTGGCCTGCTCTACCGTGCTCTGTGATAGAGAGGGAGCCAAGACGGGCGCCAATATTTCCAGCGCGCATCGCCCGGCGGCGGCGCGGCTGGCATAATCAATGGCGCGGCGGCGGTGGGGTGCTAAGACTCGCGCTTACGGCCCGGCCAAGACATAATTTGTCACTCGGGGGGCGCCATCTGTCGGAGGAACCATTAGTCAAGAAGCGTCATTACCGAGGACGCCTGATTAGCCGGAGCCTCCCTGCGCCTCGACGCCGCCCCCGTTGCCTGTTCCAGTGTGCCTGGGCGACACTTTAGCACCGGAGAAGCAATATCTGCCCGGGCTCTTCCCGCTGAGAAGAGGGACGCTGCAGCGGTAGCCTGAATTTGGCGCACGAAGCCAACCAGGCTCGGTCGTTCTTCGATGCGTGATGCGGCTGAAGCTGACTCTCTAAAGCGTGCGGCCACCCAGGAGGAACCATAAGGAACTGCCCAAAAGTGGCCAATCGCAATCGAGAAGGTTCTATCTCATCTACATCACTTTTGGACCTACATGAAAGTGGCAACAACTAGACTTCATTGAGTGAGAACTAAAGCCTAGTAATGCAGTTTATTACAGAAATTTGAAATCAGTGCGCTTTTTCCTTACGCAGTGAGCTTATTTGAAAAGATTCATCTACCACCGCGTCACTTCACGCTGTCGTTTTCCTCCCGTAGGTGAGCCGCTCCAAGTGAAGTCTGCAGTCTCCCAAGGGCTCACAGTACGCCGGAATTAAGGAAAACATGCACTTATGATGCCAATACGGCGTCATTTCAGAATAGCGGCTGGTGTTTTAGAGAATTCCTCCCCTCGTGTACGCATCAATGTTTTCTTTTTTTAATTGCGCCAATCGCCGTCCATACAACGGCACCACGGGATCATCAAACTGCTTCTTCTACAGTTTTCTTTCTGCACTGATCCTCCATCTATATAAATGTACACGGAAGAAATGAAGAAACTGAACTGAACTACCTCCGCCGCCACGTTACACTACGCAGTTTTCCTCTCGTTCCTGTAAAGCGTGGTTCACTGCACACAGACTCGTATTGTGGCGGAGTAGCTATACTGCGAACGGGAATAAGGAGCGCCGGTTCGGCGTTGACTGTTGAGAGGGCCTGACGTGGCGGGTTGTGCTGGCATCGCATTACACGAGAGGAACAGGAGCCGGGAAAAGGAGAGTGCCGAGCGTGTTCACCTGGAAGCTGTGGGGGGCGGCGGCGGGACCGGGAATCCGTTCGCGCCTCTTCCCGCCAGTGGAGCCGTGCGAACTCGGGGACGGGGTTACCGAGCCGTGGAGAAGCGCGGAGCGGGGAAGTGGAAAAACTAAAGCCGTAAAAAGGGCTGGGGGAAAGTTGAAAGCAGTCGAAAGTTCTTGGCGCTTTTGAAAAACAATATAAAAGGAAGTGCTCAGGGAAGTAAGACATGTACCGAGGAAATCAAAATGCAGAATATTTGGGCCCAGACATAACAACCCGATTTGCGTGATAAATGTCAAAGTAAAAATTCAGGTTGTATGTAGCAATTCGAATAATGTCGATAAAAAATTAAATCAAGATGACGGCCATTCATCAACAGTGGAACACTTGTAAAGGAAAAGTGAGCTGAGTACAGATTTGGTAAGCTAATGAAGAGAACATAACCCGCGATTTAGCATATGCGGTAAATACAGCCACACAATTAAAGCTGTCAGCATCCGAACGGATTCTGCGAAGAAAAAGAGCGGAACGGTCGGTTCTCCGTGGTTTCCAACACTAAAAGTAATAGGAAGATCTGTTCGGTGAAACACGCTTTTATTGGCCTGTTTGGTTACGCTGCAATTATAAATAGTGAGATAAACGAGGTTTATTCAGCATATCAACAGCGAAGCTGGTGAACAGATCGTTTGTGTATGGTGTCCGTAGTTAAAAAAAAACCAAGAAAATGCCGACCGCTCGTGCGCGCACCCTAAGCATGCCCACTTAGTGCGATTGGCCCCTATTGGCAAAAAAAGAAAAAAAAGAAAACAGCGTTCACCTCGTGTCTCAAGTGCACAGTTAAGGCATAAAGTTGGGCTAGTTGGTTATCTGACTGCATTTTACTAGCGAAAAATAGACGCGGACGAAGAAGAAGTACACAGGACACTCGCTAGCGGAAGAAGTACACAGGACACTAGCGAGTGTCCTGTGTACTTCTTCTTCGTCCGCGTCTATTTTTCGCTAGTAAAATGCACTCAAGTGCACGTTCAAGCCAAGCATACCCAGTTAGGGAGATTGGCCAACATGGCCACAAAAGAACGCCAGCATTCGCCGCATCATGGCAGCACTTGCTCGGAACGAGAAAGACGTCATAGCGTACGCCCATCGTTCGTTCGTCCTCGTGTCGTCGTGCGCATGCGCTCTGTGCCGTAGAAGATTCGCTAGTTGAATGTCGAAGCTGCTGTAGCACTGATCATTGACTCCCCATGGCCCGGCCGCGGATATTTTGCACGGCCGAGGAAGAGGCCGCGCTGTGAGAGGCTCGGCGTGCAAATCATCCGCTAGAGACGATAAATCGCGCTTGCAGAGTGGGGTACGACGAGAACGTCGACCAAAACGACAAGCTCCCTCGGGACTTGCTCAGCATAAGGTCATTGAAACTCCATGCCGCCGACGTGAGCCACCACACCACAACGATACTACCAGTCAACTTTGCGTCCGTCAATGATCACCCACAACAGCTTCGCCATTCAAGCCTTGCGCGTGAGTGCAAGCCCCTGAATTTTTTCCTCACGCTAATCAGATTTCAAACGCTGTGTTCCCGCGTGAAAGGAATTCAGGTCAGATGCGTATCGCAGCCACCATCAAAATATTAACAGTGATCAGTGTTGCTTCTGAATTACCTATGCGCCACTAACGTTCTTAAATAGGTCCTTTTGGGCGCTGATTCAGAGTGGAGAATGAAACTAGTAGCAAATTTTTCCGAATACCGTTTGCTGCCCTGAATAAGCATTATTATTTTCCAAGCAAGACGGCGTAAAAAAGTGAGCCTGTACGGCGTGGGTCCGGCTGTGCGAGTGCCATCAATACCAGAGACTAATATCCATAGCATTGACTTCACACCGTACCAGCTAAACGCGAGCGCGCTACGTACGCTGCAACGTTGGCCAGAGCAAAGCCATAACAGACGTCTGTCCTGATCGCAACAGTTTAGTGAGCACAGTGTTCTTTTCCGGTCAGCGCCACAGTGGAGAGTGGCGTTTTACATGGCGGTTTACATGGTTTACATAGGGCTGTATTTAGAACTGTAAATACAGCCCTACCACCCCTTTTTTTGCACAAGTACTCCAACCATGGAAAGCCTTTATTACCAACAAAATGCGTAATTGGCGAAACTATAACTTTAAATCGTAACTATCATTAACACGTACATTATTTGTCGAAGGAAAAAGTGGGAACTGAAAAGGGCGAACTAACGAAAAAACAAAAGTATATATTTAGTGCACCTCGCTCACGTGATTAAGAAAAAAACTGTAAAACCCCAAAAGCAAACAAAAGCAAGACACAAAAAAAAACCGTCCTATTACACGACCCGAGCGAAGCCTTGTTCCTGCGGAAAATGCGTTAAGGCGAAGTTAGGACATATAATTGTTATGATAATGTAAGTACAGAGCGTCCCTCTTAAACGAAAAAAATACATGCGAAAGAAAAATGTAACCAAACAAAGCAAAACGTGCAAAACTTTGTCTTGTCGAATACAGCCCAACGCGAACTAAAAACGACGAAAAGTCGCCTCATTTCGCTACTTATTGCCCACATGTGGCAATAACAGTGCAAAATGAAGTAATAAAATCACAAATGTCTATCTAAACTAGCGCCATCACGCGATGCACTCAAAAAATAAAAATTAACTTACACGGCGCCGCCACGGAAACTTAAATGTTTGTGAAATGGCAGGGCGGCTTAAAAATGTCTGCGCATTATTAGACAACTCTCGGACTTTCTGTACAATCTTAAACCGTCAACGGAGTCCATCTTCGCTTCGAACACTCTAATAATACGTATAATTCGTCGCTCAAACTAGGGTACGGGCTACGCCTGGGCCTTCCGCAGCAAAGGTTCTTTCTTCTAACGTCTTTACATCACTGAAGTTAACTGGTTTGATGTGGTGTGATACTGGAGCAGCTGCAGCTTTTAGGAAAATACTGCATGCCTCCGGATTTTGTTGTAACCATTTTATCCCCGTCATCAATAATTGTCATCCTTGTCAGCGCGGAGCTGGACAAAAAGGCTGAATCAACATGGTCCCGTGACCAAAAATGGTGAAACGGTGGCTTTTATAGAAGGGAGCTATCGGGAAAATGCAGAGCACGCACCGGCTGTGGGAGATAGCGTGTCAATAGCCACATAAACGGGTATAGCCAGTCATGGCGCATCGACTGCGTCCAATCATGACGCGCCTCCTACGAGTTGGAATCATGCCCACTCCTGAAGAAGAAGCAGCGGTGCGAGAGGGGTGGACGCCCGTGCGCGAGGGGATGCGCGCCAACACAGGAGATCTGCCAGTGTGAGAGATGTAGCTCAAGTAACGCGAATACTGCGGGTACGGCGACCGCTTACGTTGAAAATCGTTCTCTTAGAACTGGTCATCCTGAAAATATTGTTGGTGCGTTCGTTTGTTGGTAATGTGTCATTATTGCAATGTTTTGCGAGTTTGCGCCTCGTTTTAGCATAATACTATGGGTGCAGCTGGTCACCAGCTTCAACAATGAATGGAGCTGCTGACCAGCTAGGCTATCCGTCCCGCGCATGCTGGTGCAGAGGCCCATTTCGCCAGCAAGCACCGGGGTATCCGGGACAGCGGACACCCCCAACCGGGAGAGCGCCCGAAGGTCGCGCTTTCTGTTGCGTAAATATATTCAAACACTCACGAGTTTCTCGCCCGCAAATGCATACAAGTGGAAGTGACTTCACATTCTTGCTTACCATAGTGTAATTTTATATCATAGTACAATATAAACCACTGTAGCTATCAAACTACTGTTTATTCATATCTTCTAGTACGTCAAGTGGCAGGGGGGGGGGGGGGGGGGGGGAGAGGGAGGATTGGTGCTACAACCTAATTTGATCCCTTCCACCTATATTTTCTATGCGCTCTTCTTTCGCAGTTTTATTCGAGCAAGAATAATGTACACGCCAAATAAAAAATCAGTTTAGTTCACTTTATTTGTCAAAAATTTAAACTGATCGTAATTTGATCGCTAATTTTGGTAAACAAATGAAACAATGCCGATATAGCCTCTGAAATTTTTTTTTCAAAGCTGGTAATTTTCTTTCAGATAATTAAAAATTCAAAGCAGAATCCTGGACCTCAACTGCCAGAATTAATTTAGCACAACTAATTTCATTCAAACCGGTAGAGTGCCTGATGAGTATTAAAATTACCGCGTCATGGAGTGCATTTTTTTTGCGCAAAAACCCCTCCGGGACAGCCGATCTATTTTAATTTAATAACTGATTACTCGATGCTTGTTAAATATTCGTGCCTCCAAGTTGTAAGAACCTCAGTACATTAAAACGCAATTTACAAACACTCGGTACTGAATTAGCTTATCGTGACCGCAATAATTGACTTCATCATCTGCATTGTATCTAAGACTTTAATGGAGCTTGTCTAAGAAATCCTCTAAATCAGCTAACGAATCCCATCACCGTCAAATTAAAAAAAACACTGCTAGGAAAATATAATGAAAATCGATCAGTGATTTCCTTCGGTGTGTCATGCAACCTCAACTGTTACGTAATATGAAACCGAACCAAAGCTAGAGGGACCCACATAGGCTTTGTTCTTCCCTGGAAAAACAAAGAGCGAGCTCGAAACGGTTTGGTAATAATTCCGGGGAGGGAGTGGGGGCCCCGTTCAATATAAAGACAACCAGCGGAGAATGACACATTATTCTTTTCATCCCACGCTGCCGACAGTAGCAGATTCATGTTCGAGGCCATATAACACACTGCTGGGATGACACGCAAAAGATGGAAAGAAGCGGGAGCGCCGCTCGCTCCCCGCCAGCCGAGACGTGACCGGACCCACCACCGCGACCTTCTCTTTTGAGCGGCACCGGCAAGCTGGCTTCTCCGCCCACACGTTAAGCGTGCGGGGAAGCGTGCTTTGGAGATCGTTGGGAGCGGCTGGCTCGCTGCGGCGAGGAGAGAACGCGAGCGAAAACATGGAGGCGGGGGAGAAAAACGAGTGGGCGAAGTGAGCGTCGCGCATCGCGCGGCGGGCATGGCGGCGAGGTCGCTGCTAGCGGACTCACAAACCGGGGGGCATGGAGAAAAACAGGGTTTGGAGCAGCGCGCGCGTTTTTGCGGCATGGCTTCTCCTCGGGGATTGTCTTGCTCCCGGAGGGAGCAAAACAACGGTTCGCCGCTCGGCGGTGGCGAGGCCTCTCTAATCGATGTCCCCGGCGGAGCAGGGCAGGTGCTGCCTGGGCTTTGATTAAAGCAGAGCCTCGCTGTCGGGTCAGTGGGCGACGACTGGGACGACCGGCATGACGACGGGCGGTGCTGCGCTCCCCTCCGGGGTGGCGGCAGGTGGAGGGGGGTGGGCGCGGGGGCGGGGGGCGCCCTAATGGAGCGGTAAGGCTCCTTAATTGAGCCTCGGTTCGCCGCCTCGGCCGTGGGAAAAAGGCGCTAATGAAAAGACGGGGCGGGGCGGCCAAACCGCCCCCGGAATCGGCCGGTCACGCCTCGGCGCACGCCCCGCGCGCCCCCGCCGCTGATAAATGAGTCCAATTAGCGGGCCCGCCGGTAGCACGATTCGGGGAAGCGGGGGGGGGGGGGGGGGGGGCGTTTTTTTAACGCCACTAGACAACCCCGGAAATCAATTTTTGCAAACGCTCTCTCCGCACGCGGCCGCTGCACGCGCAGGACCCAGCGGTCCCGGTTGTCTCCCGCGCTAGCGCATGCATGGCGACGTCGTGCATGCGCTCGTTCGAGTCCGGGGTGCTATTCACGTCGGCAGGGCTTCTCTATGCGGGCGAAATAGAATTGATGATGTCCCCGATCAGTTTCTTTTTTAGCATACGAAGTTAGCGTTATTTAGGAGTGGATAACGCAAAATACGTTTGTGGCCTGGAGCACAGTTGATGTTAGAGGCTCCGTGAGTAACATAAGTGCGCGGCTGCATTCATGCTCCCCATCACTGCTCCACTTTTGCTCTACTACATCCGATCTTGCAGTGGACCTTGAGCGCAAGCGTCAGTTTGAAAACATCATCTAGGAACAAGCGATCAGGAAGACTGTGACGAGATCACCATAAATCAAAATGTCACCATGCATTTAGTGCACACGCGAAATAACTCTTTTGGTTATTGCTCGTTCCCCCTACTCAGCCACTCGAGGCAGGGTGCTGCGTCTGCGTGCTGACGCCCGTCTTAAAGGCTTAAGTGGGGCCCCCGCGGTATGACACTCAACTAGACACGGGCTTCGTTGTCTTTCCTCCGCGAATGCGGCTTGGATGAAATTCTGTGAACGTTTTACAGTAATAATACTGCCATACGTGTTATAAGTGAGCGTTCTTGAGTCTACAGTGTTTGCGTGCGTTTTGCGTGTGTTTCTGTGTGCTCACGTGCTTCACATATTTTCCCTGTTTTCTTTTTCACGTGGCATTGCAAGCCTAGCTCGGGTCTTGGCTGACTTCCCTGTATCATCAAAGTCATCTCTCGAGATAGACCGGTGGCTACCTCCATTGGCCAAATATAAATCCCGTCTCCTGTTATATACCACTCACCAATACGATGCAAATGGCTTTACGTAGATAATGATTCCATAAGAACTGGTTCTGCCTCTTTTTAATACCACAAGTTGCCGTATAATTGATGTTTCACCGGTCTTTATTGATTGTGAGTTTCCTCTATTTACAGATGCTGTCAAAATATTTAAAATCGTTTTCAACACTGCCAGCTGTTTCACTCCGGAGAGAACGATCCCGTATTTCTGGTGCTGGTGCTCACGGAACGAACTTTCTAAAAATGCATCTTAAACTAGCACACACGAAAAACTTGCATCGTCTTGTTCTCCTCTAACATTACCCCCACCCATCCCGCATATCAAGGCAATTAATCGTTGGCCTCTTCAGTCCCTTGGTCTTGTGTCCTGCCTATAGAAAGAGTTCAAAGATCTTGGTTCTCCTTTCAAGCTAAACTGACTACCTGTCGTCCGCAGCTTAAGTATGCTCCCGTAGGATAAATGCAGCGTATGTATCCAAGATGCGGTGTAATGTACACTAGATGCAGTGTATGCATGGAATTAGCAGTATGAATACCTAGTTATATTCTCCAACCCTGCTTTGTAAACGATTTCCGTGAGCCTGCCCTGCCTTTATCCTTGTCTACAAGGGGCATGACTGTCTTTCTGTCGCTTCATTATAAAAGTGAATATCCTTTCATTTTTTTTTTTATTGCTGGACGTCGTTTCTTGTACTTTCGGAATTTATTTTATTATTGCCTCGTATCCCCTACATGTCTATTCATTATACGTTATCTATAACGTGGAAGCAATATTCCAAATTCTCTTTTAGCAACTTCACATTGTCGTATCTACACATTTTTCTTGAGAGTATTTCTGTAAACGCAAGCATTAAAAGCCACGCACGCACACATGCACGCGCGCGTGCATGCTTGCGTGTGCGTGTACGAGTGAGTGAGTGAGTGAGTGAGTGAGTGAGTGAGTGAGTGAGTGAGTGAGTGAGTGAGTGAGTGAGTGAGTGAGTGAGTGAGTGAGTGAGTGAGTGAGTGAGTGAGTGAGTGAGTGAGTGAGTGAGTGAGTGAGTGAGTGAGTGAGTGAGTGAGTGAGTGAGTGAGTGAGTGAGTGAGTGAGTGAGTGAGTGAGTGAGTGAGTGAGTGAGTGAGTGAGTGAGTGAGTGAGTGAGTGAGTGAGTGAGTGAGTGAGTGAGTGAGTGAGTGAGTGAGTGAACGTGCGTAGTGTGTGTGCGTGTAGCGCTTGTGTCTGTGTGTGTGCGTATGTCAAAGTATGTTGTTTTCGTTGTGCGTAACCAAAACTAATATTCGTCTATTCCATTCCTTCGTGAAATCTCTACATCGTTCACAGCCTGTTTTTCTCGTTGTTGTTGTTTGTTTGTTTGTTTGTTTCGTGCGTATTCTAACGTCTTCGTTGAGAGCGCTACCGCGACACGGAGGTGAAATTGGATTAAAATCCATAATTTTCGCTGAAGTTCTACGCAGTGCCACCCGAAGGCACAGTCGACTCATACTTGCAATTCATCCGGCCCACATTTAGAGCTTTCAGAGGCCCCGTTGTAGCAACACTAGCAGAAGGACAAGATTCTACACAAACATTGTTGAGATGAGCTTATAGAGTGTGTCACTGAGCTTCGTGCACTGACAGAACAGCATTGCGAAACGCCAACTTGCGCCGTCATAACGGGCGGCAGGGTAGTGAGCCAACGCGTCTGAACCACTTCGCGTTACCAGGGGGAGTCGGGGCAAACTGATCAACACAGATCCCTAAAAACTCGCTCAACGTGCGTGCACCTGACAACGCAGCGGCTTGCTGGGTGGTCGCACTATCAAAATGCGCGGTCCGGGGCTTTTGTTTCTCCGCTACCCTGGTCTTCGGCCATTGCTGCATGCAGAGACGTTGCCGGCGGAGCGCTTCGGACGAAAAAGGAGGCCGAGGAGCAGAGGTGGCGTTAGAGAATGGTCGTCGTCGCGAGTTGGCGGCTGCGCAGCGGGGTTCCAGGTGGGCTAATTGCGCGCCCCTAATTGCTGCTGCCGGAGCGCGTGCCGCTGGCGCCTGTCAGCGGCAGGCCCGGGGTCCCCGCTGCTTTGCATGATGTGCGCGTAAACAGGGCTCGGCCGCCATCGAGCGCCAGGTACAGCGGGGAGGAGACGGACGCGACGATGCGCGAGCGCTTATCGGCGCGTAACAAGGTCGCGCACGCTGTGGTCGGGTGATGGATGCTGGGCGATATTAGCTTCGCCGGGGAGACATATTGGGCCCGGGAGCCAATATCGGCTGCGCTGCGCGCTTTTTGATGGATGTCGCCGGGAAGACTATCGTTTTATATAAGAGATGTTCGACCCCACCGCCGGGGAGTGCGCCCATTGGAGCAAGCTGCCGCCCTGTTTACTAGCGCGCCTCTTCGCCCCCACTGAAGCCACCCAGCTGCGCGCGACGCGGCCATTTCTCGCAGCATCCGTCAAAGTCAGGCCCAGCTCACCGGCGACCGCGCATCGGGAGCTCCGCCGCACGACGCCGATATGCGCGGCGCAGGACCACCGTAGCATGCGCAGCACTCGCGAGACCTAGGCCTTCTTCCCCACCCGTATGGTCACGTGACACTCGACGCCAACCGCGTCTTCCAAGACACTGGCCCAGTCCGAGGCGGAGCCAGGCCGATCAATGCGGCCACGTGACAGCCAATGTCCCCGCGTTTCCGGGAAGAGCTTCGCCTGCGAGGCGCCATCTGCAATGCAGACCAGGCCGCTAGCGAGAGATCCGTTCGAGGCGTCCCCCCAACGTTGCGAAAACACGCACTTTTCCCTGACATCGGTGTACCACCAGCCGTCACTGATGAACGAGTCAATCATCTGCCGCACGAAATTGAACGGCGCTCAACGCAAGCAGCTGGTGTCGCTTGTCTATACGGAGAGAGTGCTGGTGGCACTATTGCCGTGATGAACAATGCGCAGAAGTAAACCCGAAATAATATCTTCCTTTCCAGCCGTTGCATGTGTGCGCTGCCGGTTGTCTATTACCCTTATCTACGAGGTTACCATATTCCGGCATTTGAGGACAGCAAAAAAAAAAAAAACGGAAGAAAATATTTCAACCACAAATAAACGGCCGTTTACGGAACTACATCGCGAACGTGCTAAATGAACTAGGGGGAAAAGGAAATGGCGGAGTGACACGATGGAGCGCCAAGTAAAGCACCCGCTGTGCATCAAAAAGGTGTCTGCAACTCACGGCGAATATAACGCAGCACTAGCTGGCAATCTTGTTTTAATGTCAAAGCATGCAATGGCCAATCGAGCAAAAAATTAGGCGCTGGATTCGTGTCGGCGTCTGTAACCGCGAAACGGCTTCTAGATAACGTGTCTTTGAAGCGCTTTATAGCACGAAGCGTTCCATAGCCTGAACTTGCTCTCGGCAGTATAGAAAAGTGGAGGCCCCCATCAGTACACCGCAGGTGAAGTAAGGGAGAGGAAGAATGCAGCCAAGCTAGCGAAAAGACAGGCAGCGAAATCCATCCCCGTCGTCGTCAACTCTCCCATCACATGGCGGCAGAAACGAGCAGCGACGCAACGCGCATGAGGCAGACCAAAGCAATTCGAAAGCGTAAGGCTGAAGCGGATATCAAAGCAAGTTGTGTCAAGTGGCAAAAGGGCGAAGCCCTTAGAGAGCGTCTCAGGCATTCGCATGGACATTCATTCTTGTGCATTCAGAGCCCTTAAAGGGGCCATGAAGACAAAATACAGATTATGGCCATCAAAGAGGGTGCCTTTTCCTAATGACACTGATACGAATTTTAACGCAAACTTCGGGCAAATAATCTAGATATTGAAGGAAACAGACTATGCAGTGCCGACTCAGCAGCTACTTTGTGACGTCTGCATGACGTCACGGAATTTTGTTGGTGCGATTGGCGGCAGCCGATGAAAGCGACCGCCATGAAACACGACGGCAACTGTAGTGGGTCTCTAGTTCCGTTTGATCGCAAAATTTGAATGCTAACGTGCAGGTAAAACACTTATAACTATTTTTTCAGCGTTGCCCCATATTACGTCACATGTGCCCATATTACGTAACTGTAGTGGGAAATTTGAAAAGTAGTTTAAAATTTATTGTGTTTTTTTTTGTTGTTGCCAAGAAGGATTGTTCATGACTGTATTGGTGTGCTATCAATAACTAGTTCATTGAAACTGGCCAGAGTTGTGCTTTGTTTTATTTCCAATTTAAGAAAAGCTTATGTGTCCTCGGGCTTTCAGCTGGGTTTATACCTAAGGTTTTGATTCCGTACTCGCTGCGTTTCAGGTGGCGCGCACATGCTTTACGCAATGTCTCACGACCCGCGTCACATCTTCGTTGGTTCCGCACCGTTGCACCATGGCGGCCGTGCAATATTCAATGATACGGCCATTATTAACTCGCATACCTCGAACGTATACCCTGGACTAAGGCCGTAGCCAGACTTTTTTTTCAGATGGGGTTATGGGTTATGCGAAGTTTAGGAGTTTTGTCGAATGGAACCCTAGTTCTCGCTTACGACTACCTGGAATAAATTTCGGGATGGGTTCGAACCCCCAAAACCCACCTCTGGCTACGTCCCTGCCCTGAACGCCTCTACTACGGTGACCTCCCGCTGGGTGCATGGTATTCCAGCAGAGGCAAACCGATCACTTGGTAGTCGACAATTCCGATGGCCCACATAGGCTACACTTCGTAAGCCTTCTCAGAATACGTACTACGTGATTCAGACCAAAAAATATATTTGATTAAAGCTGTAGTCGCGGTCAGCATATACTGCATATACCTTCGGCAGTGTACTTTACCGCAAGAACCCGCTGCATGCCGGGCAAGCACAATTTTTGTTGTTCCGTGAATGCCGTTACAACTAAGAAGGGTTCGGTAATGCGTACCGCGTTAAGAATATCACCGAAAGACATTGTAGTAAAACACACGCTAAAACGTACGACATCCCACCGAAACCTGCATGATCGCGATTTAAGCTTCCCTGGCTGCCAGTGCTCTTTGCTGGTCACCGGTTTGGATTTTCCGCGCTCACGCTAATGCTAAATAATTCTGCGCCACTTAGCCGGTTTCGCTATCCGCTCCCATGGCAACGTATATGGCTCGTTTATGAGTTTGTCCATGCTTTGAGGTCTTTTGCGCGGTGCTCTGAGTCCCCCATGACGGACGCAGATGTGCACGTGGGGCTGCACCTTAACGTCTTTCTTCACTATGTAGATGATAAATGGCACCACTTCTGTCCACACGTGAAGATGAACGAGGCGTTGGCATGAGCGTTGCGGATGTATGGGGAAAAGTATATTTCTCAAACGACAACATTTCTTCATGCGGTTTTAATTGAATGTAGCGTGTCCTTGCATCCTGCACAGCATTTTCAGCAACCTCAAACATATCTAGAAAGGTCGTACGAGAAATTTAAATCCACAAAATGCTGACAGATGTTTAAAACGTGGAGACAGATAACGCATTCGGAGTATGTAATTTTTTGACGACCAATGGAGAAAGGGTTTGGGCACTTACATTCAGAAAAACTCATTCGCAGTTAATCAAATATTTTATGTACTGACGTCCGAAGTGTTTGGTGTCACTTCGTTTTATTTGGTGTTCTTTTTCGTCGCTTACTCTCTTTTGCTTTCTCGTGCCCTGGTTTTCAGTGTCGTTCTCTCGTAGAAGAGAACGACACTGGAAACCTTAAAGATAACCGTGAGGATCTCCACAGCTTCATCCTTCTGCTCTCTCTCTCTCTCTCTCTCTCTCTCTCTCTCTCTCTCTCTCTCTCTCTCTCTCTCTCTCTCTCTCTCTCTCTCTCTCTCTCTCTCTCTCTCTCTTTCTCTCTCTTACCGTAAACAGGCAATAACTGAGTTTGAAGAGACGGGTAAGACAAATACACAAATCTAATCGAACGGCGGTCATATTACCGTAAAGGCTAGTTCGTGAGGAAAACAGTCAAAAGGGCAGTGCTATCCGGCAGTTTACGGACAGTTCGAAACCGTGGAGCATGCCCCGATCGAGGAAGGAACTCTGTCACCATCTCGTAACCCCTAAAAGGCTCCTTCAACGCTGCCGAAGGGCTTCGTTCAACGTGGGGTACACGGTGCGTGCGGGTTAGTATGTTACTGAGAGAGAGAGAGAGAGAGAGAGAGAGAGAGAGAGAGAGAGAGAGAGAGAGAGAGAGAGAGAGAGAGAGAGAGAGAGAGAGAGAGAGAGAGAGAGAGAGAGAGAGAGAGAGAGAGAGAGAGAGAGAGAGAGAGAGAGAGAGAGAGAGAGAGAGAGAGGTCTTTATTGAAAGGCAGATCTTTGCCGGCGTTTACAATCGGCAACATCCTTCTCTTGAGTGTTGGGTGTGCAGTGAAATAGTGGAGCCACTAAATACACTAGGAAAGAGGCCCTGGAAGCAAATGGGCAGAAAGGAAAGGAAAAACTTTGGCGTGGGCTTGGCGTACGATGGCAGGCTACTTTTTAGCTTGCATTACAATTTCGAAATGGGGGCCAACGTCATCCAAATAGGGCAAAGAACTTTTCAGAGCCTGTCGTTGAACCACAGCGTGAAATGTGAAAAGTAGTGTTTTTTTTTACCTTGCACATTGGATTTTCTTTTTAAAAAATTGGCTTCTAACCCCGTAAATTTATTTTACATTGACTTTAAACCTCTCATAGACTTGCTGGAGCGGGTATTGTTCCACACTTTATTTTTCTTTTTTTCTTTGGGGGGGGGAGGAAGAAGGGGGGGACACGGAATTCTTAAAAGGATTTAAAAGGAGGATGAACTTTTCAGAGCTTTTCGTTGAACCACAGCGCAAGCGAAAATACACGGACGAAAGCAAGATGACGTACAGAGCGCTGTTCGTCAGCGCTTTGTTCGTCCTCTTGCTTTCGTCCGTGTCTTTTCGCTTGCGCTGTGGTTCAACATGCCGAAATTTTCGCATTGCTTTCAGAGCTTTGCGCTACTTCGAAATGCAGGTTGATGGTACTAGAATAATCTGCAGAGTTACTGGGCCTTCTCCTCGGCGCTCGATGTCCTGAAGAAAAAGCTTGGTATCTTGGTATCACTCGGGCTGCACATTCTAATTATAAAGCTCAGGTTCTTTACAAACTTTCCAGACGGAATTCGGCCGACGAGGTTCTGGATGCCATCGAATCGGAAAACATCCGAACTTCGCGCGCTGTTTCCAAGTGGGTCTTCTTCCTCTAGCGAAGGTCTCCGTCGCCGCAATGCGGAGGTGTGCGCGGCTGTCGCCGGGGGGACGACGCGGTGCACACGTGCGGCCGTGCAGCGAGCAGCGTCCCGGGCGGCAGCAGCTGCGTCGCAGGTGTGCGTCGCCCTGATTTACGGCCCGGGCCGACGCGCGGCGCGGGCCGGCGACAGCGGGTAGGGCGCGCGCGCCTCCCTCGCGGGCCGTGCATAATTTAAACCCCTCGCGCACGTCGTCATTTCTGTTTACGGGGCTCGCAATCAGTGAGGGACAAATGTCACCTCGCCCCTTCCCCCTGCCCCCACCCGCGAGAACACGCGACCGGTACGCTACATTGCCTCCGCTCGCGTGCGACGTCTACCCTCTTCCGAAACTCGGTTATCCGCCGCGAGGATGCCGAAGTGGCTCCGCCTCCGAGGAGCCCTTGACGTGTTCCCGGGCGCTGTGGGTGACAGACCGCGAAGGGGAACGCGAGGCGCAGTATCGCGCGCCACGCCTGCGGCACCTGCGCCACGACGCCGGAGTCTTGATCAGTATTTTGAGCCGATTGCTTCCATTCTTCTGCCGCCGCCTAGGTGCAGAGGGGAAGGGGGCGTCGGACATAGAAGAATACGGCGGGAGCACGGGCCTTGTTGCCTGCAGCAGCCGCGATCGCGGAGAAGTAAAACCGAGAGGAGAAAGTTAACTCATTTCACTAAAACTGTGTTTGTACTTTCCACCTGGGTTGAGTCTATTGGCGGTGAGATGTTTGAGTGGCGCCCCCTGTATCTGACGTCAGCTTAGGGACCCGCTCCGCTGTCGTCTGCTACATTCGCAGCGCTGCTACACCCGCTCCGCGGTCGTCCGGTTCTGACTGACAGCAGTGCCTTTGCTAGAAATCGCCCCGCTTTGATGCTTTAGTGCTTTAAAAAGCGTGTTTTCAATCAGATTCTGACGGCTCTGAATAATTTCACGCTTTGTCCCGCACAATTTTACAACACACGAGGAGAGAGAGAACGACTTTCACAGAGCATCGCTCAGAGGTAACTCGCCCTCGTCCTATCTAGCATATTTGCGAGTTTCAGCGCTCAGAGCTCCTCGATAAGTAATCAAAATGCGTAGGCTTCCCTTAACTATTTCTGAGATGCTCTTATGAAGACTCAAGAGTCTAATGCTACGCATCAAGCAGCGGGTCGCACAGCAGCTGAATAAAACGGGTGTTTTCTCTTTCTTTCGTTGTTGTTAGATGAACTTTTTTTTTTCTGTGCCCAACGCACCGTCCTAAACGTCCTAGGAGGTTTGGGGATGTTTGCGAGGCTCACAAAGTTCGTGTGAATATTCAATGCAATAAGATCTGTGCTACGGCGCAGATAACGTTGTCCACCGTACTCGAAGGCGGCTTTTGTGCACCTAATTTCTATCCAACCATCGATATCGTAACGAACTCAATCTCAACCCGAAAAGTTCTGACATGATTACGGTGTTGAAAACTTGATATACTTGCTAACTAACGCAATAAATAGTATACATGCCAATTTTCAGTATAACACAATTCGAAAACAATGAATATGTCCAGACAGCTCTTTATTGTTTTCCAACCCCTTCAGTCGCAAAGAACAAGTCCTGGCCTACTCGGGATGGCGTTCGGTGAATTGAAGAATGAATCTTACTCTCTCGTCTTGGACTGAGGAGCCTGCCCACTAACCAGCTCGATTTTACTGTTTTCTCCTCCTCCTGGTCCTCCCCCTCTTCAGTGCAGTTTTACTATAATGCCTGTCTGAATATTGGGATGATGTGGTTGTGGCAAATGTACCAAAATATCCCTCCAAATATGAAAAAAACATAGTCTTACTGTATGTTTGTCTTACAGGTTACTCGTTTTGCTCAATAAGCCTGCATACTGGTTAGAAGCCAGGTAGAAAACCAGCACGCGCCTATACACACAGCAGGTTATTTGGAAATCAACCTACATTATTTGTGCCCCATAGTGCATGTCGGCACACTTTCATGCCGTGACAACGTAAAGTGACTTGATACAATAGTTTCGAGTGTTATGCAAGGTTGCCAAATCTGTTTTACCTTACATGCGATTAGCTGGAATCGTAATGCCTTCTGCCAAAGCCGACAGCCCCGAAGGCCTGGAATTTGTTTTGGTCTTCCATTTTCGCTGTTGTCGGTTGTCAGCCTGCGGCTGTTACCTTTGTTCGAAAGACTGCTAAACACAGAGGCGGACGCCTAGCTCCGACTCTTCGCGCTCCGCACAGGACCAGCTTCGCAGCAATGCATGGGCGACGCCGGCAATGTTTTTTTCCGGAGCGGTATCAAAAACTATACTTAAAATCACGCCTTGAGCTAGTTTACGCTATTGTAAGTCTTTTGTTACGAAAAAAAAGTTGCGCATTCGCGAGATCTGCTGCGGACAAGCACAAAATCTCAACCACGCGCAAAGAAACAGCATAGAGAGCGAGCCCGAGTGAAGCAGACGACAAATGCGAGAATCCCTAAGCCGACGTCACGGAGGCGCGCTCCGCAGCGCCGCCCGTGGTCGCGCTCACCGCCAATATCGTGTGGCTCACCTACTCGCTTGATTTTATTGCTTCGAAACGCCCAGCAGGGGGCACTGAGACAATCGTACCTATCTAAAGAATGGAATTCGCGCTGACGAGAGGCCTGGCGACCCCGACCACGGGCTGACATTGCATTTTAAATGCGTCGCATATGAAAATTTGTAGGTACACTCTAATCCTGGTAACCCATAATGTAACTTCTAAAGGGATGTAACCTATAAAATAAAGGTTACAATGGATCCATTTTGATGTTTTCTTCATCCCAGTCCATTCTAAGGGTTACAAGCGGGAAGTTAAAAGCGGTTTATAGGTTACATTAATGATTTATAGGTTACATAAACAAAATCTGTCATGTAACCTTTACGTTGTAACCTATAAAACGCCCTGTAACCTATAAGAGATGCTCGTCGCGCCTTCTCTCCAGGCGGCCGTTGATTTCTCTGTTGCATGACGGGATATAGAGAAATGGCGGCGCCCGCAGGTCCGGTGGCCGCGTTTTCGCGCCACTCGAGCCTTTTTACCGCTGTGATACCCCTACCATGAAGCGAGGATGGCTGTTACAAGACTTATTTGTCGGCGTGAGTCGCGGAGGCTGCGGCGAGCCCATTTGTGACTGGCAGCGCTACACGGCCCGTTCTTCTACGACCAGCGTCAAGTTCGCATGTTGGACCGATGCCCCGGCGCCAGTTAAAGCGAACTCGGTGAGTATACTCCCGTAACGGTTTCCGTGTTTTCATCGGATGTATCTTTTCGCTGGGGGCTTTTCAATTTGAAATTGCAGCATTCGAGAGGGATTTTCGTTACCCGACTGGTTGCTTCGCTGGACGTTTTCTGTTGCCCGCGACGGCAATTGAATGAAATCACGGGCTTGCGTTCGCTGCGTCAGATTAGAGCGGACGATCGTGAAAGCCCGTACATTATAACAGATAACGGCGCTCGTGGCCTGCTTTCTGCTCTGCGCGCCTTCGTCATGTGTTGAGCGTTTTGTTTACGCTGTTGGCTGCATCGGCCGCACTTTTTTCCCAACAAAGTCTTATATTATCGCGCTATTCTCTGGGTATTATCATTTTGTTTCAGCCATCGGGAAATATTCATTTTTCTCGCTGCATATATTCGGAATGGTGTCTAGTTTATTGGTCTTGTAGTAATACATCCGGATAAACACAAGGTGTGTGCTGCAGAAAAGTAGTCCACTAAATGCTGCCCGAAATTTCTAAACTCACTTCTGTCCAGCGCAAGCCTCTTTTTTTGTGAAAGTTTGCCTTACCGCAGAATAAAAAGTTTTTATATCTACAACATTCTTCATTTTTGTCATTCTTTTCCTTGAGTGGGTAAATTTGGTGTTAGTCATTTTGAGGTAGCGGGGCATTGTCACCATGTTAAGTGGGTTTATTATTCCCATTCGCACAAATCAGTCGTTTATTTATTCGCGTGGTATTGCAGGGCAAATGGTTGTCTCGCGTTATACTAGTGTAGTGCAGTAAAGCGATTTACAGAATGGTGGTATGTATGAGCCAGCATGCAGGCTGCTTGATTGTTGTTGTTTTTTGATGATACAGAAATTGTGACGAATTACACAGAGACAAGTGCAGGTGTAAAAATGGGTGCTGCACCCTCATCGGTTCCTGGCTGTTGGAAAAGTGTGGTTGCATCTGGCTACCTATGCTATGACTTATGAGCACTATTGTTTTTCTTGCAGGCAGTGTTCCTTGAGCTGACAACCAGAACTCCCCTGCACATGAGACAACTTGAAATGCAGTCTGATTTCCGTGGAAACAACGGTATGAAAATGCAATAACTAAAACTCATTCATTCAAATATTCTTTGTAAAGATGGCACCCAGGCCTGCGCAGACAAAAGTATGATTCACTTGTAAAAATGCGAGGCCTTACTTCAAATGTTATGATGTTATATTTCGTATCTTATTTCGCCTCATGTTTAATGACTCTTTCTATCAGTTCGTTACTACATGAACTTTATGAATTCACATAACGATTTCCCCAGCATGGAGCTTTGTAGTTTTTCAGTTTTTGCAGAGCCAACAAGAACTCTTTTTCGAAAAGAGCTCTTTAAGAAAGCTCCAGTTGTTAGTGAGGGCTTGTGCTGTGTTCTTTTCTTCGTCTTGTCAAGTTTGGGGTCTTCTTTCATTATGAATGTATACCAACTGCCCAGCTCTAAAGCCTATTAAATTTTAACCCAAGTAACCCTTTGATTCATTACAGGTACAGACCTCCCGGGAATGCCACTTGAAGATCGGTGCAAGTTCTAGATGTATCCTATCCCACAACACATTTCAACGAAGAAAAAATGTAAGTTGTCGATTCCTTTTTACGAATAGCCGAGGAAGAAACCACCGGTAGAAGAACACCTTACTGAAGTGAAAAACGTTTCGGCTTCCACGTGGGACCCTCGTTCAAAATGAAACTGCCAGTACAAGGGGGGGGGGGGGGGGGGGCGGAGGCAGATGTTTAAGTACAGCGAAAAATGTGACGCAGACGGCGTCAGCATCGTGAAAGCACGTTTCCTGGGTTTAGGGCGACGTTCCCTCTGTTGCGTGTAGTAGTGATTCCACATGAAGGTGCGGAAATGTTTTTGCTTTCTCTTTTGCAAACGTATGTCAGTTTATCTCGTAGCCCAAAGTTTCTGCCTGTTCTGGGTGAGCATGCAGAAACATTTCGCGAGATAAACAGGAACACGGCACGATTAAAATTCGGGAAGGTTGGCCGATATGACTATAGTGGCTTCGCGTTGTTGTGAACAATGAGGCCAAATTACTCTGTGTAACGATTACTGAAATGATGTGAAATTATTTGAAAGGCCCTAGATCACTCCTTCTCTGATGTGGCCTTTCATTTCATTCTCTGGTCTCCGTCTTCATTTTCGTGCAATATAGTTTTCGTACTTCACATGCCTGTGATTTGGTTGAGGGGCTTATGGTACACTGGATTTTGTTCTTTTTCTGAAATTTTCTGTAGATGGCTCTTCAAGGTGGGGAAATCCAAGTGACGGCCCCTCACATGTATACCTCCATCTGCGGCAGCAGGGAACAAGTCATTCAGATGACCTCGGGGAAATCTTCAGCGTGCCCTGATTTTGTGCCTGCTTGTGTACTACGTAAATTGCGAAGCTTATCTCTGAATGTTTCCAAGCGCCTTTTTTCATGCAGGAAATTATAGATCCCATTTAAAGTTTGTCCAAAAGACAGATTGCAATTGGCCTAGAAAGTTGTTAGTGCTGCATAAAAAACCATAACTTGGCGTGGGAATCACAACTCAGGTGGAACTGTAAAGAGGTACCTAAGAGGGAAGTGTAAAGATGGATTCGTAAAGACAAGTGAATTCCAGTGTAATATTAGACTCTCAGTGAAACAGAGAATGCAGGGAACATAGCCATAAACACTTCTTTGTATAAACAGTGAATTTGTAATAAATGTTCTTTCTACTTTCCCACATTCTGTGTTTTTTCTGTGGGGAACCATGACAATAACGCTGTACTGGGAAAGTGCACCTCTGAGAACCATCTTATATATGTAGCTCAAACTCGAATTCGTCTGAAATTGTTCAATTGCAGTACCAAACAATTTGAAATACTTTGCATACATCAAATATTGAGGTAAAGAATCTGTATATTTGGCCATGTTTGTGAAGCTGTTCACGTAACATTTATTAAATAGGTTAAATAAGGATATATGAATAAACCGAGTTTTACTTGGAAGTCTAAAGCAATATAGGAAACACCAGTTCGCCCAGGAATCCGCACTCGTCTAATATTCATTAAGGAACGATAATTACATTACGGTGGTTCGCAGCTTTGCTTTTTAATAAATAGCCCACAGGTGTTTCATAATAATAAATGTGAATGTTCAAAACTACTGATGCCAAACTTTTTAAAATGTGCTCCTGTTAAATGCGCAAATATGTGTGCATGTACTGCAATTCTCTTTTGATAATCATGGCCTAAGTTGTCAGACAAGAATTTTGGGCTTAAGGGTATGTTATAACTTTGGCGTCCTTTTGAAGTATGCTATCAAGTGCATGTTTCCACTAAAGCTTGGTTTCACTAAAGCCTAATGTTGTTTAACTAAAGCTAAAATTCATACCCGCAATTTATTAAAAGACCTATCATGCATGTTTGATTCTGGTTTCTTAAACGGCACTAAGCTGATGCGAACATTAAATTTAGTTATGCCTGTTTATAAGACTTAAGCGTTGCCAATACTCACAAAGATATTTGGGTGACAACCTTGGTAACGATTATCGAACAGGTAATGCAATGCATATATATTAAGACAACATTTTCCAGCTTTTCAGTACCGCAATTTTAGGAATTATAAAAGTAACCTCTCTTTTAGCCGCAGCAGTGTGGCCGGCAGTTTGTTCAAGGGACGGACAAAAGACACCCTACGCAAAAGTTTAGACGGCGCAATGGACAGCATGGTCGCACATATCGTCTTCCACTAACGCGATATTTGTTTACCACGCGGGAAAGGCGCCTTTGGGGCGTCGCCGCAGCGGCGCCGGCGAAAGCGCGCCTGGCGCGCAACATGACACTTTCCAGGTGTGTGACCTTGGACGGCGGTAGATGTAACTTATATAAAGGTATACATGCTGAAAGCGGGAAAGTAACCGATAACTGAGTAACCCTTACGTGTATACGTATATAAGGGTTACGAAGATATAGGTTACATTTGTACCTTATAAATTATAGGTTACAAAAATTCGAAAATGTATACCTCTATTAAGGGTTACCCAGCTTAGAGTGTAGTCCGCTGTCAAGTGTGCGCCGTTGATTGAAAAGAAGAGGGAGGGTGTTAGAGAAGGAATTTCACGTACACAAACGACCTGTCCCCTCCACCGCGTCTGCTCTGCGTTATTCCCGTCGAACATCACGTCCACCTATGCACTATCTGGAAGTATACTTGTTTTTGCCTAGCCCTTAAAAAACTCCGACACTGCAAGTGCATTGCGATACGCGCCACTCTCCTAACTCCGTAACAAGTGGTGAATAGTACTGAACTATAGAATGATCAGTACACGAAAACACACGAACTCATGGCCTTGTAGACGAAAATAAGTCCATGTCTCTCGTCAGAAAGCTGTCGCATCCAGTCCTTGTCTTTTCTGGGTCAGTTAACTTTGACGTACCTGCACGAGACATACATTGACCGAACCCATATACCATACACAGATGGCTCTCTAACATTGTCGGGTTCTGCCGGCGCTGTTATTATACCACGAATGTCACTGTCCAGCAAATTCAAGATAGCCAGTCCCACAACCTCTACGGCTACAGAACTTACGGCCATCCGTAGCACTCTTCGCACCATCGAGCAAAGTTCATGCCAGAGACGGGCTATCTTCTGTGATTCGGAGCATGCACTTGCAGTCACTCCAGTCAGCCCTGTGCCGGGGACCTCACGAACAGCTGCTGACAGAAATAAGAATGGTGTACGACCTTTCTGCCCAGGTGGACCATGATGTCACCCTGCAGCGGTTTCCCAATCACTGCAGCATTGTCGGCAACGATCGATAGTGCGGACGCTGCCGCCCGGTTGGTGCATCAAACAGCGATGACTGTACTCATTCCATTGTCTAGGACGGACACAGCAAGGGCCCTCCGCATACTTGGCCGGAAAAAAAAACAATCTCTCAACGGTCAACAGAAGAGCTCACATGTGCACTTATTGGTGCCCTTGACCCGCATTTGCAACGTCCCCTTCCACTAAGCCTCCCACGGTCTACCGCAACTCTTCTTTGCCGTCTCTGGCTGGGGGTGGCATTCACAGATGCTTATTCATACACAATAGGAATGGCAGCAAGTGAGGAGTGCGAAATGTGCGGCACGCCGGAGATGATACTCCATGTTTTATGCGAGTGCCCACACTACTATCCTGAAAGAAAGAAGCTATGGTCAGCACTGAAGAACCTGGACTCTCGACGGCCATTTTCGGAGGAGAATATTATGTGTCACTGGCCTTCTCTGTCATCCGCTCAGAAGGCGACTAGGGAACTTTTACACTTTCTACGGGTGACGAACCTAAACTCCAGACTATAGACTGAAAGCCTCCAGTGGCAATCACTGAACTTGAACGTTTAGTTCTTCAGCGCTGGGCATACCTGTCTGCTCAAGCTTTTCTTCATTCTCTCCTTTCTATTTTTTTGCCTATGTACCCTTTCCCACATGCAGGATAGCAAACTAGGCTCTAGCCAGGTTAACTTTCCCGCCTTCCTTCTACACCCTTCCTTCCTTCCTTGTTTTTCCGATATTCCACAGGCACTTGCCGTTTTAGCGCGGGAGGGCCAAATCATAACGTCGCGTGTGTAGTTGTGAAGGCCGCCTATCAAGGTCACAGCGCGAAAGAATACCGCGCGGGCAAGAAGAGCATTGTAGGCGAAGCCCGTTGGCAGCATTCCTAGCTCGTCGGCTGCCACCGTTCATCCCTCCGCCGTAGTCCCTTTATATACTCAGCACTGCGACTATACTTCGAAACTAGGAGCGGCTGGATCAGTGGCCATGCATAGCCACAGCGGTTGTTGTATGTGCCGATGTAGAGCCCAGTAGCTGCACAGGGTGCACAGGGTACGGCAATGTGGAGAGAAGGTGAGTGTATGTAAGGCGGGTTCCGGCTTACGCGGGTTTATCCGCTCGTGTTTGTGCAGTGTGTCGCCTACATCGCCAAGTACTTGGATCGATACCGATGCTCGGCGTCGCGGTCGTCGAGCCGCTCAACAGCGAAAACGACGCCAAGCTCAACGTGCGTCCATTGGCCTCGAAGTAGAGTTGAAACCATCTTTAGAACAAAGAAAAGAACAAATAACCGAGAATAACCAAGTTGCACTTCTCCCGGTCAAACGCTACCAATTGCATTTACATTAGCGAAACTACTCAATTTTATCGTGGTTGCTTCCACACATCAAGTTTTCATTCATTGTGCAACAAAATTTCATCCCACGCCATGTTGTTGAACACTAATAATGTATTTCCGCCTTTGTAACAGGTGACACATTCTGCGGAACAACAGGATGCCGAGAGATTTTCAGCCTTTTTCTTGATTTCCTTTGCGTAAGGCATTCGCTTCCGGCAAGAATAAGTTCCAATTAAATATCAGAATTCAAGGGGGGTAGGGGGGGGGGGTAACAACCATGCTGCGGAACTGCTCACACCGGCGTATTTACACCGAGACACTCGACACACAATCAGAGACGTCCCTAAACGTATACCCGCCTCACTAAAATACGCGCTGCTGTACCAGTCCCTCCGCTGGAGAATATTGTACAAGGACATTAGAATCTGCCGTCAAACGTCCCCTTACTCAACAAAAAAAAAATCAGATCAGGGCTTGGGCTTTCCTCAGCTGATTTACACCCTTGCTATCGCACACAGCCCACCATTTGTGTGTTTTCAAGCCCCCAAATCTCACAGCTCCCGCCATACTCGCATCGATCGAATTGTCGCACTTAACAGAACCAACGAAATACAAGAAATCGATGTAGTACATACTGGTACCGGTCTCACTCCATTTGTTGTAAGTACAGCCTAAGGGTCCATCGACCCACCTTCGATTCATGGCGTCCAAATGCATTATAATCCAAGTGTCACTCCAACTGAAGCTAAACTTTAGGCGATCAGCCATGTTAATTTTCTCATGTTTCACCACCCAGCGCAACTACTGACCCAAATTAAGCGCCAGAAGCAACAAATAATCCCAACGGCCTTCACCCGCTTTATACAATATCATTATTCAGGTAACCGCACTCCCAAGAGCACCGCGGACACTCGCATCGACTGGGTAACTGGTTGTAGGGGCCTCTTCACCAAGAAATGAGGCAGCTCATGCAGCCGCACAGGAGGGTTTGTAAGGCGTATCCTAGTACAAAAGCTCAAAACTCGGTACGAGCTTTCCTACAAAGCCGACCTGTAAGATGGCTCGCGTAGTGACTGGAAACCGACCCGCGGCTCCACGTAAGGGATTGGGGAGGAAAGAGCTCTTTATGTTGACAAAAAAAAGAGTTTCACCCCTCCCCCCCCCCCCCCCCCTAGTCCTGAAGACAATTCTAGGCCCTAAAGCAAAACAAAACAACTGGCTTGAGGAATCCGAGGAGGAGAGCTCAATGCAATCGAATCATTCTCCCAGAACACAGCTCTTCGGTCTGCCGAGGTAAATCAGTATTTAATTCCCCATTCGCCTTGGTTCTTCGCTTCTTAATAACTTGTTTCTGTTAAATTACTATCATTAGAGTTTTGGCGTTCCTGTAAGCCGACGTAAGTGATTTCCTTCCCATAGTTTTGTTCGCGATGTCGATTGTTCATGCTTGAGGGAGTTTACAAGTGCATTTCGAATGATCCGCACTGGATGCGATTGCTCATTGCTAACCAAATAAATGGTAGCCTTGGTTATTATGTTGTGTAGTATTTCTAAGGGTATAACGAGCTGTTACTTAAAAGAAGTGGTGTTTGGTGAAATATTTAATTAGAAAAAAACGGGGGGAGGTGGTGACATCTCTGAAGACTGAAGAATCATTTCCTACACCGAAAAAAAGCGATTTGCGATTTATAGAACCACAAAAGAATAATAAGCAAATAACAAATACTATTAGTATTACCAGAGTCCTATTAAGGGACTCTGGTATTACTAATAATGATGTAATAAGCGATCGTCTGACCCCCCACCCCTGCCGCCTTTAAAACACTTCCGAAGAGTTGGGGATGGTCTACCAAATATTTACATCGGGGTGTGCCTCAAGCTGCCGGTTTGGTACCGGTGCTGTTTAATCTAGCCATGGCTAAAGTGACAAAAGCACTGGAAGTTGTCACTACCCGCCGCGGTGGCTCAGTGGCTAAGGCGTTGCGCTGCTGAGCACGAGGTCCCGGGTTCGATTCCCGGCCGCGGCGGCTGCTTTTCTGAGGGAGGCGAAAAGCAAAAACGCCCGTGTATTCGAGATTTCGGCGCACGTTAAAGATCCCCAGGTGGTCAAAATTAATCCGGAGCCCTCCACTACGGCGCGCCTCATCGCCTGCGTTGCGTCGGCGCGTTAAACCCTACAATCAATCAATGGAAGTTGTCACTCCTGCCCGCTTTGCCATCTATGCGGACGACATTAGAGTATGAACTGGAGAAGCTGACCTTGACTCTCTACGGCCAGGTGATAGAACTGCAAGCCAGGACATATAGTAGCCTCGAGCTCACTCTTGCCAGCCGGGGGCTCCGGCTCACTCCGTAGGAGACCCAGCTTTTGGCTCTACACGTCTGCAAACCACCTATAGATACTCAAGCTCTATTAGCGACTGGAACGCGCTAAAAGTACCAATATTCTCTTCTAATTTCCTAACAGCCATTGAAACAACATTTTGATTTGATGAAATAACCCACGTTGTCTTTGTACTTTTTTTTTGTTGTTGATTTTTTTATGTGTATAATTACTGCTTTCGTTGTATAATCCTGTGCTTTGTACTTTTTTACCGTGCTGTACTGTAAGTGTTTAGATTTCTCATGTATAATGTTATGCATGATTTTAGTTCGGTTATAATTTGCTGTTTGTATTCTATTTTCAACTGTAACTACAACAACAATGCCCAATGGGCGATGTAGGTACTTGTAATAAATAAATAAACCCCGTGTCGTATAACCCATCATCGCAGATCGCGAAATACAAGCCACAGCGGATCCCATTACCCTTCTCGGTTTATACCGAACTAAACGAATAGCAGCCCTATCACATGGTTCCAGAGACGGCAGCAAAAATGTAAGTGTCTGCTCCACACCACCCGCAGACTTCTGAACAAAAGATCCCAGGACATCTCCACTAACCTGAAACCTGGGGAGGGGCGAAGCATGCAGTGTATAAGTGTATTCTTGGCGCCTGGGCGTTTTTGCCCACGGAGATGAAACCGTTTGTGTGTAGAGGTATACAACTTTGCCGTAAAAGTCTCTTGTAATTGAAGCACGAAGCTCGCTAGCGCGAGGCGTAAATAAGTGTCCCGGTGGTTTTTTTTTTTTTTTTTTAAATACACGTTACGAATCGTTCCAGCGTGAGGCGCAAACGAGTGTCCCGGTGTTTTAGTACCGTGATTACATGAGACGACAATTACGGTGACGACGACGACAGGAGACGCCAACAGTCCTTGCCCCTGAGGGGTTTCACCCCTAATATGGAGGAGCAACCCCAAGTCCACAATGACTATGGCCAGAGTTGTCACGGAGAGCATTTTTGCATACTGCGCACTGGCCCACGAACTCAATAAAACACACCAGAACCATCCGAACGTTACACAGGGCAACCCTTCGAAACATCAAAACCACCAGTGCAGTGCCGGATAAAGGTAGGGGTTATGGGGCTGCGGCCCCGGGCCACCCACTTCCGGGACCCCACTCAACCATCCGAAAAAAGAAGCGTGCTTGCTGTCCATGTTGGCAACAAAAGCCGACGGCTGGGGCCTCAGCTTCAACTTCTGTTTGTTATACAGAATATAGCTGACTTACCCGTGGCAGGTGGGTAAGTCAGTCAGGTAAGTCAGCCTTGCACCCTATGGTTGACAGCCCTCACGTTCGTTTCGGCGAACGCCTTCTCCCCGGCTCCAGCCTTTTCGATACAGGGTTTTTCTGTCGTGGTGCGGCTTGCAGAGATGTACATGAGAAATTTTTTGGATGTGTTCCTATTGAGTCGCATACAAGTGAGCATCTGGTTTCCATCCTGTTAAGTCTTCTTGGTGAGAACGGTACTTCTATTGACAACTGCAGGTTCGCTTCCTACGACAATGCTGGCAACGTGTCAAGGAAATACGAGGGCCTTCAAGCTCATCCAAAAGACGACAAGAATTATTTGGCCGTCTATGTGCGATGCTCCCCTCAATGTCTAAACTTAGTTGGTGAGGGAATTGTTGTGTTGCAAACAAATTGCTACCATTTTTTAACGCAAACTCATTTGCATCCACTGGTGCACAAGGAGGCACACACTTGCGACGGTCGCACTTAAGCACGGCCTATTTTAAAGAAGCTGTCCAAGGTGGCGACCCCGTTAATTTCGACATTCTGGCACAAGATTTTTGGGGCGGTTCGATATGGTGACTATTGCACTCCACAAACCTCACCTAGGTCAGTCAAATGATATGGGCCTGCTGGATTATTGAGACTGGTTTGCGAGATCTCTGCGATCCCAATTCTAAGTTTTAAGGTATACTGGCAAATTGGCTGAGTTTAGATAATAGCTGCTTGTGCGAACCCACTCGCTCCACTTGAGCGAAGTTTGTAACAGAAAGGGAAAGCAACAAGACATGCATCATCAGAAAATTTCTAAATACGGACGTTCGTTGTAGCTGTTGGTCACTTTAGCACAGCGTTACGGAATCGAAAGTCTGCTTATAACTCTGCAAGAAATCACTGTAGAGTGCTGCTCAGGAACGTTCATTGCGATGACAACCTGGTCATTCAAGCTAGCGCATTAGTGGAAGCGTACTAGGGCGATCTGGACTCGACTTTTCCCTCTGAAGTGGTCCAGTTCTTTCACTGTACACCTGGAGGGTGGCAGTTTCCAAGGTAGAAGAGCGAGCGGTCTGCTCAAAACGGTAGAGAAAAAAGATATTGTATCGTATTTCTAAATGTCTCCATTGCGCTCGGTTATACCTAACTATTCCGCAAATGAACTGAGACTGAATGCGCCTTTTGAATCTTGCACTGAATTAAAACTGCTTGGGCTCCACTCTGGTCAACAGTAAACTCACCCGCCGTGGTGGCTAAGTGGCCAAGGCGTTGTGCTGCTGAGCTCAAGGACCGGGTTCGATTCCCGGCCGCGGTGACTGCTTTTCAGGTGGAGGCGAAAAGCAAAAACGCCCGTGTGTCGAGATTTCGGTGGGCGTTAAAGATCCCCAGGAGGTCAAGATTAATCCGGCGCCCTCCACATCGGCGAGGCTGAATAGTCCAGCAGGCGTAGCCTGGCGCGTAGAAAACATTAAATTCTGGAATTTTGAAGCATACTACACTCTTTAGTCGTCATGCTGATCGAAAGGGACCAGCTGAGAGATATCTATGTTGGCGAACAAATATATGAATTTGCTATTTGGAAAACCCGCGGGACACGTTATATTTCTTCGTGTGCAAATATTTCTTATTATCTCGTTCTTGATCAACGCGGAAAGGAAGTTGTTTCTGTTCCAATTTTGTCGCCAGTGCTGAATATTCAGTCCGACACTACTACGTTTGTTTTATATGGGAAGTCATTGTATATGATTCCAGTGGTTACTTAAGCATTTAAAGAATGTGGCTGTACATACGTTTTGTTCCATTTTATGCGTTCATAACTCGAAGCTCTAATGCTTCATTTTCTTTTCTCTTTTTGATCACAATTCTCCTGTGTTGTTTTCCCTGAGTTTCGTGCCAATGCGGCGCGGTGATTATTTGTGAATTTATTATGGACTGGCGAATAAAGAATACCGACGTCCGATAATGACCGTTAACTAATGTCTGAAATGAAGCGAAGAAAGTAATTTACTAAACTCATAAAAATTATTTGTATTTTATCACTGGTCAGCGAGCGTAGAATGTGGGCTTCCAAAAATACAGCGTCCTAATCCAGTCATCATCCGCACTTCTAACCAGAAACTTACACTGGCACCATAAGGAAATCATCAACGAAGCCAAGGCACAAGCTCAATTGAAACGATTTCGAACCACTAAGGACATGTCCTGATAGCACGGGACATGCCTAGCCACCAACTACCTGCGGTTTCCCATCCCATTCGATCTACGCAGAGAGAGAGAGAGAGAGAGAGAGAGAGAGAGAGAGAGAGAGAGAGAGAGAGAGAGAGATTTTAATTAGGTCAAATGTGAGAGTGGAACCCTAGTCCGGAAATCCATGCGTTTCCCTAGCCGTCATGGCCCGTGTCACTGTCTGTCAATCAAAGCGACAACCCACAGCAAGCCAATTGCGGGAAACACTCCCTCCCTCCGCCAACAACGCATCTGAACTCTTTGGACATCCGACTAGAAAATGAAATTGACATCTACAGAGGCGCCAGCTTAAGCACAAATATCATCGGGCTGGCCCGGATGCGCCCTGATGCCTGAGCTGCACGCCATCAACCATGCCATAACATTCCTTGCATGCATACTGGTTCACCTTGATTTCACTGCATCTGTAACCTCACGGACTCATGCGAACCATTGGAAACGTTGAGATAATCATCATCATCATCGTCGTCGTCGTCGTCGTCGTCGTCGTCGTCGTCGTCGTCATCGTCATCAGCCTGTGTACGCCCACTGCAGGGCAAAGGCCTCTCTTATAGATCTCTAATTATACCGGTCCTGTGATACCTGCGACCAGTTTATGCCAGCAAACTTCTTGATCTCATCTGCACACCTAACTTTCTGCCGCCCCTGCCACGCTTGCCTTCTCTAGGCATTCACTCTGTTACCCTTAATAACCAACGGTTATCTTGTTTTCACATTGCATGCCCTGCCGACGCCCATTTCTTCTTCTTAATTTCTACTAATATGTCCTTAACACGCGTTTGTTCCTTGACCCACTCCGCTCTCTTCTTGTACCTTGACGTTACACCTATTATCTTCCGTTCAATTGCTCGCTGAGTCGCCCTCAATTTAAGCTGAACCCTTTTAGTGAGCCCCCAAGTTTCTGCCCAAGAGGTGAGCACCGGTAACACGCAGCTGTTATACACTTTCCTCTTCAGGGACAATGTTAGGCTGCCATTCATTAAAAATCTTAAACGACCAAAAATATCTTTTGCATATCAGATACTATGCTAAGTACAAATTCTAGAACGCAACAAAAGCCAAGTACGCATAGACTGGGTACCCAGCCATGGACCCTCTTTCTCGGGCAACCAGCTGGCACAAGAGGCCTCACAGAAGAATGAGCGCTCCCAAACGCCACTGACGCCAGATGAAGAGTCGACACAGTCGCCTACGCCCCCAACAGCGATACGACTGCATAGGTATACCAAGGACAGAAAATTGCGGCTCAAGAAAACTCCAGAAGGATACTTCGGCGCCTTACCACCGCTCCCACGCCCCAGTGAGGACTTCAACAAATTTCTCACCGACGTGGCCTGCAGTACACACCCGAAATACGTAGCAAATGGTACATTCCCCATTTGTTACAGAAATGATACCCAACCGCCAGTAAACCTCACTCCTGTGGTGTAGTCATGTCCATCTTTTGCCAACCACCGAAAATTCACGGCACCCCAACTTCACACTGACCCGCAACAACTTGACAGAGAATTATCCACCAGATAGCGCTTTATTCACTTAAGAGCGGCCTGGCACGAGTGGTCTGGGGGACCTCGAAAAATATATTGTTTTTCCAGGCCCACCATTCATGATGTGATCATGCCACGACTCTGGTAGAAAAAATTGGCCGCGTATCTGCTCCTTTCGTTGCAAATGTCGTCCAAAGATTATAGTCTTTGTAGACATTTGCCAAGGAAATGTCCCCCTTTGCTTTCCCGCTCACCTCTCATGCTGTTCCTGTTCCGTCGCGCTCATCCCGAGGTAAGCACACCAAGGGTTTGCTCAAGGCGATTTGAATTTACCGCGTTCCACTGCTACAGGTCGGGTTCCTCGATGCCAGCGCTGCAGTACGGCGGAGACACGCGTGAATGGAGGCGGCCGACTACAAGGTTTATAGAACCGCGCTGCCGTACTCCACGTGCGTTCCAAGCAGAACGTGGAACCTCCTAGCTAGTGGAACCTTTCGTTGCTGTTGCCGCGTGATTTTTCATATGCCGCCAGGAGGCGGCAGTTTTCTGCAGTAGATGTAAAATATCATTTGCTATCGAAAAACCAAGCATCTATGAATTTTTTAAATAAAGGAACACTGTAAATATCCCTTGTGTACTAATTTCCTGTCTTATATTTGCGTAATGTCTTGTTCTTGTTCAACAAAGTTGACAAGTATGAGCATATAAACCTGGCTTAGACGTTTACATTGGGCCGTGAGTATATAAGACTATTGCGCAATATCAATTTTACTTTGGCCAGGTGGCTGAATCGAGTCACAGACAGACAGACAGACAGACAGACCAAAATTCCTGGGAGTAGCCCAAGAAAGACTATCGTCTTTAAAAGAACAGAACACTCATCAGCGTGCAATAACACCGCGTCTATCGTGCCCCCTTGGCGCCCCAACAGAAGACAGCGCGACACAGATCAAAACGCAGCATTGACAACACTGCCAGCAACCTTCATTGTAAGGCTCGCCTCAATTGAACCTTGCACGTGCCCGCTGGCACGCGCTCCATGTGGCAGGCTCCGTTCGACGCGCTCCTCAAGTTGGCGTCTCTTCACTGTCCCCAGCTTCTTCATTGGGAGCTTTTAAGGACGGTAGTCTTTCTTGTGGTCTGTCTATTAAGTGCGAATGCACTTTATAAGCGACCCCAAACCATCCACCGCCGGCGTCGGCGGCGGCGGCGGCGTCGGCGTCCGCAGTGCTCCTCTATATTTAAAAAAGAAACAGCATCCGGCGCCAGGTTTCGATCCGAGGACTTTGCGGGCCGCAGCCTGACGCTCTACCGAATAGGCCACGGACGCGACGCTTATATCGGTGTCAGTGGCGCCTTATATCTTTAACGCATTCAAACTACGTCGTCAGCGGCGTGCGTTGGCGACTCAGCGGCGTTATAGCGGCTTGATAACTGCGTGGCGTACACGTGATACTACAAACCCGATGGAAGAGATGGAAGAGAAGGCGGCGAGGCGGTGGGCTGCGGGGGCCGAGAGCAAGCGCCGCAAGCGGGCCGACAACCGTGCATTCGCACTTTCACATTCTCCCCCTCGGGGAAATGCGGGGGAATTTTTTTTAGATGCAGAGCATCTGATTCACTCGCCTTGTCCCTCCGGCGTCGTCGTCGTTGTTGTCGTCGGCGTTGTCCACCCCTCTGCCATTCTCCTCGCCGCGCGAGCTGCGCTCTCCGCCGCTCTCCGCCGCTCACCCCCTCTCCTCTCCGATAACGAACACTCTCTCGCGAGGGGCATTGGATTGGATTTGATTTGATTGGATTGGCTTGGCTTGGCTTGGCTTGGCTTGGCTTGGATTCGGTTGGATTGGATTTGGATTGGATTGGATTAAAGTGGATTGTGTTGGATTGCGTTGCGTCATAGCCGCGGCACGTTGCGTCATAGCCGCGGCAGACGCGCTGGGGCCGGCGCATGTGCAGTACTCTCTCTTCCGCGGTTTCCTCTCCTTCGGGCGCGCTGCGCATATAACCGGTGTGCCGTTCTCCGGCGAAGCAACATCCACGCTTGGCTCAAACACCTAGAGTCCACGCCGCTTTACAAGTACGCCAACGTCGTCATCGACTGGGACCAGCTTACGCAGTCCCCTCAACGTTATGAGCGCTATAAAACGCGTTCCTTTCGCCGCTCCGCCTATGCGTCGCATCTACACAGGGGTTCCCGCGAGGGGAGGTGGGAGTTTTTTTCTCGGTACCTCTATTACGTCCTCCGGTCAAAAGTTAAGAGAATTGTTAAACTAGGTGTTTACATGGCAGAACCTTTCAGAACTATTACCCGCCACGGTGGCTCAGTGGCTAAGGCGTTGTGCTGCTGAGCACGAGGTCGCAGGTTCGATTCCCGGCCGCGGCGGCCGCTTTTCTGATGGAGGCGAAAAGCAAAAACGACCGTGTGTACGAGATCTCGGCGCACGTTAAAGATCCCCAGGTGGTCAAAATTAATCCGGAGCCCTCCACTACGGCGCCTCATCGCCTGCGTTGCGTCGGCGCGTTAAACCCTACAATCAATCAATCAATCTTTGCGAACTAGTAAATCTTGCAGCGTTCTTCATAGTCGCAAACGTCGGCAAAAAAAAAAACATTAGACATATTCGGAGCAAAACAAATACGTACCTAATATTAGCCGCCGACCCGGAAATCAAGCTCAGCTGCAGATTTCGCTGCACATTTCCCTTTCGTGTTTTAACGATTCCTAGGACAGAGGAATCAACCACAGTTTTTTTTCTCCATGGCTATACCCAGCCGGCCCCCACCCATCACGTATTGAGTCCATCAGAACCTTCGGGGTAAGCCGTAAAAACGATAATGAAGTTACTGAGCCGAGCAGTTCGGGGTGATGCTAGAGGGGCTAGTGAGGCCCTCAACTGTCGCGACGTCAGGTTTGGAATTAATTGCTTGAAGGTCCCACCTACCCAGCAAAATTTGCCTGTGTCAGGACATTGATGCCACGCCACCACAATCTTAAAAGGAGCTCAACCTAGAGCATATTTTAAGCGAAGCTTATATCACTGAGAACCAAAACTCCCGACACCACGTGTCTTCAAAGCGCTAGCCGTTCTATAGCTCGAAGATTTGGGAAAGGGAAGCCCCTGTGTGTGTGCTATTACATCGCGGTCTTCACCAAGATAGCACGCCGTTCAAAACGTGATTCGGGCTTCAAGCTTATACGTCTCATCATTGGGATATGCATCTTGGGTAGATTAGCTATAGGCACCATTTCCAAGATCAAAACATGATTTAGATCTCAAGCTTATACGCATCATCACTTGAATATGGATATGGATTTGAGTAGATTAGTTATCGATAGGCACTATTTTCATAAAAGTGTGTGTGCGGATAACCGCCGTCAACACTCGAGAGAAATAAAACTTGGTCATACCTTTCACCTAGACTCTCCGTCAAATCTATGTCGTGTGCTAAAACACTTTGATACTCATCAACCTTCACTTGTATCCGCTGCTTGAATGTAAAGTCTGGCTTTTTTGGGACGGTGTTTCTCGCTGCCTCGCAGGCTATGCGCTCGTATGCCGATCAGTGGCCCCTATAGGAGTGTACGCGCGCTGGCTACCTTTGTGGTGGAGTCTGCCGCCCTGGCGCCGTCAGTGCGGACGGCCCTCAGCAAACTGCCCTGACGCTGACAGGCACGTGGCACGGCCATTCTGCGAAAGCGAGACGAGCCAAGTTCCCAATCGGGGACATACTCCTGTGTAGGATTCGCTGCCCACGCGTATACACACGTACATATTCCTCTAAACGATTAGTGCACTTATCGACGGCAATTTCAGTAGAACAAAAATGAGAAAAATACGATACATGCATTCCGTACAGATGGTTAACCTGCAGCGATGTTGTAACGTGTGGTTGGTGTTGACCCTGTGTTTTGCTCTCTCCGATGCGCCGTTCACACTTACCAGGGTCGGTGGATGCAAGAGTGTAGCTGCATCTTCTATAAATCCAGCCAACCTCTTTCCATTTTCTTATAACTACTCTTATACCTTGTTTTTTGTGTGTGTGCGTGCGCATGGGATTGCGCCGAATGAGTTTTACTCCCACACGGGACCGTCAGATTTTTGTTTCGCCTAGCCATATGAAGCTTCGCTTTAAGTGAGCCGTAACTTATAAGCGGATACCTACGGGACCTGCGAGCGGTAACCTAAAGGACCGCTAGATTTTTGTTTCGCCTAGCCATATGAAGCTTCGCTTTAAGTGAGCCGTAACTTATAACCAGATACCTACGGGACCTGCGAGCGGTAACCTAAGGGACCGCCAGATTTTTGTTTCGCCTAGCCATATGAAGCTTCGCTTTAAGTGAGCCGTAACTTATAAGCGGATAACTACGGGACCTGCGAGCGGTAACCTAAGGGACCGCCAGATTTTTGTTTCGCCTAGCCATATGAAGCTTCGCTTTAAGTGAGCCGTAACTTATAAGCAGATACCTACGGGACCTGCGAGCGGTAACCTAAGGGACCGCCAGATTTTTGTTTCGCCTAGCCATATGAAGCTTCGCTTTAAGTGAACCGTAACTTATAAGCAGATACCTACGGGACCTGCGAGCGGTAACCTAAGGGACCGCCAGATTTTTGTTTCGCCTAGCCATATGAAGCTTCGCTTTAAGTGAGCCGTAACTTATAACCAGATACCTACGGGACCTGCGAGCGGTAACCTAAGGGACCGCCAGATTTTTGTTTCGCCTAGCCATATGAAGCTTCGCTTTAAGTGAGCCGTAACTTATAAGCGGATACCTACGGGACCTGCGAGCGGTAACCTAAGGGACCGACAGATTTTTGTTTCGCCTAGCCATATGAAGCTTCGCTTTAAGTGAGCCGTAACTTATGAGCGGATACCTACGGGACCTGCGAGCGGTAACCTAAGGGACCGCCAGATTTTTGTTTCGCCTAGTCATATAAAGCTGCGCTTTAAATGGGCGGTAACCTATGAGCGGTAACCTAAATGAGCGGTAACTGTTTTATCGGACGGATATTAAATGAAGCATAAGCACTGACGTTTTATCCGCGCGCAGGTGCCGCGATCCGCGTGCGCGTAGAGCTGCACATAACAGATCGGCTTGAAGGTGAACATTTTGACAGACTTCTGTCTGGTTGGGAAGTTACTGAACTGAGATTTAATTATGCTCCAACCAATACATAGACAAAACCCGACGTTTCGAAGCCGGCTCGGCTTCTTCTTCAGGGGTGACTGGGGCCACACTGCAGCTGCGTCTTATAGTCTTTCACTTTCGCTGGCCTCGCACAAAGCCCCTCGCTGCGGCACGTAATCCGTGTGTGTACACCGAAGGTAGAGTGACAAGCGAGCGATTAAAGTTCCCAGGGGTGCGTTGGATATGCCACGACTCAAGGAAAAGCCGCTTCCTCCAGTTCGTTTCCCGTTCGAGCGGCAATGCATGCAAAAACTTGGGATTCATGTCAGCTCAAACGCGCATTATGACTTTTTGAAGTGATTATTGAAATTTTTGACCGTCTTGATGCCTGCGAATGTTTTTGAAAGAAAAAACCGTAATCATTCTAAACATACCGTACCCTGTTGGCAGTACCGCGCAAAATGCACAGTCGAACAACGGCACCCAGTGCGCACCCGTCGTGGAACACTGCTGTGAGCGATCATGGAGAAGGGGTAATATGGATCAATACAGGGCAAAAGAGGCGGCCATTTCAGCTGAAAAAGCTTTTCCAGATGTCTACAAGACGAGGATACATCGCTCAAATATCGCGCTTGAGTATAAAAAAAGAAAAGACGTCCGTCTATCGAGATCTCGGCCCACGGAAAAATCCCCAGGTGATCGAAATTAATCCGGAGCCCTCCACTACAGCGTGCCTCAAAGACCAGGTGCAGCTTCGGAGCGTTAAGCTCTCCAAAATTTGAAACTGGTATACGCGCAGCGCAGGCAGCACACAGGTTTGTGGCGGGCTATCGTGAATGACACGTGATCAGTGGTTGTTGTTTCGTTCCGACGGCATTGTGCGATGCTATTGAGGTAGTCATAAACCAACGCACCTTTCGAATTGAGGTTAGCGAAAAAATAAGCAGTGGCTTAGCTCGGCTATATGCCAGGATATACGCAGCGTGAGCTAACGTTCAGCTGGTTATTCTTAGGCTTCCTGGTTGTCTAGGGTTAGCTGATTATCATGATTACTGCTGCTAAAACGATTTCCAATCCAATCCAATCATATACATTCCAATTCAATTCAATTCGATTCAAATTAATTTAATCCAGTCCAATCCAATCCAATTCAATTCAATCCAACCCAATCCAATCCAGTCGCGGCGGCGGCTCCGGCGCGCCAGCTGTGCGCCGTGAGACGTCACTGCTCCTCGCGCATGCGCAGCACGGCTCTCCAGGAACCACGCGAAACCGCTCAACCTCGGCCAGTGTAGCTCACGCTACAATAACGTTCAACTTACGGCGATTTCTGTTTTCCCGCCCACTGAAGCGCCTGAGGAAACTCAGACGCACTTTCATGCACGAACACTCCCCGCTGTGCCCGAAATTGCTGCTTTCACAATTTCTCTTCTTTCCCCTTCCCGCCAAAATCCCCGCTCCGGCTAACGAGTAATCTTCTTTTTCAGCGCAATTAACGGCATCTGCGCCCTAACAAAGCAGAGGCAATCGATTGATCGCTCGAACCGCGCTCAGACCGTGGGTGGAGTTTTCTACTATGCGTGCATCGCATTTGTCCTTTGCGTAAACGCTTCAAACCATGCTAGATCGCACAAAAAGAAGACATTAAAGATTGATGTATAGAAACGCTTGATCTTCTTCGTAATGATTTTAATAAGCAAAAACAAAAAGGTCTTTTAAGACACACATATTTTGCAGGGCATCAGACGGCGTTATCCGCGCTAGATCGAGTTTTCCCTTCGCGCGACTAGGATAACGAAAATACACAATGCATGAAAGAAACGAGGAAATAAAAGCATGCAAACAGAATTCAATGACTATATACAGCGATAAATAATGAAGAAAGGAAAGGAAGATTAAGGATAGAAAATGATTTGTTGAAACGGCAGCCGTGCCGTATGCCTGCATGTAGCGCCAGACGGTGATGGAAATACTATGTGTAGGAGCAGGCGTGTCTAGTGCGCGTCTTGCTTAAGCAACTCGAGTGAGAATTTATGTCTGCATTTTGATAATTTGTGTCCTACATTCAAGACAAATAAAGTGGGGAGGAGAAGGGTGCTTAGTATTAAAGATTGCATGCTGTATATCGGCCTGCGTTTTCTTTCTTTCTTTTCCTTTCTTCTATTTTTTGTTTTTTTTTCTTTCGTTTCCTCTTTTTTTTTGTTTCTTTCACTTCCTATCTCTTTCTCGGGGGCGGTGAAGATAGCAAGTGCTTAGCAACTGCTTTAAGTTCACAGGTAATTCAGTACACTACTTTACATATCTGCAGCAAACGGGAAATTTGGGCCAGTTGGTTTGGAATCATGATATACAGCGCAGGGAACGAGACGAGGACCAGAAAGACACAGGACCAGCGGTGTTCTTTTTTTTTTTACTGACAACTGAATGTTTACTAGGACAGAAAAATAGAAAATGCATATCTAAAATAAAGTTTATTTCAGCTAAATACCTGCCCCAGCTGTCATGACAGGCCTTGGTTCCTTCTTTTGCGTGTCTTTTCGACGTGACCGCCACATGAAGATAGAACGGAAGGACGTTTCAATTAGTCATCTTGCAATGACAATTATGCTCTGTTGCTCCAATATATAATGTTGTTTTGCAATAACGCTGGGCTCTCCACTTCGGCGCCATCTCACACACACCACACGGGAGCGCGCACACGCACACACAGACACAACTGAATACGTACGAACTCCTCTCTCTCTCTCTCTCTCTCTCTCTCTCTCTCTCTCTCTCTCTCTCTCTCTCTCTCTCTCTCTCTCTCTCTCTCTCTCTCTCTCTCTCTCTCTCTCTATCTCTATCTCTATCTCTATCTCTCTCTCTCTCTCTCTCTCTCTCTATCTATCTCTCTCTCTTTCTATCTCTCTCTCTCTCTCTCTCACACACACACACACACACACACACACACAAAATGCAATCCGTTTTTCTTGGTGAAGGGGGTGGGTATTATCAGCTTCTTCAAGACGCGTTTCAGGCCTTCGCGCGGAGCTCGACGCCTTCATCGTCGTTATTTTTCTGCAGTGCCGTTGTCGCTTGAACATGTCCAGAATCCATTCACTCGCTGTGCTTTATGTCTGCGACACACGTGTCTTGACATGGCCCGACGCTTGTGTCGATCTCTGCCCCTGACAAGACAACGCGAAGGCCTTGGCCAAGACCTCCGCATTCCTTCGTAGTGCGCTGTATGAGATGGTACACGTGCATTGTGACGTCGCAGTACACTCAAACGCGAAGGTCTCGTCAGAGCAGCGGTTAGCAGCCGAGGCTCGTATCATACACCCCGGTAACAGAGCCTCCAGAGTTGTCTGTACCATCTGGAATTGTGCTTACGCATAGTTTTCTTGGCCTGTGCAAAAAAGACGCTACCGGAGCGGCGGCAGGCCGCTGAGATGGCAAGCACTTGCCTATGGTATTCACTGAAAAGTTTATCTGTCAATTTCTTCGCTTGGCAACACTGGAAATGGCCACGGACATAGCCGAAGCGCGACGGACATGGCGCGGCTTGTGCCACTGCGCCCGTACGCTGCACAAAAAAAAAAAAAAAAAAAAAAACACCGGAGTGTATCGTCTGCTTCATTTCAAGCCGATTTTCAACGGTGGTGCCAACAGAGATGTTATTAATCGAACTCACATTGTATTTGAGGCATTACTTTGCGTTCGGTGGGGTAGAGTTTGGAACGTCCAACACACATCATGTGCTTAACACGGACAAGTACCGCAATCCAGAGGGGCCCGACGTAACCAGTGACGGTGCACTTACCTGGTTGTCTGCATGCGTCCCTCGCCAGTGAATACAACCAATAGCCACAGCGCGCAAATCAAGATTCAGCTAGCCGGGGGCGAATAGAATGTTACGTGGAACAACTAGCAACGAAACAAAAAAGAAAGGTAGGGTAGGGTTCAGATAGGGTTGCGGATAGGGTTCAGGGACAACTACGTTCGCTCCGGGCTAATTAAATACTGAAACATTGTTGAATGTCGTGAAAACCGGTAAACGCAGAAGGTACTACAAGAAATTTGTTCATGAGGCACGTAATAGCATATGACTGCAACGTTGGAAAGCTAATATCGAAGAAAATACAAAAAACAATTACAACTAGATAAAACTACCTACTTCACCCATTAGCAAACACCGACAACAACGAAGATACTAGGAACAGTGCAATAGAGACGACCAACACAACAAAAACTTTCAGCGACCGTTTCTGTTAGCGTGTATGTCACATCGACATCATCCGCCTCGAATATGGTGTTGAAGATATTCATCTTCACAGTAGTTACCTAGTCCCCAACGTTTGCCACCATAGCCATCAAGCCTTCCCTCGCTTTGTTCAAAGGCAAAGCAACGAGATACACAAAGGTGTCGTGGTGGCAACTTCAACGCTTCATTTAATGGTAACGTCACGATATTGCTACCTTGTTGCACAGATCACACTGACACTCTTTAGCTTTACTGCACAAACATGGAGAAGGGACAAGAAGGAGGGGAATGTCTTCCGTCTCCTTGCCCTTTTCATACAATCAGATCGCATCACCAAGAATAGCCCGACAACAAGTTGTACGCTTAAATTTTGCAATTTTGAGTTTCTGCTTGCGTGAATTGCGGCTCTTTCAACTTTTGTTAGATTATCTGCATTTTTTTTTATTCTCGCTAAACTTTTCTACATTTGTGCTGGCTTTGCTTCTACTCGTCTCTCTTCATTCTTCTCGTGTTACAGGGGCCCATAATCAGTTTTCTTACAATACTATTCCAGCCTTTTGCTGAACCGTCGTTGAAAAGAAACATAGGTAAAGTAATTTCAAATCCTACGCGAATCTGCAGCATACGAAGCGTAACGAGAAACCAAAATAAGGTAGGACCCATCCTTTGGATGATTTGTTACATTAATGCGAGTAGCATTGATGCAGCTAACCAAGAATGTGAAGGTCAGGGCGAGAACGTTACCCCTTCTTGACCACTGGAACTGGCCCCCACTCTACCTCCAATTCACAAGTAGGGGCAACGAAGAACTACGATGTGCCCCACCGGAGTTATTGCGTTTGGGCACTTGGCACATGGTGGCATCTCGGTACACGGTGATCTTTGGGCTGTCCTTCCAATTTACGCGGAGGAGGTCTGTGCTAACCGGCTGTATGACAGCTCTCAGTTGACGAACCGTATTCACTCCACCCTTCCCCTTAACCTACCCTCCTCCTTACCCTCTCTACCCATTCGCTCCTCCCCCACACGCTGCCCTTCCCCCTCCCCAGACCTTCTTCACCGCTCTGTCCTCCTGGTCGTTTCCTTCGATGCTTCAAAACATGCAGATGGTCCGGCATAGGAGGCCATATATGTATAGACAGACATACCACGAAGTGTTTGAGGTAGGTCGAGCATGTCAAGTGTTAATATTTGATAGTAATCCAGGGCAAATGTCGGATGGCGAAGAGCCTGGCCAGTGTATCGCGAGCTTGTTGCGCGAAGCCAAAAGTAGATTTTTCTTTTCTTTACAGCGTCCGGGAGTAGTTACAGCAATTTTTATCGCGAAATGGGGTCGAGTACACGCCTCTAACGTGGTTCCGCAGGAGCCATTACTCATCGATCCTACCGCTTTACCTTAATGCTGACTTATTTTATTAGTCCAGGTGCGTACGTACCAGATACACCCGCATCCCGGTTTGAACACACGTTTCCATTTAGATGGCGAGGTATTGCGTACTAGGCTTCGTCTCGTGTACGCAGGCCTTCAGGAAAAGAACGGCACGGAGCCAAGGGGGACGCTGTAGTCAGTCGGTGTATACAAACGCTCGGAGGCAGCGCCGTGAACCAAAACGATGGGCGAAGAGCTTGTCTAAACACACCGGGGTCGACATGGCGTACAGCCCGAGCCCGATATCGTGCAAGCCGGGACGTGCCATTTTGTGAGCCCAGCGTGAAAGCGCGATGCGTGAAAGTCGTTTTGCGGAGAAGCCCGCCCGCGGGCGTGGACGGCCGTGCGAGGAACCAGGAAGGCGGTGGCTCTAATCCAGGCTAATCTGAGCTCAGGCGCCGCTCGACGTACGCTGCCTCTGACAAGCGCGATTAGCCACGACCGTTTCGTGTGTGTGACGCCAGTGGCAGGCGCGGACTACGGGTGCGACATCCGAGACTTGGTCGCACGCGCGCGCTAGAGAGAAATGCGGATCGAAGTCATGCAGAGAAACATCCCCGCTAGGGCAACCAGTTTAAACCTCACGCTAAGGCTAGTGTAGAATTCCTGAGGTTCGGTAGCACGCATAGTACGCCTTCCAATTGAGATGACACGGGAGTCCTCTTTTCCGCATCCCAACCAAAATAAAAGGAGGGAAAGCAACCGCCGGTATGGGCGGGTTTCAAACCTGTGAGCTTTTGTTCAGCACTATAATGCCGCAAACCGCGCATTGGATTTGTGTATTCATGTTTTTGCTTTTATCACCCAGCTGCGCCGGGCTGTGTTATCTGTGCCCCCAGTGAAGCGCATGTTATATTCTTTCTTATGCCGCATGGATTATCTCACTTGATAGGGAGAATGTTTCGCCCTAACGTCAATAGCTTAGAATAGTCTTCTTTTGTCTACAGTGTTCTCGATGTAATTCGACGGTTCCAGAAACACCCGCGCCGAAAGATAAAAGCCAGCAGAGCAGACGCCGAGACACTCGATTTTCCCGACACTCGCCTGCGCACGTCACCCCGTGTATTTTTGAGTTGTTAGGGATGCACAAGTTCGCTCCAATAAACTTGTTTTTCCCTCAAGACAACTGCCTCGTCTTTGGCTTCCTGACAATATCTACGTAGACGTATTATCACGTATAAGACTGGGAAAATTCGATGCCAACTGTCATCAGAAATGACGCCAAATACAAATACGTCCGGAGACGCCATTCACACTGTGAATCCCTAAAAGTCATCAGTTCCGGCATGACACCGAACTTCGGTTTGGCTGAGCACGTGCACGGGCACGTCCGAGTGCCGTGCACAGGTCGGATTAGGTGAGCGATATTTGGCAGTGCCACACACATGGTTTCATATCGGGGAAACGGGCCCACAAAAAAGGGAAGGGAAAGCATAAAATGAGAAAAAGGAAAAAAACAAAAATATTAAAGCCAAAGCAAAAAATAGACACAAATTTGAAACGCAATGGCTTCGAGATGGAGTCGTACCCTACGTAACTTTCTGGCTGTTTAGTTTATTTTTTTTTCCTAGTGAAATTGCAAAATGGCTGATCTTCGTGGTGAGAATTCGTACATCGCAATCCGCATTCATTTCTTGCGCAGCTAATCTACGCACAAACAACTGTCGCTACTCATTATTTGTTGACAAACAGAGATTTTTTTCATATTTCATGCACCCCTCCCCCCGAATCAAAAATTTTAAAGGGGAAGGATAGCACTCCCCCCCCCCCCCCCCCCCTACCGCGTATGTCCGTCATATTTGGTGTAGTAATCCATTTTTCTCTCAAACTCCGAATAAAAAATTAAGAATACACATGCAAACTCCTCTCCTCACGCGCTTATGCGAGAAATGAAATCAAGCCAGAATCGGCACTGGTGTTTCGAACATAATCACAGGCAAACCCCAACGTCTTGTAGGAGGAGCATGTGCTGAAGGTATACTTAGAACTGTGCAAGTACTTGAAGTTCACAAGGCGCTGCATCTTCCCGGGCAAAATAGCTGCGCAGTGCTTGGGAGCCGTGAAGGAATGAGTTCCCTCGGCATCAGCAACGCCTATCCACGCTCACGCACCGATAGACGTTCGCTCGCCCAGGCTACATTTCCGCGGTAGGAAGCCTGCAGTAACGCCTCCATCATTAAATTTGGAAGTTTCATGCAACGTACAAGATTGGCAAAGTATATAAATGAGTGTATAATTTCTAACAACAGATGCGCTCTGTTTTGTATCAGCATAGTCATTCTAGAATTTAAAACTACGAACATCACGGTACAAAGAAAATCTGGGGTGTAAGGCATCACGGGGAGGAAATTGCGCATTCAAAAGTAGATTGCTCAAGAAGATAAATTACAAAATGTGAGGGAGATATGGGTGGAAAAATTACACTGGCGGAACGAGAACAAATGGGCTGCGCGCTTGAGGAGGTGAAAAATTTCTGACAACAATACAATTAGGGCGTTATTAGCCGCCTTACCCGCAGTTTTCGTTTCGCATGCGTACGCAATCCAGCTGAGCTGATTAACATCGTTGCGGGCCGTATATTTGCTTTCCTTCTCTCCTTTTAATTTTTGTTCCCAGTTGTGCGTATCCAAGCCAGCCGACTGAAGCGATTGATTATGGCGTGGCTTCAAAAGAAAAGCAAAGATGTCTGGAAAAGAGGACGGGAAGGGCGAATGCGTTTCCCAGCTCGGCGGCGCACAGCCCGGCGCAGCCCGCCATCACCCGCAGCTGACGGCATGAGGGGACAACGTCCGGCGCTCCAGTTTCAAAATGCCAGAAGGGCAAGCGGAGTGATTTGAGAGGAGGGCTGTTATTGTTGCAGCATCGCCGTCGTTTACGAACCGTTGACAAAACGGAGACCGGATCATTCGACGGAGCGACGACAGGGGCGTCCTTATCGGCATGGGACGACACCGACCCGGCACAGCGATGCACTTGGAGGTAGTTCGACCCCCTTTCCAGTGCTCCGATAACATTTCACAGCCCATGTTACACGCCTTTTGATTTGATTGATTGTTGGGTTTAACGCGCCGACGCAACGCAGGCGATGAGGCACGCCGTAGTGGAGGGCTCCGGATTAATTTTGACCACCTGGGGATCTTTAACGTGCGCCGAAATCTCGAACACACAGGCGTTTTTGCTTTTCGCCTCCATCAGAAAAGCGGCCGCCGCGGCCGGGAATCGAACCCGCGACCTCGTGCTCAGCAGCGCAACGCCTTAGCCACTGAGCCACCGCGGCGGGTACACACCTTTTAAAGGGATCTTGCAACACTTTTTTCAATTTTTTTTTAACTCTTAAATGCTTGCAGAACGCGGTCACCCAACACACCCAGTACTTAGATTAGGGGGTCGCTAAGTACATCAGCCAAAAATTACTGCTCTATGCCCATCAGATAACTTGTAAACGCGCTCAAAAGATTTTTCTCTCTTTCCCGATCTTGACGTTCTTCGACGGCTCGAATTACGTCACTAAGGCCATATAGTGGCTGTTGGCCGGGTTTCCTTGATTTGCAGCAATGAACGCTTTTCGACAGCACCTTTAAAACTCCGTGCTGGCGATAACTATAGCTTTCGCAGTGGTTCCAGACGCGAAGGAAAGAGTGAAAGGGCTTATATAAAAGGTTGCCGGGTCCCTTTAACCTGCTTGCGTGTAGTCATGAACAAATGAAACGAGAACACGAAAATATGAACCAAAACCCGCAAAATTGAAAAAGGGGGTTCGTCGAGGTCCCATAAAGGCGCGGTATTGCTATATTTGGAAAGCCCCATTTTCCAACTTTGTTTCTGTAACTAAGCCACGCGTCATTCTCATTGGCATGGAAGGAAACCGCGCTATTTGTGAGATCTGGTTCATATTTTTGTTGTGCTTCATATCCCAACAAGTATACATTTGTGGCATCAAGCAAAGCAAACACGGCAATTCAGGCAAAATATATAAAAGTACTAGAACGAAAAATGTAAACGACGCTCTCTTTCATGTGCCTGTGTATTTATGTGGGTTTTTCATCTCTTTTTTGTTCGTTCAGCCTTTTTCTCGCGTCATTGTCGCATAGCAATCTTCCGTCAAAGTTGCAAGGTTATTTACCAACTACCGCAATGTGCAGCTACGATCTCGGTTGCGCTGGTTGAACCCGGGGGACACTTTCAGGAAATTTGTTGTCTAACAGTTTCTGTGGCACCTAAGGCATCCTTCACTCAGAGGAACGTGACGTGTATCTTCAGTAAAAAATAATGCCGCGCTTCCAGCAGTCTCTCAGTTCCGCAATTCCGAGTACGGCCGTTATCGCACCATTGTGCGATCAACGCGTTCATAAATCCAAACGTGCGCACGTTGCCCGAATGGCCTCGCGCAATAATTTCACCTAGTCGTAAATGCAGCTGCTCGGTGACAAGAAAGTATAAATGTCAGTGAAAATGTTGTCCGCGCTTCGTGCGTACCCAGGTAGCTACGAAATTATTGTTTCAAGAATAGCTCGGCATATTTCCATCAATTGTTCGGCTTATCACCTAACAATTGTCACTAAATATGAAATAATTTCCGCCACACCAGCTTTTCTTCGTTTGCTATTCTACCAAGCTGTTCTTGAAACACGCAAAACAAGTACTCTTACGCTTTTTCAACGCGTCAGCATCCCTCACATTACTTGTCTCAGTCGCCGAAAAAAGCGGTTTCCCGAGAGAAGCGAGGCCAAAACCTGTCATCAAAATATCCAATGGCGGCCTGTATCCCGAAAACCGTCATAGGTAGGTTAACTGGTTTATTCAGTGGAGAGGTTGTAATCCCATATGCCTCCGGCTACTTCATTTCACTTAATGAAAGGTCATAGACCCTGTTTAAGAAATCACAAGGTAATTTAACAAAACTTGTTGGGGGGCTAGTTGGTTCATGATTCTTAAATATATGTTCAGCGCAAAAACCAAAGACGGTACTCAAGAAAGGAGACGAGACAAGCGTTAACTTTCAACTAAACTTTAGTCACCGCCGGAGCCGGTAAATATAGAAACAACTGGAGCATGCGCAGCATGCGCCACAGTAGGTTATCACAAGTACGAATGTGTCAATCACCGAAACGCTCGAAAAAAGATTTCTCTGAGTTAAAAAGGACCACCGACGTATCACTGATACAATTATCGCCTTTTTGCTTGATATAAAAAAGCTTCCAAAAGTTCCCGTGCTGTCGCATCTCTGCTCCTACCCAGAATCTTAATCTCCCCCAGAAGTGGCTCACACTTGCAGGCATCGCAATGCGCCGGCAAATGCGCATCTCCGTTATTCTTTACCGACAATTCATGTTCCCGTGCTCGGTCCTTGATACATCGACCGGTCTGGCCGATGTTTAACATTTTTAAGAAACAAATGACAAGCTCACGACAAAGTTAGAAATTTCCTTAGGCTGCAACTGTCTAACAACATACCCACTCAAAGGAATTGGCCAGAGGTGTGGCCAGTAGCGGTCCGAAACTCACGGCCGATTTATTGATGCACGTTTGTTTTTGTTGTAAGACCTTCATTCTTAAAGAGAGAGGCTATGGGCCACGTGGGCAGAGGACGCCGACATAAGCACCCACAATTCCCCTATACACACTCAAGGGGGATTGGCCAATGGCGACGTCAGCTGCCGGGAAATGCTCACTGCTTATTCCCAACTTACAAGTTGGCTACGGCGTCAACATACCAATAAATCTCACATACGCACTCAAAGCCGGGGACTGGCCAGTAACGCTAATAGTAGCCATCAGGGGCTCACTTCAAGTTCACCAATTACCAACTCCTTGTGTTTGCTAACAAAATTGGTTTGTCACATATTCTCCTAAAGATGACATCAATCTATAATTCTTTATCTCTATAATATAATTCTGTAGCTGTTTCCCCAATTCAATTCTACAGGATGACTTTATAGCGCTAGCTATTACGTGAGCGTGTTACCCCAAAAAAGCTACCCCGTTCCTTGGCCAATCCCCCACGGGGGTACGTGAGGGAGCAATAACACCACCACCAACAACAAAAATATGTTGCGCCGTCGCTTCGACACCGGAATCGCTTCAAGATTCCTCTCCACAATCGACTTGTACATCGCTAACAGCTAAACAAGCGCTTATTAACTACAGCCATTAGGGCATACGAACGCCTTATAAGTTATCATTGATGTTGATCGACCGTAAAAATTATTTGTTACTTGAAAACCGCTGAAGCATCTTTTAACTCGCTTTGCTGTTCCTTTGTGCATAGACCCCGAATGCCAAGCGCGCGTCCCGCACACAGGTAACTTTTAGCTTGCTGACCGTTCAACAACTGTATCCAAAAGTACCCAGTTACTGTAACGCACTCTCGAATCAAAGCAAATTTATCTGTGTCTCTGGTTCTTAGTAGTAATAACGTTACCAGCCTGGCTTCTCAAAAAACTGCTGCAGGTTGATCCGTGATCAAGTGATAGTCCAGTGAAGGTCACTTGGACGCGGAATCCCAGTTTCATATTCAAATAATATGAGGAAGGGATGACCATCAGTTTGCACGCACACCACATCGCTCCTCTTTACATGAGGAGAGGATCACAATTCTTCTGTTTTCCGTAGGAAAACTACCCTGTCACCCCCTCCACGGGAAAAAGCTGCTCCTCCTTTTCCACATGGGCACCGTGCACAGATATTCGCCATCTTCCGTGGAGTTGCTTTGGTGCCCAGCGCTCACAACAGCGGATTGAGAAGGGAATTTTTCATTGGAAGAATTCTTTGCCTACAAAGAATGTTTTCAATGTCCTGGCTGGCTGGCTGCGTTCCTAGCCGCTTATCGCCGACTTGCTTGCAAAAGTTGCACCACAGCACAAGGAGTGTTATAGTGGTGAAGCCAACGTTAGCATGAATGCGAAGCGTACTCTCACGCCCCGCACGCCCACCAGTCGCACTCGAACTATTCGCGCTGCAGGATTTCTTTCCTATAAGTATCCCCGAATCCATTCTGTTGGTTTCCGGCAGGTATTACCGAGACATTCTCCCAGACCAAAAATGCTTCGATCTAATGCAGCAGGTGGAAATAAATTCTTCCTGCAATTATTTATTCGCTTCGTATTGAGAATTTTTTTATCTACATAGACAACGGACACGAAGGACACCGACTACGGTAACGCTTAAAGCTTCACCACAAAAGCTATAAGTTTTTGTTTGTTTCTTTGTTTTTCCGACTAGGGACTGCAACATTCACTACCTTGGAATCATGGACGGCGTTATGTTCCGTTATTTAGGACAAAATATCGTCGAGATATTCTAAGAGGCATAATGCAAGCTGTGAGGTTAGCTGGTATATATTACTTTAATCTTAGGCGGCGTAAGTGCGAAATACACCCACTATCAATGGTCGCCGCTTTGTTTTCTGCAACTATCCTGGTATTATCGTCAATTATCGTCAATTATAGTATCCTGGTATTATCGTCAAGTGATAGAAAAATCCACAGAATACACTAAACCCATTTACATGGCATTTATAGAGTATGAGAAAGCGTTTGACTCAGTACTCGCCGCCGCCGTGCTGGAAGCATTAACAGACCACGGATAACCCTCCAGGAGACCTACATGAGGCTTCTAGAAGACATTTACAAGAAATGTACGGGAAGGATAACCCTCCACAAGCAAAGCGATAACTTCTCGATCCGAAAGTGAGTAAGACAGGGCGATACCATCCCGCCAAAAATGTTCACAGCATGTCTGGTTGGAGTATTAAAAAATCTTGACTGGGAACACAGAAATAAGGATAAACGGGGACAGTGGCGGTCCCAAGCGGGGGGGAGGGGGGGGGGGCGAAGAAAGCGATCGCCCCCCCCCCCCCTTCCCCCAAAGAGGTCCTCAGCTTCTCTTTTTTTTTTTTTTTTTTTTTTGAAGCAGAAGCATTCCACTTGCGCTAGGTTAAATCCCACTTGCGCGAGGTCGCAAACGTGTTGCGACCGTCAGAAATGCAGGCTCGAGTCAGCCGTTGCACCGCCTACGGGGAGTCAAAAACCACTGTGGCGCTAAGCGATTTGTGCGCAAGCGGGTTACACCACATACGCGCACACGCCGGCATGATTGTCACCTCCTCCGCAGAACTGGCGCAAGGAGAGGTGCGGTTCTTATTCGCCCCCCCCCCCCCCCCCCCCACAAAAAAAAAAGAAAGAAAAACGCCCCCCTCTCTAACCGCTACTGAACGGGGAATACTTGAGCCTATTGAGGCTTGCGGACACATAGTCTTGCTGAGTGAGACTGCAGAACACATACAAACAATGCTTGAGGAACTACAATCAGAAAGCACGGCCATGGGGTTAAAAATAAATATGACTAAATATAGTAATGACGAATAAGCATGCCAAAAACTTCCTCTCCGATTTAGAAAAGGAAGCTCTAGAAGAAGTAAATGGATATACATAACTACCTAGAAAGCAAACTTAGGTCGGCTCAACGGGCTATGGATCGAAAAATGTCAGGAGTAACTCTCAGGGACAGGAAACCAGCTGCCTGGATCAGAGAACAAACTAATGTAGTAGATGTCATCGTCCAAATAAAGAAAAAGAAATGTACTTGGGCAGGCCATGTAGGGAGGCAAACTGACAACCGGTGGACAATTAGGCGAACAGAGTGGATACCAAGACATCGGTCTAAAAGAAGGGGAAGGCCATGAACGCGATGGAGGGATGAAATAGAGAAATTCGGGGGTAAAGTGTGGACTCGAGCAGCGCATGACAGGAGCGGTTGGAGGTCAATGGGAGAGGCCTTCGTCCTGCAGCGTAGCTGAGTAGGAATGAATGAATGCATTTATTGTCAAGAAAAAGGAAAGGAAAGACCACCAGCAGGCGTAAATTGTCACACCTAGGGGTGGACACCGGAACGCCTGCTGGTGTGGGGGTTGGGGCAGAGGATGACAGATTCATTCTGGTATTATAATCCTCCTATTCCGGAAGATATGGCTCGAACAGACCAGTATTCTTGGGCCTGCTCTTCAGACCCCCTTGAGCGCGCTGACCTTGAATATGTACCTGCTTCCTGCGACTCAGTTATATTATTTGAATTCATCAAGCACATAGCTTAAATTTCGTATACGTAAAATTCGTATAGATTAAAATGCGCAACGCAAACGTGCTGTATACGCCGAAGGAGAACAAACCAGCCAGGTATACGACATTGGTTCGTATTAGAGTGCTTGTTCACACCACGGCATCGCGTCACGGTGAATAGTGTAATTTACTAGGGCCAGTTATCGAGGGGTTCGAGAGGCCACAGCCAGCACGGACGCATGTTTCGCATCGCCTCGAATGGCATAATTCCCGAACAGCAGCGTGCCTCACAGCCTACCAGCTGCCATATTAAGAAAGCGACGAAGTGCGGACCGTTTGATTCGTTGTTACTGGGGCTCGCTGGGAGTGAGGACTGCTGGGGAATCTTTTGGCCCTCGGACATCCTTGCGCATGCGTGACGCTCAGCCTGAGACGACTCCTCCTCGTCCCCTCTCCGACCACCCCTCTTTCCCCCGCTATTCTCCCCGGCCCCTGGGGCGGGCCACTGCGGCAGCTTCCAAGGGGCTCGGGGAGCCGAAACCGCGGTGGCATCCACGGCCAAGACGAGCGGCTCAGCCCGGGGTCCGCCCGGGAGCCCCGCCTCCGACCCGCCTCCCGCCGGCTGGGCCAAGATGGCGCCCATCGACCACGGAGCGCGCCAAGCACAAAAGCCCGGAAATGGAGCACATAAAGGCATCCGGCGCCATCGGAAGCCGGGAGCCGCGGCCCCGCAGCGGCCGTCGCCGATGCCCATCCCCCTCCCTCTCCGCGACGCTGCCGCGCGGATTGATAAGGCCGCCAAGGAGGGCCACGGGCTCGGGCAAGTGCGGCCCCGGGCCCGGGAGCCGTGGGCGCCGGCTACTGGCGGCGCCCCGGGGATGGGTAAAACCCAATTGGCCGGGACGGAAGGATCTCTCCTCCCGAAGCGCGCTCTCATAGGGAATCCCGAACATCTTCCCCACCGTCCCGCCAACCGTTGGCCTCTCGCAGACGGCGCTCGTCCGGGGAACTCTGCAGCGGGGGCCGCCCTTTTTTCCCCTTTTCTCTTCTATTTGGTTTAATGACGAGAAGGAGAGAGAAACGGGCCTTTCGCCAGGAGCGGAGGACCATTACGCTAATCAATCTCGAAAAAGAGCTGACTACGTCCTACGCGTTTGACTCTGCACTATTTAAACGGACGGCGGCGGGGCGTGACAAAATAGCGGTTGCTTCTGTTGGCACGGCTCGCGGTATGTTCTCGGGAAAGTACGACCTTCTGCTTGAAGGATCTCGCTAGAGACTGCAGTAATGAACCTGAAGTCCCGATAACAGCCAACCACCCGTGTAATGCTTCGTAGTAAGGCGACGTAGCCGTGCTAGCATCAGGGTCTTCGGCACTTCATTTCCTCCCGCGATAAATCAACGAACCCACTTTATATTTCTTGTAGCAGCAGAGCCGTGGTAGTTTGAGTATCTGAATTGCAGCCTGGATCCTTATCCTTGCGTGGTAATTGCCGACGCGTACGATGTTGCGTGGCTAGTGTCCTCACAGAAAGAGAATTTCTCTTTCAGCAGAAAAATTTGGAAACGGGGAGGTGGAAAGAGGTCAAATAAGGAAGGTGGCTGTTTTTATTGGCGACACCCTTCTAAATTATTTTCAGTGCTCTTTTTTTCCACTCCTGCTTTTTCAGCGTCCCGCCACCTTCACTATTTGAAACACAGCATTTTAACCAAGCATGCTGATCGTTTCATGGCCGCTGCGATTACGGCCGTCGTTAACGGACCGCCTTTCGATGTCGGGCACAGCCGGCGAACGGATCCCCAAAGAAAGGGGCCGGTGGGAACATCGGCATGGGTGGTTTTGTGTGTTCTATCTTTCTTTTTTACGTTTTACTGTTTTCCGAAAGCGTCGGGAAATAAAGCCATTTGATAGTTGCACTTTAGTATACACGTGCACCTCGTGTCTCGCTGTCCTTCGTCCACATTAAACTAGCCCAGTGTTTTCTCATTAATAATGTACCAACTAGCCCAGCCCGCAAGCAAGCTCTCGGTGAACATCGAGCACGATGTGTCGTCCTCAAAGTTCATTGGGTAGGCCTCGCGCGTGAGTTCGCTATTCAGACTTGAATTACGACTTCACATAAACATCCCTATCCCTATTTCTGTTAACACTGCCTGCAGGATTCATTTGTTTTATTATGGGTTGAGCATAAAGTATGATGAAATGTATTCACAAGTATTTGCAAGTGTCGGGAGAAACAAATCTCGGTAACTCTCGGCCGTTGTGTCTCAAAGAACCCATCGTTGGTTTCTGCTTGGACCGAACTCGAGGCAAAGTACTGCGAAGAAATCGCATCGTGGTAGCCCCACGCAAATAAAAAAAAACGAGTGTATGGCTGCCCAGTGAAGTGAACACGTGACTTGGGCCGAGTTTTGGGTTGCCTTAACTCGGTTTGTAAATTGTTGCCCTGATTTCGCTACTGTTTTCTATAGAAAATGTTGTAGTAATAGAAATAGAAAATGTTGTAATTCAAGCCTCATATGCCACGGCCAAAATGTGCACTTCAGGTGGCAGTTTCTGATACAAGTTACTGGGGAGGTCTGGGATGGACACCCCTGGAAACGACTCACGTGATCATTTCCCGGGTCTCGACACGACCTCCGTGGAGGCTACGCCACCCCTAGTCTCTCCCAACCTCCTCCCCTTTCCCTCTTTTGTTTGCATCAGCGCCGTCCATGGGACTCACCTCGCGCGCTTCGGTCCTGCAGCCGGGTCCGGCCGTCCGGTCCCCTATGCCGCCGCCGGGCCCCGCGACACCGCCTGCACGAAGGAGAAGAGAACTTTGCAGGGGGGCACCGCACCCGACCACATCGCGCGGGCGGGGAGGGTGCTCCGACTCTCGTTTCGCTTCGTTTCAACCTTTATTTCGATTCGCTGTTCCATTCTCGCTTAGTTTCCTGTTTCGTTATATTGCGTAGCATTCTCTGCCGAGTACGCCCACTGCCAAGACCGTGTAACGCCCTGCATTTCCATAATAATGCAGATTTCGCGGAAGTTCCACCTTTAATCGTTATAATAGCGTAAATGAAGATAATTGGTCTAGCAGGATTTTGAAAACCCCAAAATAACAAGAACACAAAAATAGCAAAAATGGCCAACCGTGTAAACGCCCTTCGCTTACCCAAAAATGCAGATTTCGCGGAAGTAACACGTGTGATCGCTATATTAGCGTAAATAGATATAAGTGGCCGGGCAGAATTAAGAACAATTAAGAAATCTGGCTGGAAAGAATTCACACTCTAGGCAAGTGGCATAAGAATGCTACGCATTACTCGGAATTTTCTGAATTTCTGCTGATTTTTATTTCTGGATGTCAGTTGTTCCACTACACTGCGTAGGGAAGCCCAACAGCATGTACTTGAAAGGTAAAAAATTAAAATAAAACTACAGCTTAGGTTAGACCAACCGAACGAAGTCAAATTTTTTGTCACTACATTTCTATTGTTTTGTTACCGAGCCCCTTTGGCGCTTGAACAAATTTTTTTCGCCACTGAGCGCTGCGTGAAGTTGCAAAGCATATCTGCACGATTGTAGCAATGCATGTTTTCCGAGTCCCTTTCGGTTTTTTATCACTTTTTTTATATTTGATTTATTTTATCTGATTTAAATAATAGCTTGACTTTATTGTTTTGAACCATATGCGGTCATCTACTCTCACTTCGTTCAATGACCTTGTCTGTTGCGCCTTACTGGGATTTTTATAAACCCAGTAAAGAAAATCATGCACCCCTCCGTCCAACGACGACGATGGTTAACGCGAAGCTTTTTTCGTAAGGGATCTCTCTTCAAGCAGCTTGAGACAGAGGCTTTTTGTGACTGGTCTATTCTTTGTAACAAAAAAATAAATAAACATTTGATTTGATTTGGTTCCTTGGTTGTCGTCCGGCTTAGGACTTCGACTCGCAACCGATTTGTACTTTGACTCGTCGAGCTTTGACCTTGACTCGCACGCAGTTTCGACTTTTTATCGCCAGCGGCTTTGACTGTGACCCTTCACCATTTGATGTCGCAGGAACAAAGCTTCGCGTCATTTACAATCGCAAAAAATCACACAGGCACCGGCAGGATTCGAGCCTGTGTCTGGTAGTCCAGACAGAGTTAGTGTCAGTGCTCTTACTCATTGGGCTACGACCGTAAGTTAGTACCCGGGAGTCAAACGGCTTACTCTCTCGCCTGTAACGGTGCGGAGTACCTTAAGACCTCCCAATGTCCTCCCGCGTCCATCCATGCGCACATCACCATCAAGCGAAAATCAAGCGAAATTCGATTTTAGCTGTGAGTTGCAGTTTCATTTAGGGAATAATCAAGGTGCAACTCACGGCTCAAATCGAATGATTGTCGGGGCGCAAATGGGATGTCACTAGGGGCGCAACTTGGATGTCATTTCGAGTCCCCGTACTCCGCACCCTCGCCATCATCCACGGAGTGGAGATGCTGCCATTTTTTTCATAACGCGAGGAACCCAGGTTCGATTCCGACCACGGAAAGCGTTTTTTTCTACGTGGCACATGATCGTAATCATCGTCAGATAAAGTTGTAGAATTGCTTGGCTTTGGGCGAGTTGGTTCATGTCGACTTGAAACTTCAGCGTGAACGAAAAAACACAGTACGTAGGAATATGCAGCAGCATCGTGCCCGTGTTTTTTTTTGTTTTTTTTTTACGTCCTGTGTTTTTTTTTTTTTTCGTTAGAGATAACGTTTCAAGTCAAGCAGATAAAGTTGGCTTTCCTGCAGTGCATTTCGTGGTGCGCATGGACGCCATCAGTTAGACATAGAAAGTTTCGCTTTAACAGGCAAAAGGCAATGAATCGCATGGCAGATACCGCATACATGACGCAGCACAAGCAAAGTGAGTTAGAACCATTTTACCAGCGAAAAACGTACAGGGACCTAGAAAGACGTAGACGGGCCCCATCACTTCTTTCTAGGTCCCTGTCCGTTTTTCGCTGGTAAAATGGTTCAAAGTCAACACCAACTAGCCCAAATTTCAGCCTTAAAAGCAAAGTGATGTTTGTGCGAGGGTGCAGATGGGGTGGGGGGGTAGGTGCAGAGAGGCAAAGGGTGGACAGAGAGAGAGAGAGATAGAGAATAGCACGTGCTGATCTCCCGAATACGCAAGTTTGTTGGCGCAATCGGGAAGTGTTTTTTACCGCCAGCGCGAAAAGAGAATCAGGCCCGAATTATTATGCATACCCCAAAATTTAAGTGGAAAATGCAGCCAGCTGCAGCGCAACGTTTCAAAAAAAAAAAAAAATGGCGCAGCTTATAGTGGTGCAAGGCTGGAGAAACAGCAGAGCTGAATACCCCTCTCCCTTCGTCGAAGACCCTGCTGTTGCACCGCACATTTGCTTCCGAACTTGCCGCTGAAAGTTCTCTATGACTGGCAGGCCCGGATCGTTTTGCCCAGGGCTTCCACGTCTCTCCCAAAGTGGACCGCGTTAGCGCGCGCTAGAACCTGCGGCCAAGTCCAAAGCCAACGCCCGCGCTACGAACCCAAAGAAAATGATGTGCTCCCACAATTTGATGATAGCTCAATCAGATAGATGACAGTTTCATAATGCCAGAGACCCAATTTCGATTTAGACCACGGGAAGGGTTTTTTTTTCTTTCCAGTTGGCTGCACATGTTGCTCTCCCGCAGCTGCTAACACCGTACCCTCGGGTCTTTGGGATGGCCCAGCGGTTAGGTTGCCGGTTTCGCGGCGTAAAGAGTCCTGGGTTCAATCCCCGGTACCTCACTAACCACATTTTTTTTTTTTTGAGGCTTTGAGGTTTTTTTGTGTGACAGACGGACAAAGCTGAGAAAAACTTCTTGCTGGGCAAGTTGGTGAATAGTTGCCATGATTTGAAGCGCAACAAAAAACACGGTCGAAGAAACAGACTAGACGAGACAGGCGCCTGTCTCGTCTACTCTGCTTTTTCGTCCGTGTTTTTTGTTGCGCTTCAAATCAAGACAGACAAAGCTCGGCTTGCACAAGTCTGCTGTTAAAAAATTGGTTTAGCATAGCAAGGTGCCACCTGGATTTCAACATGCCACCAGCCACAGGCAGAATAAAAAGCCAGCACGCGGGTTCAATTCCTGGCCGCGGCGGCAGCTTTTCTGATGGAGGCGAAAAGCAAAAACGCCCGTGTGTACGAGATTTCGGCGCACGTTAAAGATCCCTAGGTGGTCAAAATTAATCCACAGCCCCCCACTACGGCGCACCTCATCGCCTGCGTTTTGTCGGCGCGTTAAACCCTACAATCAATCAATGGAAAAAGGAGTGTTGGCGAAAATTATGGGCGTCGACGCGTGCCCAAATCATGCAACTGAATCGCTCAGGACGACGCATAGAACCGTCTTTCCCATGTAACTATCGTCTTAAGCTTCTGGCGATCACACGAAGAACAGCGCCAAGGGTTCCGCTCAAATACGGACGCAGCATGCGGATATACAGTGGATCGAAACCGTGCGTGACAACCACGGAAATTGACTGTGCCGTGCGTCGTTCAGAGTGGTTTGATGCCGCGATTTCGAAAAGCACTGGTGCATATTGACACGCTGTGAAGAAGGAATCAAGGTCGTTGTTAAAATCAACGTTTATTGAAGCAAACTTGTGCTCCGCAATAAACTCAAACAAAACGCAAGCGGCGTACAAGCAGCCAACGAAGTGGCAGACAAGTGTTGGCAAATTAAATGCCGCGACGTTTGTCCTGCGAGCATTTATTTCGCCACGTTATTCTTTCCGGCATCACAGGATAAGATCGCGAACACTGGCGATCAAAGAAGAACATTCTAGCCTAGTGACAAAAGCGCAATACACTTGCCCTAACAAATAAGATAGCCCGTGCGGCATACAAAAGAAAGAGACAGAAACCCACACTTCGCTTCGAGCACAGATAACACAACCGGATGCGGCCACACGCTGGCAACAAAACACATAAGTAAACAAAACAGAAGGCATGGTTTGAGGAAATGTCATTTTCATCAAAACCCAGCTTCCCAAATTGTTTCAAACTTGGTAGCCTATCAGATGGGCTGTTCCCCTGCTCCTAACTATTATTTTTGAAGTTCTCAAGCATACAAAGGGAGTTATAGAAGTTATGCGTGAAAATATCGATGATTGTACGGCTTAACGCGCCGACGCAGCGCAGGCGATGAGGCGCGCCGTAGTGGAGAGCTCCGGATTAATTTTGAACACCTCGGGATCTTTAACGTCCACCGAAATTTCGTAAACACGGGCGTTTTTGTTTTTCGCCTCCATCATAAAAGCGGCCACCACGGCCGGGAATCGAACCCGCGTCCTTCAGCACAACGCCTTAGCCACTGAGCCGCCGCGGCGGTTTACGCGAAAATTCACTCGCGTAGTAGAAGATAATTAATGTGATGAAGCATAAATCTCGTTTTTGAGCATGTAGTGACTCAGATTAATTTAAAAAAAGAATTGCTGGGAATCCCTGAAGCGATGCACCTAGTAGGTCAAGGGAAGAGTTATAAACGCTGCGTTGTGCGTGGCCTTAAAGCTAGCGAGAAAACTCGTGTTTGTTGGCTGGCAGTAAGAGTGACGAAGGTAACCTGCCGGCAAACAGTATACATTTTCATCATATACGCGGAGTCGTTTAATAACACAAAAATATCGGGATAACAAAAGTAATTTATCGTAGATCCGACCAAGGCAAAATTAAAAATATATATATACCGCATTTGCTCGATTCCAACCACCCCCTATTTTCCACGATCGCGATGCGCAAAGTGAGGGGGGTGCTTAGATTCGAAAAACCTAGATCACCCCCCAACCCCACCCCCCACCCCGCCCCCTCTTTCGCGGCCGTATCTCGACGAAACGGGGGCAAGAAATAAAGTTCTATTTCGCAAACATCCAAGACAAAAATAAATAGAGACAGCGAACAAACCGCTTACGTCTGATCCTCAGCCACCCGCACTATACCATTCGAGTTATGCCGCTTGGGCCGCTGCTCTCAGTATTTTACAGCAGGTCGTCTTCTGTTCCGTGAAAGTGGTTTGTAATTGAAACCTTCATGAATGACTTGGCCCCAGCGTAAACTGGGGTACGCTTCCACGCGTCTCATATCCAGCTTGCGATGGTTGCTTAGATTCGCATGCAAACTTTTTTTGCATGCGAATTTTTTTGAATGCATGGACAAGTTTGGACCACCTGGGGATCTTTAACGTGCGCCGAAATCTCGTACACACGGGCGTTTTTGCTTTTCGCCTCCATCAGAAAAGCGGCCGCCGCGGCCGGGAATCGAACCCGTGAGCTTGTGCTCCGCAGCGTAACGCCTTAGCCGCTCAGCCACCGCGGCGGGTTGCATTTTATATATCTTACTGCCATTAGCTCGAGGACCTAATCACATCTTTCGAGTCTTACTGTGGCGGCTGCTGAAAAATACCCAAGCACAAATCGTCTCTAATCGCTGCACGAAATGTCCTACGCACGCAGCAGCAGGGGGTCGGAACGAAATGTTTTTCGTTTCGGTTTCTGTTTCGTTCCATAAATAAAAGTTCCGTTCCGTTTCAGCTCCGGAACGAAAAAAATAATGGTTCGTAACGGTTCATAACGGTTCGTGTTTGCGCGAAAAAAAAATTTAGATTTATGAAATTGTTGAAAAGATTGAGAATTATGAAATTTCGTTAAAAAAGGTGAAGTCATGCCTAATATGTTATTGAAAAATACAATGTCTGAGCAACTCATATAGTTGTGATGCTATTGCTAGAAATTTAGAATGGTCTGTCTCATGAAACACTATAAAACTCCTGTTTTTAATCTTAAAAGAGATTGTAAGAGAATTGGTAGCAATGGATTAACATCAGTACCTTCAGACACCCCCCCCCCCCCCCCCGATATATATCCAGACGAAGGCATAACAGCACGAAAATTGGTGAATAATAATGCCGCATATCCGCATTGAAAGCGTATTTTTTCGAAAAACTATTAGAGATAATACTGCCCTGCTCGAAACTGTTGCTTCCGCTGCTTATGAAATGTTTTCCGCTGCACTCTCGCAGCAAATGTAGCTGTTTGCATTGAGTTCGGCTTTAATCTGCTGTTTGCGCTGCAGTGGTGTACACACCAAAACGCTGTTCGCGCTGGTAGTGGTGTACACACCAAAGATTGTATTTTTTCCTCATTGTTTTTATGTCTTCTTAGTGTTTATTATACATGTATCACACGCCCTAAACAATGTAGGGCTAATGTAGTTATTTTATTAAACTAACCATATAAATAAATAAATAAGGTCGTGACGTCTGCATCGCAGCCATATGACCGCGGCAATCCCGCGTGGAGCTCAGCACTGCGCCTATCGGAACAAACGGAGAGAGTATGGGAGCAGGCAGCAAGCCTTCCGAAGGAGAGTAAGTGCCAGAAAGACGAAAGACGATTTTATACCAGAGAATCAACGCAATTCTCCATCTCGCTGAATGGAAATTGAAATGATTCCTGAAATACCTGAAATTGCCACTCAAACCGAAAACCGAAACGAATTTTTTTTCGGTTTCGCTCCTGAACGAAATAATTAATATTGTTACCTTTTCGTTTCTGTTCCAGCCAAAAATATCGTTTTTTTTTCGTTATTAGTTTCCGGTTTTCCTTTAGTTCCGGTACAATGCGCAGCATCGCCAGTTATCGTTTTGAGAACAGACTCGTGGTATTCGCGGTATAGCGAACGTCGCGCGAGCGTATTCTGTGGCGCTCCCCAAGGTTACACAGTATCTATATACAGAGCCAATCAGAATAATGCAACCGAGTGAAAGTAAAACGGACTTAAGTTAGCCCCCGGCTCGCTTCCAATTGCCCTAGATGTGAATTTAAGCCACCCTCTTTTGGAAGAAGTTTGATCATCGCGAAACCATTATCGTTTCCGCTTTGATGAGCGCACATTTCGCGCAGGGAAATCTGGACCTTTGGAAAGTCCCGCCATATCAGCGTGATAAAGTGTTCGAGGCCGGTTCATGGCTTCGATGTTATTTCCGCGTAGTCAAAAGGCGGGCAAACACGCAGAGACATACAAGATTTTGTGCGGATTAAGGAGGAGTGCACGAATATAGCCGCCGGCGGTGCTGATCGGTACAGAAACACTTAAACTTACTCTGTTTCGTCGGGGTTAATATTCTACCTACGTACTTCGGTAAACTCGCGCTGTTGTAGTTCATACTGCAGCGCCTTAGTGCCTTACAGTTGTGCTTGTTGCACGGTGTAGGCCTCATTGAGGGGGTGTTTTGCGAGGAGTCTACAACCGTCCGTTGTTCAATTATCCCATCCGTGCACGGCCGCTCTACAGATGTGCACAAGTTCGCATCGTGTAAAAGCAACGTGTCGTTTGTCTAGTTTAAACAACATACCCACCATCGTTCATTGTACACGCGAGCGTTGAATAATGAGTTGCGAGGTACCGCACGTCGCGGTAGGGAATGGATCTCTATCGTCCAGTTCAAGGTCGCATGAACTGAGCCCGGGACGCCTGCTGATCGCTATACCAGAGGGGCTTAAATGAGCACGCCGGTTATATGAAGTTTTCAGGGGCATCCGTGTGTTTCCAGGGGATTGCTGCGATATCTGGGCGGACTTTGTAACCGGGGGAGGCAGCCAAGCCTACTGGCCATAAGTGGGCGCTCCGAGGGCGAACTGCGGCGGGGTCGGAGGTCGGACGCGGGGTCGGTGGCGCTGATTTACGGCCGGCCGCGGGCGACAGCGCCCAGGGAGCAGGTAGTAGGCGTGATTCAGCGCCAAATTTGTGTGCCCCGGGCCGGCGTCGTCGCCATCGAGCCTGTCAGTGGGTGGGGGCCGATAAATGGCCCGATAAATTGGCCGGCCCCGATAAATGAGCCCCTGGGACCGCTGAGCGGTCGGTCAGCGTGGCGCACAATGGCGCTGTCAGCGCTGATTGAGAGGCCAGCACGTGCCTCGATGCCTTATCAGTTCCGCCCTCCCCCGTGAAAAGGGTTTCCTCGATGACCGCCACCGTTTCTTTTGGCTCGCAAAGAGCCAAAAAATAATGCCCTCTCTGTAACGACTTTGCCGCGCTGAGGTTTCCTGCGTGTACGGCGGTGGCCGCTGACTTCGGAGGCGGCGTGGTTTCCGGAACGCCGTGCTCGGGGGCTCACCGGGCCACGGTAGAAATCGTAGCTACGACGACAATGTGAGCCTTGCCGGTGGCCCCGTTAGATGAGCTCAACAGTAACGCTAAGCTATTGTGAGTTCTACCCCCCAGAAAGACACAGGCTTCGTCACAGATACCATCCCATTTCATCCGGTGCAGCAACCTTAGCTGCTTCATCCCAATTTATCAAAATTTTCAGGGTACCGATTTTCACGGGAATGGGGTCACGTCTAACGTAGACCCAAACGCTTTCAAGTAGACTTAAACATAACGAGCAATTGTTGACTACCAAACTTGCATGGGTATGGTCCCGCGTCCAGTTCAGAAGTTTAGGAACAATAACTTTGGCTGAATTCGGTCCATTTCAGGCTGGACGGATACGGTTACGGCTTCACCGCATGGTGAGGAATTTTTTGATACCCCGCTTGCATGAGCATGACTAGTCACTCATTTCGCAAATGCCGGGAGCAAGCGCTTGGCAAGTCTTTACTTGCGCATCTGTGGCCAGTGCCTTGCTTTTCAGTGCTTACACTCCGATCATCTGTGCCGCGCAGTAAAGCAACATCACCATGAAAGCCAGGGCCAGCCCCGTGGAAGAATTCGCAAGTAATGCTGCGCATTTAAATGCTGACAATTTGGGCCAATAAACTTCATTTTATAGGCAATTCTTATTGCATACCTCGAGCACAGCCGTAATCAACATTATATACATTCACCTATCGGCCCATTTACGTTCACTGCCTGACGAGGATATTTCCTAATACGTGAGCGTTACCAGGCACTGTTTTGGTAAGAAAAGCTTTTGTTGGCGAATTCCCAACCGCCTGTGTTGTAAAGTACTCTTTCAACTCTGATATGATGGGCGAGATAAAAGAATGCAGGTATTCTTCTGCATCACTAAGCAATGGGCTTCTCATCCTTTTTTGACATAGTTATCACTATAATATTCGTCATTATTAAAAACCCCATCATCACTACCAACTATTGATTGTCCCTCACGGGGCCCCTCTCTGTCAAACTGATGATCATCTGAATCCCTTCCTTTCCTACGAACGTTCATATCCCGTTCTTGCACTTTAGTGCACCCCTGCTTCCGTCATTGTGCTCACACTGTAGAACGGTATAGCCAAAAGATGCTTACCCTGTCATGCGCATACAGAGTTAATTTTAACAAGTGATCAATGAAATGTACAACTTCCTTCAAATTTCACAGCTGCGCTTGGCCCTGACTTTACCACAATACGAACGTACTGACTCTAAATCGGTACTATGCGCCATCACAGCTTCCCTAAGAAAGCGTTCCAGCGCTTTTTTTCTTCTATGATGGGCTAGAAAACGTTTCCGTTTAGCTCGCAAGGTTGCGTGAGGGAGGCTATCCTGGTCGCTTTCTTCGAAACACGTATCAGTGGCTAAGGCGTTGCGCTGCTGAGCACGAGGTCGCGGGTTCGATTCCCGGCCGCGGCGGCCGCTTTTCTGATGGAGGCGAAAAGCAAAAACGCCCGTGTGTACGAGATTTCGGCGCACGATAAAGATCCCCAGGTGGTCAAAATTAATCTGGAGCCCTCCACTACGGCGCGCCTCATCGCCTGCGTTGCGTCGGCGCGTTAAACCCTACAATCAATCAATCAATCGAAACACGTATCAGCAGCTCCTGTCAAAATTATGCTGCGGAATGGAACCGAAAATTTGTCGGGGCAATTAGGTCTGCTTACGTCGAAAACATTACGGTCTTCCCTAGCGATATTTTCCAGACTACTTTTCTGTCCGCCACGGTGGCTCACTGGCTAAGGCGTTGTGCTGCTGAGCACGAGGCCGCGGGTTCGATTTCCGGCCGCCGTGGCCGCTTTTCTGATGGAGGCGAAAATGAAGAACGCCCGTCTGTACGAGATTTCGGCTCACGTTAAAGATCCCTGCAGGTGGTCAAAATTAATCCGGAGCCCTCCACTACGGCGCGCCTCATCGCCTGCGTTGCGTCGGCGCGTTAAACCCTACAATCAATCAATCAATTTTTCTGCTACGTCGTGCTTGCGCCTCTTCGTTCACTTTCTTTATATTTATACCAGACTGTAATCATCCGTAACCCTGTAAGGAGAATCTGCGAATCTCCGACACGAGGCAAGACACGAATTACTTCGAGAGGCACAGCGGCGACATTTCACACCACTGCTTTTCCAGTATCAGCGTTTTCCTGGGCTGGGGTACACCTGTCCTCGTCACGTGTGGTCCGATTGCTCTCCCCACGTGCTGTGCTCCGCGGGACATTTTGCACTGTCCGCTACATAACGCGACGGACCCAGGTTCGAATTCGACCAAAGGCGGCGTTTTTTTTTTTTTTTTCGTTATCCTCAACATCCACCTTCCTATTCCGTATAGATGGCTTTCCTGCAGTGCGGTTTGGTTACGACACCACCGTCTGTCATACCAAGAAAGCTTCGCTTCAAAAATAGCCAGTTGGCAGCCACCACTGCGCATTTGTTTGTCTGGATACTCAACTTCACGCTGCGTTTCCCTCTTTGTTTCTCTTTTTCAAGTAAAACCATTTTGCAGAGATTAAGTGTATGCCTTTGCCATCGCAAAGGGAAGCTCCGAAGCAAAGCGAGCACAGTGCCGAAGGAACAACAACGCTTGTGATTAACTGCCGTTACCGGTTCACTCATGAATAGGCGACCACTTTTAGTAGAACTGGATGCTTCAACCGCTTTGAAGATTTCCAGAAAAGAAATGGGGCAGTGTTTGCCATCTTCGTTGCCGAGAATACACATTTTTTTACGCCCAAACAAAATTTATCAAATGAAATCACTTTTTTTTTTCATCGGAGCTGTCTATGGCTATGACCCAGCAGATCACCTCTGGCGGCAGATGTAGACTAATAATTATCAGTGTATCGAGAAATTCATGCAAAATTTTTAAAATTGGCACAGCTTACACCAGGGGTGAAAGGCTGAAGGATACAGCAAAGCTGGCGGCCCTTGTCCCTTCGTCGAGGACCCGACTGTTGCACCGCACATGGATTACCGAACTTGCCGCTGAATGTTCCCCATGACTGGCAGGCCCAGATCGTTCTGTGCGCAGCCTTTGCCGTCTCTCCCAAAATAGACCGTATTAGCACGCGCTAGAACCTGCGGCAACCGGCTTCGCGAACTCGGCCGAATGCAGATGAACTTGCGAGTATAGAAGAGCACACAAGAGATCACGCCACGAACCCTGGGCACAGTGTTCTCGAATGTCGAGCTGGGCGACACCGGGCGCCTCTCACAAGCCGCACGCTCACGTGCGCTCGGTATTTTTTTCTTTTTAAATGCATAGCATTTCAGTAACTCACAATGTCACGCGGCGTTGGCGTGCCTTGTCGTAGTCCGCATGCGCGCCTTGTCGTAGTCCGCATGCGCGCCTTGTCGTAGTCCGCATGCGCGTCTGTCGTAGTCCGCAGGCGCGCCTTGTCGTAGTCCGCAGGCGCGCATTGTCGTAGTCCGCAGCCAGGAAGAAATAACAGTTTCCGGCGCCCGGTTTCGAGCCCATGACCACAGAACAGGGAGGAATTTAGAGAAGCAAAGGTCTAGCTTTGCCTGTAGTGCCAGAAAAAGCGTAGTGGCGGCGTCGTGAACTACCCAGTACGCCCGCTTGATGGCGCTGTAAACACGGCTTTGTAAACATGGCGGATGCTTTTTGCACAGGCCGCTTGAGCTCCTTAATAACATGGCTGCCCTCGCACGGCGGCCGCCGGCTCGCTGCTCCACGGCCGGACTCGACTCTCCTCCTCCCGCGCGCGAAAGGGGCGTCGAGTCCGGCCGTGGCTGCTCCTGCTGGCTCCTGGCTGGCACGCTGGTCGCGTGTTTACTTGCGCCGCGCTAGTGAAGTGATGTTACGCCAGGTGACCAGATGGCCTCGACTGGCACAGACCACAGTGAGCAGCAAGTGAGAACAAATCGTTTATTGACATCCGCAAGTTTACAGAGGCCAGGACATCATTTCATTTCGATCGCTGCAATTGTACGTCGCTTTCGTGACAACATTTTTTTTTTGCCATAACAACTCGTTCACTTGCGCTAAGATTTCGAACGAAGGGCACAAATGAAGTATTGACGGCGACAACGGTTTCCTTTGCACCGTCTTTCTAGCGGAGTGCATAACACTCACCTTCTGTTGGAAGAATCGAATATTCTGGCCTCGACAGCTGCCTTCCGATGCGGAATTTCCCACATTTGTCATTCCACAAGCACTCAATTCCCGTGTTTTGCCAGTCCTTTCAACAACTGATGGACGCAAAAGCACATAACAGCAATAACAGTCACGAAACCGGTGCTCCGCGCACATTGAAACGGTCGGCCGTTGCAGCGGTTTCAATTTGAATTGGCGGCTTTGTGGTTGCGAATTCAGAAACGAGGTGGTGCACCAGTCGGCTGTTCGTAAAAAGTTGCGTACATTTTTGCTCAACGGATGTTTGATGCGGAACTTGTTAATAGTATTTTTAAATAACACATTGCAAGCGAACTGTGTGGGCTCTTTGAGTCACGGAATGAATGTTTTGTATTCTATACCAAAAGTAACATTTTGCCTGCGCCGTCTGGTGGGCTTGATGGTCGAAAACAGCGCTTTAGGTTGGTCACGTGGGGCGTCGATTTTTACGCCGCCTATAGGGAAGACAGGGAACGTCCAAGCTTGAGAGGCCTGCCATGACGCCGCGGGCGGAACGCAAGGTGCCCGGCGCACTACCGACCGAGCCACGAAACCGACACAGATTTCGATGCACCGAAAGCGCCTTATATCCTTCACTCATTTCTCGTTTGTTTCGAAAGCGCCACAAGTTGTCCCGCGCCTCCAAAAGATGGCGACACGGGTCCCGCGATCGAGAGATACGACTTGCCGGCGCACCCCCTCGGAAATGCTGTGCATTTGATCGTGCCCCTCGCGAGGGGGATGTCTTTTTTTTAGTGGGCTCCTCACGTATCGCAAGACAGAGCGAAGTATCTTTATTTCGCCGAATGGGTTAGAACACGGTGGGCGCGACCCTGAGGGTCGCGACGACTTCAGCCGCTCGAGTCACCAGCTCCTTGTGGAGCTGGGAGTCCAAGCGGCCCAACCATGTGTGGCAATCCCACGCTCAAGCCTGGCCGATGTCGGGTGCTCCTCGCGAGGCGCACACTCCCGTGCGCTCGCTCTTTTTTTTTCATTTGGATGTTTTTCTGGTAACGCTATACGGCGGAACTAAAAGCTTAAACGGCCCTGCTGTTAAAAGAATGTCCTAGGGCTTCCATGCCTTGACATCCCACGGCTTATATTGCTCCTGAAGACATGTTTTACCATCAATGCATTTGTGTTTCAAGGTGAAGCCAACTTTTAAAAAATCGGTATGAACTAGGATTTTATAAGATGGCTTCCCCACATTGCGGGTTGCACAGTGAGGCATTACCATCTGTGAAGAGAGAGAGGAGAGAGAGAGAGAGAGAGAGAGAGAGAGAGAGAGAGAGAGAGAGAGAGAGAGAGAGAGAGAGAGGGGGAGAGGGAGAGAGAGAGGGAGAGAGAGAGATATATCTTTTTATTTTCCAAGCAAGTTGGCTATAGGTACGCGTGGTGGCCGCCGGCCGAAGGCTGGCGGCGACGTTGACGGCTCAGTCAACCAGAAGAGGCAGTACGATTAAGCCCCACTTTACCCTCCCCTCCATCGTCGTCGCCTCCTTCCCGAGTTGTACCCGCCACGAGCGGCGCCTCTGTGCCCCTGACATTTCGATATGCCGCGTGCTCTTCGGCGGCCACCTGTGCAGTGCACAAGAGACGTCATTGTCTCTACCCACCAGTCGCGTGAGTCCTTTGTCTACGACGTAGAGATCGAGCCACTATCCTTTCAACATAGCTAATCTCCAATACAGCTATAGCCCAACATAGAATATCCCACCAGAGCGCCAGCCTCCATGGACTTCCCTCTTAGCAGTGTGGAAGGGATCATAATTTTTTCAACGCGGTATCCCTTCCACTGACTTGTTGGTGTCCTCATTCTGTTCACCACTTGCAAGTTCAACAGTGGTCAGAGAACAGAGTGAAAAAGAGCCGGTTTGGGGGGACATGCTTGATAGTACAGATATACGCGAAGCCTTTAGTGGGTAATGGTGC